>NC_137270.1:40633395-41146936 GCF_053477335.1 Acartia tonsa | reverse complement strand
ACCGGTTCTAATTCAGCGGATATTAATCGGTTTTGTAGCCATACCATTTTTACCTGGTCAATAGTGTTTGAACTTCTTGTCCTGTGGACCGTTTATATCTGCTTGGAAAAAACCTGTAATTATATAATTACTTGGATATTGCTTTAATATGCTCTAATACAGTAATACTCGCAGCTGGCTAAAATAATTATAACCCCCAATTCCACATCCTTTACCCCATCCCCTCTCCTCCTACTGGATGAATGAACTGACCAAGAAATTTACGACAAATTTACCCCTTGTCAATAAATTCACGTTTTCTATAGCAATTCGATTGTAATATAGATAGATATTAAGATAGATAGATAGTAAGATATATAATCATAAAAATAGATAAATAGATACATAAAATGGATGCTCAAAAAGATAGATAGAAAGTTGGAGAGACAGAGGAATATAGAAAGTATACGAGATATATACAAAGAAGATATTCTATGCATAAATAGAAAATTATAAAAAAAATCATTAAAACAGATTTATATAAAATTTTATCTTTTATATATCCATTTGAAGCTTTTTATAATGTCTATAAAAATTACGTCATACAGGCCTATCATTGGTCAATTAAAATGTATACAGGCCTGTCATTGATAGTTTAGTCTTTGTATTGGCCTATCATTGGTCATTTGTATTGTGCGACGTCATTTTTTATAGACACTATAAAGAGCTTTTGTCCAATTCGATTAAAAATGGTTTATTTGATAATTAAGAAATCAATAATGGCAAAAGAAACAACGGGAATAGTCCCTTTTGTGGCAACGCCCCTTAAGGGGCGATTCATCTATTTTTAAAAGGGCTTTTTATAGGTTATATTAGGTTAGGTTAGGTTATATTGGGTTAGGTGTTTGCCCCACAGCTCAGGGTTAAGCAATTGGCCCCGCAGGGTTAGAGCTCCCAGCAGGGGCTAAGAATAGGAGAAAAGCTACTGTGAAAAAAATACGAAGAATCGCCCCTTAAGGTGCGTTGCCACGAAAGGGACTATTTATCAGGGAAGCTTACCTATCAATAGCTCCATTTACTTGAGATTCAACCTTATCAGCGTCATTGGTTAGGTCTCCAAACTCGATCTACGAAATAAACAAGGATGGCAACATCCATAAAAGCGAAGCACTGAAATGGTAGGACAAACGGACATTAACACTTGTATAGTGTCAGAACTGAATAATCAGAATATAAATTAATAACAGTCAAAGAAAAATTGTAAGTGAATTTGTTGAAAAACTTCTTGATAATGGATAATGTTTATGGACATACTTACATTTTAGGACTCGGATAATCGGATAATTAGATCACATAAAAATTTGTTGTTAAAAAAGTAAAAAATAGACATGTTTAAAATGGACATACGGACTTTCTGGTAACGATTATAGGGTTGCTACGCTTTCTAAATAGTACCTAACTACTACAGGAATCACCACGCAAAGTTTGAAATCGATAGAACAACTCTAACATGCCTAGATTAACAAAAAGATCTATCCGTTCCGGACGGACGTACCGACCCTAATTATAGTTACACAATTGATTTATAGTAATTTGACATGTAGTTATTACTCGAGTTTTGTAAATAGTTTAACAAAGGTGTATATGCAACTAGTGGCTAAGCTCCGAGAATCCTTTAGGGGCTCTTGAGATGTTAAAGTTTATTTATCTTTTTTTGGGGGTGGTGTATTTTTTCTAGGGGCGATTGTTCTTGTGAGGGTAGCAATACCCTCATCCAAAATAGTTATAAACCTCTCAGGACCTATGAAGAGCTACATTGTAAAGAAGAACATATCGGATATCGAGATCCTTCAGTACAGACAGACAACTCACACACGGACAGAAATCCTCTTACTTTATTATTAGGTTATGTTTAAGTTTTGTAACCGCGTTGTTAAATTTGTTATTTTGGGTACTTTTTCTTTTCAACCTACAATTGTAATCTACGAAAGGGGTAATTTGTCTATTATCATAAGAGATTTACATCTCCATTGTCCAATCCCTCAAGATCCTCCAAGGTTTTACCTTTGACATAAGGACTGTAAGCTCAAACATTTCAACCAATAATTTTACCTGTGCCATGAGGGCTGTAAGCTCAAACGCCAATTCCCTATTTACAGGGAATCTACCATCAACTATTTCTTCGCATATCTAATAAAAACAAATATAATTTATTTATAGTATGGCCTAAAAACCGGTTATTATCAGCTGAATTAGGACCGATTCTCGGTCATACTGTAAAATCATTTACAGCATCGTATTACAAAATTTTTTGACGAATATTGAAGTGAAAAATCATAAAACTAATACCAGCTTTGTTAGCCCGGGCCTTCGGCCCCACGTGCTAACAAAACAGGTTTTAATCTTATAGTTTGCCATTTTAATATCTTCGGAAAGGTGTCTGTAATACGATACTAAACATGAGTTATTAATAAGGCTCGAACTGGTTCTAATCCAGCGGATATTAATCGGATTGTTGCTAAAATAAGGAAGGATGGTTTTTAGTGCTAAATAGACATTTCATGGAAAAGAACTAAATCTAATTATTGCAATTCATCTAAAAGATAAATAGAAATTAATTATTTGCGTATAAAACTTTGGCCCACTAACATATCTATAGTATAGATGCGTATACAGACAACTACCTCCTTTCCTTTTTCAAAGACCTCTTTCGTCTGCTTCTAAATTATTTTTTGTTATATGGCTGTGTTAATATAAGCGACACCATTGGTTGATTTTCAATGACCCAAATAGAAAGGTTGCACAAGGTGGTTGCGATGGGGAGATACAGTTATTTAACCCTTTCTCCCTCTAGTGTTCTACTCTAATTGCCCACTGACGTACGTACTAACCTACTGATATCAGTTGTAGAGAAGTAAAGCTTTCATAAATATGTTATGTTAGGTATAGTCCTTTTTGGGACAACGACTCTTAAGGGGCGTTTCGTCGTATTTTCACAATGGCTTTTGATAGGTTATTTTAGGTTAGGTAAGGTTATATCAGGTTAGGTGAATGCCCCACAGGGTTAAACAATTGGCCCCGCAGGGTTAAGACCCCCCGCAGGAGCTAGAAACACTGAGAAATGTCGAAGAAACGCCCCTTCAGAGGCGTTGCCACGAAAGAGACTATACCCATTATTTTTATTATAACCTGATAACAAAACAATAACTTTTCTTTTTCAGTTTCCGAAGCTGAACTTTGTTTCCAGTACAACCTAAAATAATGGATACATTATTGGTAGGATGTTGCACCAGATTTTCATGTACGCTGATAAAGTGATGCTCGCCGCTGGATAAAATAGCAATACCCCATCAAACGCCTTTACCCGATCCTATCCACTTCATCTGGATCAAATAGCTGACCAATAAACGAGATAACAATCTATGAAGACGACAAATTTTCTCCTGTCAATATATCCACGTATATCATACATTCATTCCTAAAATAAAAGCAGTAAAAAAGCAGTCTAAAGTAGTAAGTTTTTTTGTCTATAGCTTAAGATATCGATAACTACTAAACCGAATGAGTTCTTTCATTTAGGGAAGCTTCCCTTAGGTCATAGAGTCGGTTTTATGCTATTTTCTGCCGTTCCTCAGTCCTTGGTGCAAGAGCATAACTGCTATTATGATTATGATAAATAATATTGCCTTAAAAATGCATCCTTTCTACAAATACAAATTTGGGTGGGGTGGGGTGGTGGTATTAGCCAGCAGTAGATAAAAAGTTTATGCTTTTTATAGTGCCTATAAAAAAAAATTATGTCGTATTGGCCCACCATCGGTAAATCAAAATGTATTCGGGCCTGTCATTGGTAGTTTAGTTTGTATATTGACCTATCATTGGTCATTTACATTGTATGACGTCATTTTTATACTACAAAAAGCTTCTAAAACTTACCTATTTCTGAAAGTGAACTTGATAGCTCGTTTGGTTTGAAACTTTCCACTCCCCCGCTCCCGCAGGGCTGTCTCCCATCCACTTAGCACATCACATACCTAGATAGAAAGATATATAGATAGAGATAGATAAATAGGTAGAAACTTTCCACTCCACCGCTCCCGCAGGGCTGTCTCCCATCCACTTTGAACATCAAATACCTATGTAGACAAATAGAATGATATATATAGATAGATATATAGGGAAGTTAGATAGGTAGAAATTTTCCACTCCCTCGCTCCCGCAGGGCTGTCTCCCAACTAATGAGGACATCACATACCTATATAGATAGATAGAATGATAGATATATAGATAAATATATAGAGATAGATAGATAAGTAGAAACTTTCCACTCCACCGCTCCCGCAGAGCTGTCTCCCAACCACTTAGCACATCACATACCTATATAGATAGATAGAATGATAGATATATAGATAAATATATAGAGATAGATAGATAAGTAGAAACTTTCCACTCCCTCGCTCCCGCAGGGCTGTCTCCCAACCACTTAGCACGTCACAAAACTAAATAGATAGATAGATATATTGTAGATAAATAAATAGAGATAGATAGATAGGTAGAAACTTTCCACTACCCCGCTCCCGCAGGGCTGTTTCCTATACTCTAATCTAAAAAGATTAATATAAACATAATTATATTATATACCTAAGGTTCTAAGTAGTAAAGTTTTTTTTTGTCTGTAGCTTAAGATTTCCAGCAATACTGAACCAAATGAGTTATCCATTTCAGAGGAGATTCTCTTAACTTACATGCAGCGGTTTTGGGCTATTTTATTTTTATATTTAAGTCTTAGTGTGGACTTGTAGGCAATTTATTCTGTGCTTCCCTGTCCTTTCAAAACCAAAGCCCTTAGATGCTAGGGTCACATCCGCTAGAAAAACATACATTGATGAATAAAAAAGTATTAAACAAGATTGACTAAATAGCCGATAAATTGATGTATATCCCCAATGACAATACTCATAATTACTCCTTCAGTAGAATACAGTTATAGGTACACTCAACTTAATGAACCAACTAATCGAAATTCAAAAAATTCCCCACAGTTGTTCTGCCAGCGAATAAGAAAATGTTACGATAAAACTTTAGGTACTAGTGTAATAAACAGCTCAATGTCCCCTCCCCCCCCCCCCCCCTGTAAAATCCAAAGTACCTTCTCGTGTTTGTTCAGCGAGTGTTGTAGCTCCGGCAAAATTGGATCGTCAGAGAAAATACTGAATCCTGACAGAGTCGTGCCTCGACACCCAATAAGCTTTGTCAGGGTGGAGCAAAATTCGTCGATTGTTGTAGATCCGTCGAAGCCAACGACCTGAAAAAAGATTACATATTTATTTCCAGTACAGTTTCGAAACCGATTGATATAAGCTGGATTATAACCGGTTCTCAGAAATCATGTAAACCATCGTATTTCAGACAATTTTCAACGAACATTAAAATAAAATGATAAAATTAACACCAGTTTTGTTGGGCCAGCCTTAGGCCCGACCAGGGGTAGCTATTCTAACAATCAATTCTACAAAAAATCACGAAACCTTTTAAAGTAAGATGGAAGTTTATTTTGTTTTTCTATGTAATTGAAGAGGGGTTGGTAAGAAGGGGAGGAAAATGGGAAAAAAGTTGAGGGGAAATTTTCCTTTGGAATTGTTTGTCAGAATATTATTCCCTTTTCCCTGAGCCCTGTTTAATTTTGTAAAAAAAAAAAAAACTTTGGGGACCAGTTTTTTTGCTTTCTCCCTTCCTACATGCATAAACTTGCTTTTTTTATATTTTATTTGTGACTAGTGGCTACGCCCCTAGTTTGCCCCAAGAGGTTTGATCAAACCAATTGTTCGTATTTTAGATTTTAAAAAAATTTTAAATTTTAGTTTTAAAAAGAAAATTCTTTTTTGGTGGGGGATGGGTTGGGGTGTCCCACCCCCCAAGAAAATAGTTATGAACCTTCCCGGGACTTATGAGAAGCTACCCTGTAAAGGAGAACCCGATCGGTTCAGTGGTTAGTGAGATTCTTCGCTATAAACAGACAAACAAACAGACAGACATCGTTCTACTTTGTATTATAAATAGAAAACGTTACGTAAGTAATACGATGTCTTTTTACATGTTCGTTGAAGTCTTTATAGAGGCTAAAAAATAATAACATCCTATAATATGTATTAAGCACTAAAGTTTTTTATCTGTATCTTAAGATATCGATAACCAATGAACCCATACATTTTAAGGAAGTTACACATAGGTACCTAGATGGTTTTAGGCTATTTGAGTCTTGGGTTGGCTTTAGGCTATCCTTATCTACCCCTTTGAATACAGATCCCCTAAATTTGCGTTAGCTTTTTTTTACAACCTAGTAACAAACATTATCTAATAGAGATATTTTATATAGAGACATACTCTCTTAATTAGCCAAAAGGATAAAACTAGAGGCACGCACAATGCGGTCATGTCATTAGTTGATATTTTGAACAGATTTTGGTACATAAGAGCATCATTTTTAAAAGCGAAGCTTTTCTATAATTAGGGTCGGTCCGTCCGTCCGTGACAGATATCTTTATTAGTTGATTTGGGCACGTTAGAATTGTCCTATCGATTTCAAATTTTGCATGGTGATCCCTGTGGTAGTAAGGTACAATTTGGAAAGCGTAGCAACTCAATAATCGTTAACAGAATGTCCGTACGTACATTTTCAACATGTTGATTCCTGGGACTACAAAGTGCAATATTATAAGGGAAGCAACTCTAAAATCAAGTCAAAAAAATGTAAATATGTCCATAAACATTATCCTGTATCAAGCAGTTTTTCAACAAATTTACTTACAATTTTGCTTCGACTCTTGTACATTTATACTGATTATTCAGTTCTGACACTGTACAAATGTTAATGCCCTTTTGTCCTACCGTTTCAGAGCTTTGCTTTTATGGATGTTGTCATCCTTGTTTAGGATAAAGTTAGTTTTCTAAAAATCTTATCGTCAAAAAATTTAATCACCTATATCTCGTTTACAACAAAAAAAAATGTGTTTGTCTGCAAGAATTTCTTTTTCAAGTTTGACGAAAACTGTTGTCGTATAGACCATCTAGATATATTATGTCTATTGCTGATACTAAGTGTAAAGTACAAACTTGACTGCAGCAAAACAAAATTAAAAATCTTTTGACAGTATGTTGAAATTAAATTTAATAAGGAAGACAACATCCATAAAAGCGAGGCTCTTAAATCAGACTATAGGACTAACGAACAGTAACACATGTAAATTATAATTATGTAAAAATTATAGGTCTAAACTAAATTGTACATACATATGTTGTAATATTAATATTTCTAGGACTTAATCACACAGGTGCTTTATGACATTGTAGTTCTAGGAATCGGTGTTCCAAATATCAAAATAATACGAGATTTACATCATACAATTTTTTTTGTAAAATAAGTTAAATTTTTAAATATAAATTCTGATATCGATTGATTAGTTACTATGCTTTCGAAATCGTACATTTTTATTACGGGAGATTTGAAATTGAAAGGACAATTCTAACATGTCTAAATTAACTATAGGAGCTATCCGTTACGGACTTGCGTATGTTCAAATGGACGAACGGATTGGACGAAAAAAATATTGAAAAGCATCGTTTTAAAAACCCTTTGTCAGTATACTCAAACTATTTTGTTCCTTTTTTTTTACTTGTAATAATCAGGGGGCCGTGATTCAGAAAATTAATTCTATTTAAAATTGATAAAAATTGGATATTTTTGTGGCGAAATGTCTTGTGATGTTTTTTTTTATAACGAAAGGGAAATGGGTAAGTAGGGGAGGGGGGGGGTGATGAAGTGGTTTTAGGTTAAATATTCCCATAGAATTGTTTGTCAGAAGCCTAGTCTCTTTTTCCTGGTAATAATAAACATCCAAACCCCTTTGCAAAGCTATTCTTTAATCTAAGCAGAAATTTTTAACCAAGTCAATTAAAAGTTTAAGGTATGTCTGTTTATTATAAAAGGTAACATGAAGTTCATAAGGTTGTCCGCAGCTATTTTATAACTATTTAGGGAAAGGGGACCTCCACCATTCGAAAAAAAATCCTCAACGAATTTGTTGGTCTTGAAAGAGGAGAGTCGACTTATCCCCTCACCCCCTTTCTCTCAAGAGAAAGACAATTTTCCACGGAAAAAAATGATATCAGTTTTATTAGTCGTACCTTCGGCCCATCTGGTCTAACAAAACAGGTTTTGGCAAATTTTCATTTGAATATCCGTGGAAAGCTGTCTAGAATACAATGCGAAAAATAACTATCATGACATATTTTTCAGAGAGAGAGGGGAAAATTGTCTTTTTTTTTCGCTAGTCCCCAAAGTTGTATAATGTTTCCTTATTCGTTGGGTTATCAACGTTGGGGACTTTTGGAGAATTTTGATTGGTTGGTTAATCAAGATAACGTTTTAACCATTTATTTTAATCTAATTTTGAGTATCATCATTGATCCACATGAATTTATCGGCTATTGTCTTAACCCTTTAGATCCTTGCATTTCCTTGCTGTGCTTATTATGGATGTGAATATTCTTGTTCATTACTTGCAATATTTCCAGACGTATGCATAAACATGGTTATTAAGCAGCGAAACTGCTCTATAACTTTAACAAACCCTGGCGAATTATCCTATTAAAATCGGCTCAGTAATTTTTGTCATAAAATCACTTGTCATAAATACACTTGTCATAAATATATTTGTCATAAAGGTACACTTGTCATAAAAACATTTGTCATAAAGGTACGTTTGTCATAAAAGGTACACTTGTCATAAAAACATTTGTCATAAAGGTACGTTTGTCATAAAATACATTTGTCATAAAGGTACGTTTGTCATTAATTTTTTTTTTCATTTTTAAAATTTGAGTACCCCCCCCCCCCCCCCGACAGAAAACATGACAAACGTACCTTTATGACAAATGTTTTTATGACAAACGTGCCTGAATGACAAATGTTTTTATGACAAACGTATTTATATGACAAATGTTTTTATGACAAGTGTACTTTTATGACAAATATATCTATGACAAGTGTACTTATGACAAGTGAATTTATGACAAAAATTACTTGGCCTTAAAAGCGGCTACCACACGTCCCTAGTAAGCACTTGACGGAAGGGGGTAGGGGTAGTCCACCCCACATATTTAATTTTTTTTATTTCTCTTAAGATTGGAGAAGGTACCCTTTTCCTTCCCCCCGACCTATAAAAAACTTCAGAGGAGAACCATATCGGTCTAGTGGTTGGTGAGACAAACATATATCATGCTACTTTTATATAAAAAAAATTCTGTAGAATCATTAGGTTTTTGTTTCACCGTTAAATTTCGTTAACCACTGCACCGATTGAGTTTTTAAACTTAGGTCCCAAGATGGGTTTAGGCTATTTTAGTTTACATTTATATGATTACTATCCTTTATAATTCAACTATTGAACCTATTGGGCTCTCTAATTTAAGAAAAGCTACACATATGCCCTGTGATGGTTTTAGGCTGTTTTTATAAATATTTTAGCCTTTGGATTGTTTTGGCTATTTTTCTAGACCCTACGAATATAAATCCCGTAGATGCTAGGGGCGTAGCCGCTAGTATACTTATATATTTCTTCTAGTTTATTTATCTACATTTTTATGATTATTCGCATTCTCGTTGTTTTTTTTGCAACAAATTAGCACCATATTTTTCAGTACAGAAGTAACAAAACTGTTTCACGGATTTTAAGGGATAGTACAATAATATGAAGAGCAACCCAATTACGATCAACTAAATGACCCCCGTCAGTTAAGATTTAGTAAAAGTACCAACAGTTTTTAAACGTATTAATGAGATATTCTGTTTTAATAAGGATGACAACATTCATAAAGCGAAGCTCTGAAACGGTATGACAGACGAATATTAACTCTTGTAGAGTGACAGAACTAAATATACAAAATATAAATACATAAGTTTTAAAAAAATTATAAGTAAATTTGTTGCAAAACTTTTTAAATATAGAATACTATTTAAGTATATACTGACATTTTTAAGACGTGATTAAAGAGATGCTTCGCTTATAATATTATAATATTGTACCTTATTATAATAGGAATCATTACTCTAAAAGTCAGACCAATCGGATGATTATATCACAAAAAAAATGTTATTAAAAATTAAAAATCAACATGTTTAAAATGGACGTACGGACATTCTGGTAAGGATTATAGTGTTGCTACGCTTTCTAATTCGTACCTAACTACTGCAGAAATCATCATGCAATGTTTGAAATAGATAGGACAAATCTAACATGCCTAAATGAACGAAAAAAGCTATCCGTTATGGATGGACCGACTTTAAAAACTTTGTGGATATTTCATATCCTTCTCACCCTGGACTATTTAGATATTTAAGTACACGAGGTACACTTCGTTTTTTTCCTCTTATTTTATTTTTTTTAAGTTATGGATAAATAAATTGTATCTTTTGAAATGGTTCACAAAAACTAAAATTTTGAGTAAAAATATTTCGCATCCTGGCAGCCACAGGAACCATAGAAAAATCCAGGTATACCCAAGAACACTTTTAAAGGTGCCTAAAAAATACCAAATCGAACTTTTTTGTTGTCTATAAATTCTAAATTATGTATAACATTAAAAAATGTAATTATTTAATTTCTATTTATTTTAAAAAGCAAAGTTCGGTCAGCTTTTTTCGTTAATTTATGCATCTTAGAATTGTCCTTTCGATTTCAAACTTTGCATGATGATTCCTGAAACAGTTAGGTACAATTTAGAAAGCGTAGAAACTCAAATAACGTTACCAGAAAGCCCGTACTTCAATTTTACTTTTTTGTATGATTATTTTATTCGTCTGATTATTAAGAAAATTGATTTCTAGGAAAACAAGGTACAATACTTTAACCTATAATCATCTCTTTAAGCAAGTACTAAACTGAATTTTGTTATTGCAAAAAGTTTTTATTTTAAATTTTTACTTATTTAAGTGATCATCGTTTGTTGTACCGTTTCAGCCAAGAGCTTCGTTTTATGAATGTTCTTGTTCTTTGCATTTAATTTCAAAAGTTTCAAAACAAACAGTTAAATATCATTCATAGTAACATTTTTAAAAGCGAAGCTTTTCTATAATTAGGGTCGGTCCCTCCGTACGTCCGTCCGTCCGTCCGTAACGGATAGCTTTTCGTTAATTTAGGCATGTTAGAATTGTCCTATCGATTTCAAACTTTGAATGGTATTTCCTTTTGTAGTTAGGTATGATTTAGAAAGCGTAGCAACTCTATAATTATAACCGGAATGTCCGTACGTCCATTTTAAACATGTTGATTTTTTACTTTTTTAACAACAAATTTGTATGTGATCTAATCATCCGATTGATCTGAATTTTAGTATATTGATTCCTGGGACAACAAAGTATAATGTTATAAGCGAAGCAACTCTATAATCAAGTCCTAAAAATGTAAGTAAGTCCATAAACATTATCTTGAATCAAGCAGTTTTTCAACAAATTTACTTACGATTTTGTTTTGACTCTTATACATATATATTATGATTATTCAGTTCTGACACTATACAAGTGTTAATGTCCGTTTGTCCTACCGTTTCAGTGCTTCGCTTTTATTGATGTTGTCATCCTTGTTTCATTTAAAAGCACTAGAACTGAAACAAAGTATTGTTATAATTAATTAAATTTATAGTCCTTTGTGGCCTGTGGAATTTATTTAATAACAAATTCTATATTTTAGTGCATTTTTAGTATCGCAGCTACTCTATAATTCACGTTGTCCGTCAGTCCGTAACGCTATGGGGTAAACGTGATGTTCTCGGCTCCTATTCAAGATAGACAGCTGAAATTTTTAGTGAAGATTCCTATGACATATGCCCATCTAATCTCTATACATTATTTTGTCCATCTATCTGTTACTTGGGGTGCTAAATCGATTCCTAGATTTTCAAGTTTTTGTGATTTTCTCAATTTCTATTTAATATGGAAGGCTGAAACTTTCAGAGATTATTTTATTTTACATTCAAAATATTTTCACTAAGTTTTATTAAGATTTGTTTAAATCGATTCCTAGATTTTTTGGTTTTTGTGATTTTCTCTATTCCTCTTCAGGATTGACGGCTGAATTTATCAGGGGTTAAATATGCTTTCATTCTACATATTTCCATCAAGTTTTATATCTATCTATCTATCTGTATACCTGATATGTATTATTAAGAAGGTGTACAGGCACTGCATGTGGTAAGGAGTGATGGTGAGGATTTTTCAGTAAAATTGACAATACTTCCAGTCGAGATGGTTTGGCTATCCTAGAAAGAAAATACGTTGAATTAGCTAAAGTAAACTAAATGTTATCAAAACCTTTTTTGTATCATAGAGAAGCTTTACTGTAAATTAGAATCATATCGGTTACTTTTTATATAAGGACAAATACAATGTTGCTTTATAATTTCCAGAGAGGGGGAGAGGGGTTATTGGACTGGTACCCAAAGTTTTATATTCATAATCTCACATTCGTGACTGAAAGTATCCAAACTTTTTCATTATCTATTTAAGATCCCTAATAAGACCATCGATCCCATTTTATTTTGGAATCTTTCAGTTTTGAAAAAAAAATTTTAAACGAAGTATTTTTTGCCAACGAATAAGATAACGTGGTTAAACAGTATCGCTTCTAAACCGATTAATATCCAGTGAATTAGAACCGGTTTTCAGACATACAGAAAAATTATATATATCATCGTATTATCCAAGTAACATATTGTGAATTGATTTATAATTACTTGGATCATATACCAGATTATAATGTACTCTAATAAGTGAAACTTGTAGCTGAATAAAATAAAGGTCCACCCAATCCCCCCAATTTACACCATCGCCTCTTCTCCTACTATTTGAACGAACTTACCAATAAATGACACGGGAAACATCAACCTAAATTGACGACAAATTTTTCACGTATATTTCTACATCTATTCTTACCTGGGGCCATTATTAACACAGCGTTCCAGAGCCTTGCTACAGTAGGCGGCATATTTGCCTGTCTCACTTCTAAACAGAAATATAATATTTTAGATTTACCTACGTGTCCAGTCCAACTGTCTGTCTAACTGTCTGTCTGTCTGTCTGTCTAACTGTCTGTATATATGTATGTTTTTCTGTCTACCTATATATCTACCAGTCCGCCATTATATATGTCTTTCTATATGAATATACTAGCGGCTTCGCCCCTAGCCTCTAGGGGCTTTGCCCCAAGATGTATAATTACAGTTTCTATAACTTACCCAGCAGAACGGATCGCAAATTTTCGCACCTACCCAGCAGGAAAACATTTTCTCGATTAAATAACGAATTCGCAAAATTCGTAAAAAAGAGTCTAATGTGTTCTCAAGAAATTTTTTTTTTGGGGGGGGGGTAAATTTTCATTTTTGGAGGGGGTTAGGGGTGTCCCACCCCCCAAGAAAATAGCTTATAACCACCACAGGACCGATAGGTATATACCCTGAAGAGTAGAATCCAATCGGTTCAGTGGTTACCGAGATCTTAAGCTTCAGACGGTCGGACGGACAGACAGACATCAAGCTACTTTGTATTATAGATGTCTGTCTATATGTCTGTCCATCTGTATGGCTATATGTATGTCCATCTGTCTCTATGTCTATTTATCTATGTTTCTGTATATCTGTCTGTATATATGTCTATCTATATATGTATGTCTATCTGTCTAACAGTCTATCTATCTAATGTAGACTAATGACTATCTATCTTTCTATCTGTCTGTCTGTATATATGTATGTCTATATGTTCTTCTATTTGTCTTTCTACCAGTATGTCTGTATATATGTATGTCTATATGTTCTTCTATATGTCTTTCTACCAGTATGTCTGTATATATGTATGTCTATTTGTCTGTCTAAATGTCTTTTTATTAGTATGTCTGTATATATGTATGTCTATATGTCCTTCTATCTGTCTTTCTACCAGTATGTCTGTATATATGTATGTCTATCTTTCCTTCTATCTGTCTTTCTACCAGTATGTCTGTATATATGTATGTCTATCTGTCCTTCTATCTGTCTTTCTACCAGTATGTCTGTATATATGTATGTCTATCTGTCCTTCTATATGTCTTTTTACCAGTATGTCTGTATATATGTATGTCTATCTGTCTGTTTATCTGTCTTTCTACCAGTATGTCTGTATATATGTATGTCTATCTGTCCTTCTATCTGTCTTTCTACCAGTATGTCAGTATATATGTATGTCCATCTGTCCTTCTATATGTCTTTCTACCAGTATGTCTGTATATATGTATGTCTATCTGTCCTTCTATCTGTCTTTCTACCAGTATGTCCGTATATATGTATGTCTATCTGTCTGTCTAACTGTCTTTCTACCAGTATGTCTGTATATATGTATGTCTATCTGTCTGTTTATTTGTCTTTCTATTATCTTGTCTGTCTAGATATTTTATTCTTTAGATATTATACCTAACTTTTAAAGGAATCATTATATATAATTAAACATAAAAAGCTTACTTTGAATCCTGTGAATTTCTATTGAAATGAGCTCTCAAGAACCAAAGCAGACGCTTATTACGGGGCACAAATATACTAACAGCCAAAGATAACAACATCCAACACTAGATAGATACATAGATTAATCATTAGATGGATATATAGATAGATTATAAGAGGCACAAATATACTAACAGCCAAGGATAACAACATCCAACACTAGATAGATACATAGATTAATAATTAGATGGATAGATAAATAGATTGAAAATTAGATGGATAGATAGATAGATAGATTATAAATGGTAGATATATATATTAATAGCTAAGGATAACAACATCCAACACTAGATAGATACATAGATAGATAGATAGATAGATTAATAATTAAACCCCGAACCACTTCATTATGCAATCTATATTTTGCTGGATATTTTGTCTATGGTAGTCCATAAGTGTACAGCTTTACAGTATATTGTTTCTATTTGTTAAAGCAACACGTATGATAAAAGAAAACGATTCTTTTTAAAGTAAAATGCTTATATATCAATTGAAATCTATATTTTTTGATTTTTTACTGATCCACTTCATTATGCAAATCAAAATAAAATCAATGGGAAAACGTTTGTTTTGCACTTTTATCCACTTTTCAAAATTGATTATGATAAAATAACAATTTTTTAAGGGATTTATGCATTAATTATAATGAAAAACAGTTTAAGGTAGGTTTAATGATTTTTCTAACTAATAGATAATTTTAAAAATGAAATTCAATCCCTATCACTTTAGAGGACAGCTGCTGACCCCCAGTCTTATGGATGAATCTAAATACATGTTGAAGATAAAAATAACCCTCAAAAATATACAAAAATGTTTTTTGATGTGTTAAAAAAATCCATTTTAAAATCTTGCTTTTGAGGACGATGGCCTTTAAGATGCTCTTACTGGTGGGGATGGTGAGCTAAATGTTATCAAAGTGCATGCCCATAATGAATACTTATATATTGAACTATGGTCCAATTTTTGTAGTCAAAGCAGCCTCCAGCCACGCAATATTATAAAAGAAAAAAAATACAATTTTAATTACTAAAATTCATAAAGTAAATAATGTAGTTTTTTGATAATGGTTATGTTTCATGTCGTGAGGCTCTATTGGAGGCTGCTATGACTACAAAAAATGGTACATAGGTAAATAGACAAGTTGTTGTAATGGTCATGTACTTAGATAACATTTGGCTCACCATCACCACCAGTAAGAAAATCTTTAAGGCCATCATCCTCAAAATAAAGATTTTAAAATGGATTTTTTTAACACATCAAAAAACATTTTTGTGTACATTTGAGGGTTATTTTTATCTTTAACATGTATTTAGCTTCATCCATAAGACTGGGGGTCAGCAGCTGTCCTCTTAAGTGATAGGGATTGAATTTTATTTTTAAAATTATCTATTAGTTAGAAAAATCATTAAAATCTACCTTAAACTGTTTTTCATTATAATTAATGCATAAATCCCTTAAAAAATTGTTATTTTATCATAATCAATTTTGAAAAGTGGATAAAAGTGCAAAACAAACGTTTTCCCATTGATTTTATTTTGATTTGCATAATGAAGTGGATCAGTAAAAAATCAAAAAATATAGATTTCAATTGATATATAAGCATTTTACTTTAAAAAGAATCTTTTTCTTTTATCATACGTGTTGCTTTAACAAATAGAAACAATGTACTGTAAAACTGTATACTTATGGACTACCATAGACAAAATATCCAGGAAAATATAGATTGCATAATGAAGTGGTTCGGGGTTTAGATGGATAAATAAGTTATAAATGGTAGATAAATATACTAAAAGCCAAAGATAACAACATCCAACACTAGATAGATACATAGATTAATAATTAGATGGATAGATAGATAGATTATAAATGGTAGATCTATATTAATAGCTAGGAATAACAACATCCAACACTAGATAGATACATAGATTAATAATTAGATGGTTCGATAAATAGATTGAAAATTTGATGGATAGATAGATAGATTATAAGAGGCACAAATATACTAACAGCCAAGGATAAAAACATCCAACACTAGATAGTTACACAGATTGGTAATTAGATGGATAGATAAATAGATTGAAAATTTGATGGATAGATAGATAGATTATAAGAGGCACAAATATACTAACAGCCAAGGATTACAACATCCAACACTAGATAGATACATAGATTAATAGTTAGATGGATAGATAGATAGATTGAAAATTTGATGGATAGATATATAGATTATAAATGGTAGATATATATACTAACAGCCAAGGATTACAACATCCAACACTAGATAGATACATAGATTAATAATTAGATGGATAGATAGATAGATTGAAAATTTGATGGATAGATAGATAGATTATAAGAGGCACAAATATACTAACAGCCAAGGATAACAACATCCAACACTAGATAGATACATAGATAGATAGATTAATAATTAGATGGATATATAAGTTATAAATGGTAGATAAATATACTAAAAGCCAAAGATAACAACATCCAACACTAGATAGATACATAGATTAATAATTAGATGGATATTTAAATTATAAATGGTAAATAAATTTACTAAAAGCCAAAAATAACAACATACAACACTAGATAGTTAGATACATTCTAGATTAAAAATTAGATGGATAAATAGTTAGATTTATAAAAGATTCTTTGGTATAAAGATGAAATGATAGAAAAAAAGATTAATAATTATATAGATGGATAGATAACTATATAGATACATAAATAGATAGAAAGATAAATTGATAGCCAGATAGATAGATTTATAATTAGGTAGATATTTAAATAAATACAATTGGTGAATACATATATAGATAAATAAATAGATTTACAAATAGATTGATAGTTAGATAGACAACTAGATAGATAGATAAATTAATAGACAATTAGATAGCTAGATATTTAAATAAATAGATGTGTAGATAGATAGGAAAATAGATAAATAGGTGAATTGATAGATAAATTAATAGATAGCTACCTGTATATATTGTGTGGATGGAGGGACGGATTTGAATTGTTGTGGGTGGGCAGGTGCCCCCATGGGGCTCTGTGCAGCCCCGCTACCATCGCAGGAGAATATGTGGGAGGCATTCAGCAAGAATCCCTAAACATTAAAATTTTCATAGAGGGGGTGGGTAAAGGGGTGTTTACCCTCATCAAACTTTGAAACCCCTCATTTTATCTCCTCAATTTTTTATAAATACATTAGATTACCCCCCCCCCCCCCACAAACAATTGATTCCTCTAAGTATATCCTCATCAAAAAAAAAAACTTAGCCGTCCTTGAAAATTTGATTATTGTTTAGATATTATACGACCTATATTATACATAAGATAAAATAAAATAGCCTTAAACCATCCTCGGGCCATTGTGAATAGGGATATACCACACATACACAGCCGTGGTAAATTATAAAATAGACACACTGATCATATAATATTTTAATTTTAGTTTATATATAAACATATAATTAGATACATATAATTAGACAGACTTATGGATAGTCTGAAAGACTTAAAGACAAACTGACTTGATATAGATAGACTGATAGATAGACAGACAGACATAGACGGTTTTGTAGTTTGACAGATAGACAGACAGACTTCTATATGGACAAACTGATAGCAAAATATACAAACATAACAGACAGATAAAATCCTTATTTGGACCCTTTAATGACAGGTTGTAGAGTTTGACAGACAGACAGATATACATAAAGACTGATAGATAGATAAACGGATAGTTGAAATGTTACCTGTACCCCATGTTTGATAGGTCCTAAAGAGTTTTACGGATAGACAGACATACATACAGACTAACAGACTGATAGATAGATAAACGGACAGTTAAATTTATACCTGGACCCTGTGTTTGGCAAGCAATTGACGGCTGTAGAGTTTGACAGATAGACAGACATACATACAAATTTACAGACTTATAGACGGACACACGAACAGTTGCAATGTTACCTGGACCCCCTGCCTGACAGGCACTGGACGGCTGGACTGCTTGGCAAGGATGGCCAAAAATTCTGGTTGAAGCTCTGTTCAACAATTAATGATTAATGATTATTTATCGCATTGTCGTATTATAGACAGCTTTCCGCGGATGTTAAAAATTAAAAATTATAAGATTAAAACCAGTATTGTTAGTTCAGAGTGGTCAAAGGCACGGTCTAACAAAACTGGTATTAATTTTATGATTTTTATAATAATGATTTTTTTCAGTATGACGGAGAACCGGTTCTAATCCAATGAATATTAATCCATACTGGAAACTTTTTTACTTTGATTATTACATGGAAAGATATTTCATTTAATTAAAAGATTAATTAAGAAGGTATTGTCTCATAATCACTAAAGCATATCATTCCTGGATTAGCAAGGCAAACATCGATGGCATTCTGAACCAATACAACATGATAATCTATATATGAATAATCAAGTCATATTTTATGTCCTACGCAACATATATAGCAAGGAATCGTAGAAACCTGAAAGCAACATAGATAGGTAGCGTATTATTTAAAAAAAAAACTTTAAAAGTGCCACTAGAGGCCTCTAGGGGCGAATCCGCTATTATCCATTATTGTAGCAATATATCTGCAAAAGAAGTAAGAAGATGAACTGAAATTTAATTTCCGGATGTGTACACAGTTTCCGCGGTGTTTCCTCATCCTATCTCAATATTTACTACTAGCTAAAAAATTCAAACTTTCAAAAGAAAATCAAAATTTGAAGGTATAAACGATTTAAACATTATACATTCAAAATTTTAATTTAAAAAAAATCTTTTGTAGTTTGAAGCTTTTTTAGCTAGTAGTAAATATTGAGATAGGATGAGGAAACACCGCAGAAACTGTGTTCACATTCGGAAATTGAATTTTAGTTCTTCAGTAAGTAGGTAGGTATTAGGGGCAATTATCTCAACTGTTTCCAAAAATAATTTAATTTTGTCTTCTTGAAACAAGTTTTTCTTGCATTTTCAGTTGTTAAATGTCCCAGGGATCTAAAGGGATAGGACAATGGTCGATAAATTGATGTAAATCCCCAATGGTGATACACAATATTACCCCTCTTGTAGATTCTGTTTGTGGTTTAAACGTTAGGACACTTAATTTAATGAACCAACCAATCAAAATTAAATAAAAGTGGTTGAGCCAACGAATAAGAAACGTTATTTAAACTTAAACATTTCAATGTGCCCTCCCTTTCTGATCTAAAATAATGATGCCTATAAATATCTGTAGATATTAAAATGTTTCCATATTTTATTCAGTTGAAACCTAAATATTTTATGTGTTATTGATATGTTTTTAGTAGCGAAGCTACTCTATAATTCACTTTGTCCGTCCGTCCGTCAGTCCGTCAGTCCGTCCGTCAGTCCGTAACGCTATGGGGGAAATGGGATTTACTCAGCTCCTATTAAAGATAGAAAGCTGAAATTTTTTGACAACATTCCCATCATTAAGGAGTACATTTAACTAAAAAAAATTTTTTCAGTTAGATATATCAAAATTAAATTTTCTGTCGTTTGGAGAATCAACAATGACGGTCAGACTGCCTTTTTGCAGGTTTTTGGCTATTTTTATACTTTTACATTTTCTCCCATATCTTTGGTATTTATGGTCCGATTTTCAAACTTTTTTCAGTGAAAGATATCAAAATTAAATTTCCCATCGTTTGAAGAAAACAACAATGATAGTCAGACTGCCTTTTTGCAGGTTTTTGGCTATTTCTATATTTTTTACATTTTCCCCCATATCTTTGGTGATTATGGACAGATTTTCAAAATTTTTTCAGTTAAAGATTCAAAATTAAATTTCCGGTCATTTGAAGAAATCAACAATGACGGTCAGACTGCCTTTTTGCAGGTTTTTGGCTATTTTTATATTTTTACATTTTCCCCATATCTTTGGTGTTTATTAATCGATTTTCAAAAATTTTTCAGTTAAAGATATCAAAATTAAATTTCCCGTCGTTTGAAGAAAACAACAATGGCCGTCAGTCCCATCCACGAAATTTTGTGCTTCGCTACTTATGGATGTTGTCATCCTTGTTTGTTAATAATTAGCTTCCTAATTTTCAAACTATACTTGTAAATTTTAATCTAAATCCCTGTAAATCTATAGGTTCTTTAGGTGTACAACCTGTATTTACATCAAAAATAAATAAGGGAGGTGGGTTATCTTGGAAATTAGTTAAAAACAAATGTTTATATTCTAATAACAGAGAGGAAAGTGACATTGGGCTCTTTATTACACTAGTCCCCAAAGTGTTATAATAAAGTTTTCTAATTCGTTGGCTTAACAACTTTGAGGACTTTTATTGAACTTTAACTTGTTGGTTGAGTGTCCAAACGTTTCTACCACTATTTGTAATTTTGTGTATTATCATGGGGTGGGGGGGCCGGGGGGGGGTGTATATCAACTAATTGGGCATTGTCTTATCCCTTTAGGGCTCTGGATTTTTGTGACAAAAATGGATATTTGTAAAGTAGCTGCGACCATAATTTTGTGACAATCGATATATTATCACTTGGACGTTGCACCAGTTTTTCATGTACTCTGATAAAGTGATGATGGCAGCTGAATAATATAATCCTCTCCCCTCATACTGGATGAACGAACTGACCCATAAATGAGGGCTAAATTAGCAAGATAGATTGACGACAAATTTCCCCCTGTCATTATATCCACGCATATCATATATCCATTATTATGACTTGACTTTCCTATGCCAGAACTATCCAGTAGGACGCTACAAAACAGCTGCACACTCTGAAATAGATAGATAGATTAATAGATATATAGATAGATTAATAGATAGATAAATTAATAGATATATAGATTAATTGATTGATCGATTAATATATGAGATTAATAGTTTGATAGATCAATAGATAGCTAGTTTAAAAGATAGAAAGAAAGATATACCTTGAATAGTTTCAACGCCTCTGCCTGAACGTGTTCTTGGGTGTGAGAGGTCAATGGCAACTGTGGCGGGTCTTTGGACTGAACTAACACAGGATGTCGCCATACTGAGCTACCTAGAAATAGATAGATAGATAGATAGATAGATAGATAGATAGATAGATAGATAGATAGATAGATAGATAGATAGATAGATAGATAGATAGATAGATAGATAGATAGATAGATAGATAGATAGATAGATAGATAGATAGATAGATAGATAGATAGATAGATAGATAGATAGATAGATAGATAGATAGATAGATAGATAGATAGATAGTTAGATAGATAGATAGATAGATAGATAGATAGATAGATAGATAGATAGATAGATAGATAGATAGATAGATAGATAGATAGATAGATAGATAGATAGATAGATAGATAGATAGATAGATAGATAGATAGATAGATAGATAGATAGATAGATAGATAGATAGATAGATAGATAGATAGATAGATAGATAGATAGATAGATAGATAGATAGATAGATAGATAGATAGATAGATAGATAGATAGATAGATAGATAGATAGATAGATAGATAGATAGATAGATAGATAGATAGATAGATAGATAGATAGATAGATAGATAGATAGATAGATAGATAGATAGATAGATAGATAGATAGATAGATAGATAGATAGATAGATAGATAGATAGATAGATAGATAGATAAATAGATAGATAGATAGATAGATAGATAGATAGATAGATAGATAGATAAATAGATAGATAGATAGATAGATAGATAGATAGATAGATAGATTATTATCCAATTATCCTATATCCATTATTAACTCACATTATTTTACATGTGAGTTTAAATCATCAGAATATCTTTTAACTTGGTGAATAAAAAGAAACTACAACCTTTTAATTTTTAAAAAATGGGCTTTAAATCATAATCTTCAAATGGGCGTTGCTACAGATGACTTAATTACAACAAAAAAAACTAATTCTACAAAAGACCTAATTACAAAAAAAACCTTAATCCTACAAAAGGACACATTACAAACTGTCCCAATTTTGTATAACTTTTGCGGAACAAGTTCCATTTACGTCATATTTTTCTTTCCCGAAAAAGGGAAGAGGGAAAGAAAAAAAAGGGAAGGGGGGAAGAAAAAAGATATGGGAGAAAAGGGGGTTTTCCCCCATCTCTTTTGAAGAGATTTTCTTCCCCCCTTCTCTTTTTCGGGAAAGAAAAATATGACCTAACTAGAACATGTTCCGCAAAAGTTATACAAAATTGGGACAGTTTGTAATGTGTCCTACAAAAGACCTAATACTACAGAAGATCATATCCTACAAAAGTTAAGTTAGATTTGTTTACAAAAAAAATAATTATCATCTTTGAAGAGAGAGGATTTTTTCTTTTGTGGGGGATGGTTGGGGTTGTCCTATCCCCCTTTAAAAAATAGCCTAAAACCTCGCTGGCACAGCTTTATTCCTCGAAGAAAAAAAAACAACCGGTTTAGCGATTACCGAGATCTTAAGCTTCATGTGGACAGACAGATGGACAGACATCGGTCTACTTTGTATGATTAGATTGTCCATATCAAATGTATGATGTTTTAGATTATATATTCTAATTCAATTTATTATGTAAACAAAGGGGGGGTTTTTATGCAACCATCTCGTAATCAGTGAGCAAATGGCACTTTCTCCACAAAATACTCTTTGCTGCTCCAAAACGTTTTCAAAAGGTTCTAGCCGCTAGTTGCTGGTACTAGAAATCTAAAAATGTTTTTTTTTGTATCATTTCACATGACTTAAAGCAAAAATATGTTTCAAAAAGTTTATTCTTACACAATTTATGGCAGATTTGCCCTAAAAATAGCCAAAAAACGGCTAAACGGCTAAGCTTTTTCAATTTTTTGTTCGATTTAGGGAAAATAGACCTACCAAGGATTACTCATGCAAAATTTCAGATCAAAATTCGAATTCTAAGTGCCATTTGTTCACTGATTACGAGATGGTTGCATTAACCCCCCCCCCCCCCCCCTTTTGTTGTTATGATTATTGTACTAAATTTTGATGAAATATAATTTAAAATCTGAAATAATCTAAACGTAGTTTCCCTTTTTGATATTTTCAAAACAAGTTTTAAAACTAATATGCAATGTATAAGTATATATTCATTATAAGCAACTTAATTACTTAAGATGTTTTAAATTAGGGCTCGGCAGCCGCTTATAAACCTTTTACAATATTAAAAATCAGATGGAAGTCTAAACCTAACCCAAATATATAGTTTGATAATAGATATAGGGTATAATACATGGATATTATGACAGGGGAAACATGTCGTTGATTTAGGATACTGATATGGACCTTATTCATTGGTCTGTTCGTACATCCAGTTGGAGGGGAGGGGATGAGGTAATGGTAATGGATAGGGGGTTTCGTATTTTAGTCAGCTGCGAGCATCTCTTTATTATAGTACATGAAAATCTGGTGCAACATCCAAGTATTTATACATCGATTAAAATAAACATAGATAGATAGTTAGGCAGTACTTTGATTGACATGTCTGCAATTTATCTCCTCACATTTTAGAGCATGCGCTATTATCAAACTGTACTTATAGTCAGCGATTTAAAGGGATAGGACAACGGAAAATGGTGTACATCCCTAATGATGATAAACAGTATTACCCCTTTTTGTAGATTAAAACTATTGGTTAAAAAGTATTTACAAACATTGCAAACCCTTAAATTATTTTTCAATTTACCCCTACCCCAAGCAAATTTTACCCCCGGGTTACAAATTTTTGGGGGGGAGTAAAAAAATTTGCGGCGCGCTTCACGCGCCATTTTACCCCCGTCCCCTTAAATAAAAAAAGCTTTGACGCCCCTGGAACGAACAAATAATTTTTTGCTGAAAATACCCAAAATTTTGAAGCCAATGATTTAGAAAACTTGGGCACAAGAATGATTTACAGTCTAATGTCCCTCCCTTCCTTTGCTGACTTATAGTATCCTTATAATAAAGTAACAGGATGTCTGTGTGTTTGTATGTTTGAACCGAATGATTTCGTCAACCGCTGAACTAATCGGGTTCTCCTTAACAGGATAGCTTCTCGGGAAGGTTTATAACTATTTTTGGAGAGGGTACCACCAACCTCCCGAGAGGAATCACAAAAAAAAATTATTGAGACTCTTACGCAACATGGATAGGTAGCGTATTATTTTTTTTTAAATCAAACATTTAAAGTGCCACTAGATAGATATATATTACTTAGATAGATAGATAGATTGATATATAGATACATTAAACATAGATAGTGAGATAAAAAGATAGGTATTTCACCTGAGTCGCCATCACATTCCATCAATTTCTGTACCAGCTGCTCAAATTGAGTTCCAGATTTGGGATCACCACCTAATTATAGAATTATCCATTAGATTTTAAACCTGAAATACCCATTAAATATATAAAAAGATATAGCATTATTTCCTAGTTTTACTCCAACAAAATATTTAATTTTCTGCAATTTCAAATGGAATTAATTGGCTGAATAGGAGCCCCTGTGAGACAGTTATACTAGAAATTTTTACATGTTTTATAGACAGCTTTTTGCAGATATTAAAATTCAAAAGAATATCAGATTAAAACCAGTTATGTTTTGCCTCAAGGGGCTTGAGACCCGGACTAACAAAATGCATGGCTTAGAACTTGGTCTAATGCAACGGGTATTATTGGTTTAGAAGCCATACTGGAAACTTTGTTTTGTGTTTGTGTGTCTATTGGTCTGTACAGGAGAGTCTCTTCAGGTATTTCAGGTATTGGTATTATACAATGCTTTATAAACGATATACTTTATAAACACAGGTAATTTTAAACTATAAGTAGGTGGTCATATATACCAACATGCTTCTACTTCATAGAAACTTTCTTTAATTATATTAGAACCAGTTCTTAGCCATGCTGAAAAATTATGTTTAGCATCATATAACAGACAATTTTCCAATAATATTCAAACAAAAATCATGAAATCAATTCCAGTTTTGATAGGTAGCAAAGATTTTAATCATTTTTATCTCTGGGGAAAGCTGTTTACAATACAATGTGATAAATAACTATGCTATACCTGAAACTACAGTCAACAGATAGAACCATTTCTCCAATTCCTCCTTGCTTTGAAAGATCAGATAGGTAGGTCCCTAAAAAAATAAATAGAGTAAGTGCTCAAATAGAATAGCCCCACTTTTTTTTTGAGATTTTGAATATTCCCCTTTTCCTACATTTATGCAGGGAAAAGGGAACGTCATTCTGACCAACAATATAAAAGGGAAATTTCCCCACAACCTCCATCCCCTTTTCCTCCCCCCTTCTTACCCACTCCTCTTCAATTAAATGAAAAAACAAAATATACCTCCACCTTACTTCGTGAATTTTTATAGAATTGATTGTTAGAATAGCTACCCCTGCATTTATGTTTCACTCGCAGAATCTATTTTACAAATCTATATTAAATCATAACTTTGTCTTCTATCCTGCTATATAAATGCATTAGCCGCTACGCCCCTAGAAGCCTCTAGGGGCACTTAAGATAGGAAGGGAAAAAGTCGACCTCGTCCCATTTTAAATTTAAGTTTTAAAAGAGAAGACAATTTTTTTGGGGGGGGAGTGGGGGTGAAGAAACCCTCCCTAAAATAGTTTAAAACCTTCCCAGGACCTATAAGAAGCTTCACTGTAAAGGAGAACAATATTTGTTCAGCGGTTATCGAGATCCTTCGGGACAGACAAAAAACGCTTACTACTTTATATAATAGGATGACATAAAAAAACTGGGGGCACTGCCAAGGATGTAAAGAGATAGGCCAAAAGACGATAAATTGACTGTTTAATAAGTTTCCCCTATATTACATTAAAACTATTTGTTGAAACGTTTAAAACTCAACTTAATGAACCAACCAATCAAAATTCAAAATCAAAGTTTTTATACAAAAGATTGGGATAACGCATTATAAAACTTTGGGGTCTTGTGTAATTAACAATTTAATATC
This sequence comes from Acartia tonsa, assembly GCF_053477335.1. Classification (NCBI taxonomy): domain Eukaryota; kingdom Metazoa; phylum Arthropoda; class Copepoda; order Calanoida; family Acartiidae; genus Acartia; species Acartia tonsa. The sequence goes on along the minus strand of NC_137270.1, from coordinate 41,120,378 downwards.
CCTTCCTTCCCTGGGGGAGAAAAACTATGCAAAAGCCTGCCAAGTATCTGTTCCACAATTAATTGTTGACCTACATAGGGGGTTATTTTATTTATCATAATCATGGTTCTACGTCAGTTTATCATCCATTGTCTTATCCCATAAAATCTCTGAAATTTTATGTATGTACTCGTTCAGGACATAACGGTATGCAGACAACAAAGCTAGCTACAGAGTAGCAATACTTTATCCGCAAATACAATTAGATTAAGCAATTACAAAAAAAACATGCAAAAAAATTGCGCATTTTGCAGCACTCTGACGAAAAGTACACTTTTAAACCAACGTCTGGTCATGTTGAAGTTGAAACTGAGTATTTTTTGACTTTGGTAAATAGTAATTTTAGGTTAGTAACGACGAGAAGCTTTTCTAAAATTAGGGTCAGTCCGTCCGTCTTATCGTAAATCTAGGCATAAAAGAATTGTCCTATCGATTTCAAACTTGGCATGGTAGGTAATATTAACTGGTAACAACTCTATAATTGATACCAAAATGTCCAAACATCCATTCAAAACAAGTTATTTTAACAATTTTGTATGTGATATAATATCATATTCATCTGATTTTTGGAATACGTATTACTATTACAACACGGTACAATATTATAAGCGAAGCAAGCTTATATTTTTTTTCCAATATGGCTTCGAAACTGATTAATATCCGCTTGATAAGAACCGGTTCTCAGCCATACCAGTTTTGTAAGCAAGGGCCTTTGGCCAGTAGAGGCTAAAAAAACAGTTTTATTTAATATTCATTTGGATATCCGCGGAAACATGTCTATAATTACCTTTTTCCCATCATAAAAAGTACTTATATTTATATAGTTAGATATAATCACATTTTAAAAAAGTTCAAATTTTATTTAACTTTTTAACCTACAAAAATGCATTTTAACACTTTTCAAAGGACCTTTTCTATATTTAGGGTCTGTACGAGCATCCGTTCCGTAACGGATCTCTAAATTTTAATTAAAAACTTGGTAACATGATTCCTGAAACAGTCAGGTACAATTTAGAAAGCGTAGAGACTCTATAATCTAGGAATTCTAGGAAGTCCTATTTGTAGATAATTTTTTTTCGACTAAACATTTTTCATTTTTAGTATTAATTCCTAGGACTTTTAGGCACAATCTAAGCAATGCACTTCTTTAATTATGTTCATACTAAGAAGTTTTCAACCACGTTCACTCATTCGTTGGCTTACAAAACTTCTACTTGGCTGGGGACTTTTATTAAACTTGTAGGTTCAAATTAGCAGTGTCTAAACTTTTAAAATCGATGTTTTTTTTCTATAATTAGGGTCGGTTCGTCCGTCATGTTATAATTCTCCTATCGATTTCAAACTTGGCATGATGATTCCTATAGGAGTTAGGTACGAGTTAGAAAGCAAAGCAACTCTATAATCGTTACCAGAAAGTCCGTACGTCCATTTTTAAGATGTTGCTTTTTTTTAACGTTTTAACAACAAATTTTAATGTGATAAAATTATACGATAGGTCTGATTTTTGGAATACTGATTCCTAGGACAACAAAGTACATTGTTTTAAGCGAAGCATATCTATTATAAAGTCCTAAAAATGTAAGTATATCCTGTATATATGCAGTTTTTTAACAGATCTACTTACAATTTTGTTTCGTTTTCATTTATATTCTGGTTATTCAGTTCTGACACTCTACAAGTCTTAATGTTCGTTTGTCCTACCGTTTCTTAGATTCGCTTTTATGGATCCTTGTTCATAAATAATTTAAGATTTTATTCTACAGATGGAGTAATTTTGTGTATAGCCATTGGGAATGTACATTTATTTGTCGTCCATAGTCTTATACCTTAAAATTCGTGTAAAACGTTTATTATAAAAAGTGTTCTTTTTGACTTCTATCTATATTATTAGATAATAAATTTTCGCTATTTATGATTTATGGTATAATTATTGCAAAAACAGTTTTGTGGCATAAATCATTAACTGCAAGAGTGCGATAATTTACGTCCAGGCCACACCTCTAAAGGCCTCTAGGGGCACTTGAGGTGGTGGAATATTGAATTTGACACCCTTCTTTCCATTTCTTAATTTATTTTCCAAAAAGAGAAAGTAAACCCCTACCCACCAAAAAAATGAGTTATAAACATTCTTAGGATCTATGCAAAGCTACATTGTAAAGGAGAACCATATCGGTTCAGTGATCTCTAGTAATACTGGACAGTATTGGTTCTACTTTTCAGAGAAGCTTTATAATGTCCATACCTCCCTTAGGAGGCTAGGAGCGAAGAAACTAATAATCCCCAATGATGATACACAAAATTACCCCTTCTGTAGATTAAAATTAGCGGTTTTAACATTTGAACATTTAACATGATTTAATCAAAATTAACTAAATCCCCAATTTTGTGAAGCCAACGAATAAGAAATCGTTATTATAAAACTTTGTAGTGTAATAAACAGCCCATTTTCCTCTCTCTCTCTCTCTCTCTTTCTCTCTCTCTCTCTCTCTCTCTCTCTCTCTCTCTCTCTCTCTCTCTCTCTCTCTCTCTCTCTCTCTCTCTCTCTCTCTCTCTCTCTCTCTCTCTCTCTCTCTCTCTCTCTCTCTCTCTCTTTCTCTGGATAATAATCTATTCATTGACTTGGTTACACTAGTTGTTGTTTTATATAATTAACCTAGTCTAATTTCTTAGTGAGGTGATAAGGAACCAAAAATTCAAGGTGTCCCAATAAAAATGTCCAAAAAGTAAAGGTTTATAAATTATAAAGATAGTTGATTGATTTTACACAATTTTAATTAAAAAAATCATAAAAATTTATATGTGTTATTAAGCCCGGGTCTGCTGCCACTCATGGCTAACAAAACTGGTTGTAATCTTAAGTTTGCTATACTTCTCTTGAGGTCCAAAAAGCTCCCTTTTTTGCCAGGGAGGAATGGGACATCGGGCTGTTTATTACTCTAGTCCCCAAAGTCTTATAGTCACGTTTTCTTATTCGTTGTCTTAACAACTTTGGGGATCTTATAGAATTATGATGAGATGCTTTATCAGGTTGAGTGTCAAAACGTTTCAATCACTAAATGTAATCTACTAAAGGGATAATTTCATGTATCATTATTTAGGATGTAATTATACATCAGTTTATAGGCCATTTTCTTATCCCTTTGGATCCCTGCTTTTTTGCTTGACATCATAATTTTTTGATCCATCTAGTTTCCTGAATTTGATCCAGCATGTCTTTATGAAGCTTTGAACGACTCCAGTGATCAGGGACGTCCAAGCTTTTTTATCTTTGAAGGGGGGGGGGGGAATCTAATCTATTTTTTTTAATCTTGGGGGGGGGGTAAAATTAGGGGTGTCAAAGTTTGAGGGGGATAAACCACTCGAATAATAAAATGTGATTATAAAACTTTGGGTACCAGTGTAATTTATAGCCCAATGTCCCCATCCTCTCTGCATTAGAAGCTATTGATCACCCTTTTTATATTTATTGGTATTTCAAAAATGGGACAATTTATTGTCACACCCTGTACATTGCTATACAATTATATAATATTTAACTTTTGTATAATGCTTTACTTTAGAAAGGTTTAAAATAGCGCCACTTTATTCAAAAGGGCAGTACAAATTATTTCTTAACAGTTAGGAACTTGGTAACAGACTTTTAAATTTTTGTTGTTCGATTGGTGGTTTTTGGCTATTTTATGAAAAAACAACATAACATAAAGAAATTTAGACAATTTTAAAAGCGAAGCTTTTCTAAAATTAGGGTCGGTCCGTCCGGAACGGATAGCTTTTTTCGTTAATTTAGGCATGTTAGAATTGTCCTATCGATTTCAAACTTTGCATGATGAGTCCGAAGTATTTAGGAACAAATTAGAAAGCGTAGCAACTCTATAATCATTACCAGAATGTCCGTACGTCCATTTTAAACATGTTAATTTTAACTTTTTCAACAACAAATTTTTATATGATGTAATTGTCCGATTAATCTGATTTTTGGAATACCGATTACTAGGACAACAAAATACAAGGATATAAGCGAAGCATATCTATAATAAGTCATAAAAATGTAAGTAAGTCCTGTATTCAAGCAGTTTTTCAACTTCAGTTTAAATGTATTACAAACACTTTTAAAAGCGAAGCGTTTCTTTAATTATCATCAGTTCGTAACTTTGTCCGTTAATATATAAGGAATGAGGATTCCTAGAACTATATAACGTATAATGTTATAAGCGAAGTATCTCTATAATTATTCTACGCCAAAGTAAATATGTCTATATTTAGCATCTTAAAAAATCAAAATTATTAAAATTTTAAATGTATTATGTATAAACTAGCGGCTTCGCCCCTAGCCTCTAGGGGCTTTGCCCCAAGAGGTGATAAAAAAATTATGGCGAAAATCGTAAAGGACCATGGAAATCTCATTCAAAAAAAAAAAAAAAAAATGGGGGGATTTTTTGGTTTTTGGGGGGGTTGGGGGTGTCCCACCCCCCAAGAAAATAGCTTAAAACCACCACAGGACCAATAGGTAGATACCCTGAAGAGTAGAATCCGATCGGTTCAGTGGTTACTGAGATCTTAAGGGACAGACAGACAGACGGACAGACAGACATCGTTCTACTTTGTATTATAGATATTGGGATTGGATGAGGAAACACCGAGGAAACTATGTACACAATCGGCAACTCAAATTCAGTTGACATTTTGAGTCGAGTCAAATACTTTAAGCCAATAAAGTTAAATAATAGAGAAGAATAGAGTTTAATAAGCTGTATGCCTCCACCGATTAAATACCCCTCTAATACAACCTCGTCGGTTCTAGTTTATATCACCTTTCACTTTTAAAAAGCAGAGTTTTTACACGTTTTTTATGTTTATGAAAAGACAAAAACTTCTACTATCTTTTGGGTCGATAAACAAGGCTGGTAGAAGTTTGGTGTATACATCTATACTTATAAATTTATTTTTTCTGCAAAAACATTTTTTAAAAATGGTGTCGTTATAATCTCAAAATAAGAATATAGTGTAGGTGTCAATAGACTATCAATATGTCGGTCTTATATCAGCTACAACCAGTTTTTAGAGGCCTCTAGGGGCGTAACCGCTAGTGATAATAATATTCATTCTGGTTTGGCCGGATATCCGGCCAATTTCATTTTCCGGCCGGATATCTGGCAATATAATCTTTTATATTATACTTTTATATTAAAGTTTAAATGGCTGTAATTTTCTTATTTTTGATGGTAGAAGAATTTTTTAAAAGAAAATGTTTATTTATTTGAAAATTTTACATTAGAAATCTGAAATCATGATTTTTGGCGGCGGCAGCTATACTTAGCAGCTGCCAGCTTTTATTTTTTTACTACTTCAATATCTGGTTATCCGGCATTAGAAATCAGCCAGATATCCGGTATCCGGCAAAAAAAATTTCCGGCCCAACCCTAATAATAATCTTACCTGATGTATGTGATTGGGGAAAATACCAATGGTCGGCTGTACACCAGAATTATCCTAAATAATAATTAAATTTTAAAAAAATTTCGTATTCATTCGAAACCGATTCTAATCCGGTAGATTAGAATCTATTCGGCACCTCAGGGCTAAAAAAAAACAGTTTAAATCTTATCAATGTACTATAATAAGATGCTAGAAATAACTAGTCAAAAATCACGAAACCTTGTAATCTAAGTTCTTAATAAAGGTTGTGACTTAACCCCAACAATAGAGTAGGTTGTCTGTTTTAAAGGGGTAAGTGTTTTTGAGTTATATAAAGTATGTCCTTCTGGCCAGCTGATAAATGTTATTTATCGCATCGTCTAATAGTCAACTTTCCGTGGATAGTAAGATAAAAAAAGGTGCCTAAGGCCAAATCCAACAAAATGGGTAATAATTTCATGGTTTCAATACATTCCGCGAAGAGTGAAATATAAAAAAAATCAGATTAATATACCTTTTGTTAGCCTAAAATAGCTTAATGCCAAGTCATTTTTTTTGTATTTTGTAGAGAGTCTGCCGTTATATAACGATATGTGATTTTGCAGTAAAGCTGAGAACCGGTTCTAATCCACCGGATAATGATCGGTTTCAAAGCCATACTAGAAATATTGTTGTTGTAGATGGAAAGTTTCATATGTGACGTCATAAAAATACATCTAAATCCATCCCTTTTTAAGGGGTTTCCTTTCCCACTTCACCTTCTCATCCTTCCTTTTCAGCCTTATTATTCTGACGTCACACATGACACTCTTCGTGTCTCTGTTGGGGTCACCTGTTCCTCTGCAACGTCAGAGTCTGAATCAGAGATATGTTCCACTTCCTCCACCCGGCAGTCTCGCATGTTCACCTGTCCCAGGGGGCTCTAGCAGTTAGATAGATAAATAGATAGATAGATAGAAAGATAGATAGATAGAATGATGGATAGTTGTATAGCTAGATAGATAGATGGACAGACAGACAGAGAAACAGGTAAACAGATTAACTGACAGACAGAAATACGAGTGAGATTCTTTAGAAAAGACAAACAGATAGACATCATGTAACTTATATATTATAAGGATTATTCAAATATGGCTTTAAATCAATTTAATACCCGCTGGATTAGAACTGGTTCTCAGCCATACTGAAAAATCATGTATAGCACTGTACTACATACATTTTCCACAGATATTAAAATTTAAAAAATTATAAAACTAATACAGTTTAATGTTAGCTTTGGACTTTGACTCCTCGGGGCTAACAAAACTTTTAATCTTATAATTTATCATTTTGATATCTGCAGAAAGCTGTCTATAATATGATGCAATAACTAACTATACCTGATCTGTTGGGTTTCTGAAGTATACAAACATTGTTCCTATTAACACACACCAGCATCTAAATAAATAGATAGATATTAAATGCTCAAATCAAATAGCCCCACTTTTTTGTATTTATGAATATTTCCCTGTCTGTACGCATTTTCTACATTTATATTCCATTCGCAGAATCTATTTCAATCATAGATATTATATTTCTATAAATATTGCTTAAGTTGTTAGTTGGGTAAATAAGATTAGATAGAGCAACCCATTTCAGAATCATATTCTAAAATAATACGATAATATTATACTAATGGATTTATTATTACTTGGATCTTACACCAATTATTATTGTGTTCTCTATTAAAATGAAACTCGTAGCTAATTAAATTAACGATACCCACCCCTCCACCCCCTTTACCCCATCCCTCCCCTTCTACTGGATGAGCGTATCAACCAATAAATGAGATCAAAATTAACAAGCTAAATATTCACGTAAATCCATTATAATTCTGTAGATAACTATAACGATTGATAGATCAACTTTTTTTAAAAAAATAGATAAATACCGTCTAGAATGGCCATGTTTTACTTTAGTAAGCCATCCTTCTATGGTCGGTTTCTTTTCTCCTTTACTTAGTAAAGCCCTAAATGAGAATAAAATATTAAATTTAATTCATACACAAAAGTAATAGGATCTCTGTAGGTCTGTATCTAAGGATCTTACAAACCGCTGAACCAAAATAGTTCTCCTTTACAATGAAGCTTTTCATAGATCCTGGGAAGGTTTATAATTATTTTAGGGAAGGGTACCACAATCCTTCCAAGAAAATACGCTAAAAATAATCCAAAATATTTAAAAATTTTAAAGTGTCATAGAAACATGAACAAAAAGGAATAAGAAACAACTGAGCTGGATCTTTAAATTATTTTAGTGGTGAGCCAGATCGGGGTGAGCCAACTTTTCACTAATGAGAGCACCGCATTTTATGAAATGCCGCGCTGTGATTGGCTGAAATTCGGCTCACCCCGATCTTGCTCACCACTAAAATGATTTAAAGATCCAGCTCTAATCTTAAGCTGATCTTAACACAGACAAATAATCTCTCTTATTAGATAAATGACAGCTTACAGCTGAAAACTGCTAACACCTGACGGTTAATTTTACCTGACAACTGTATACTACCTAACATTTAACAGCTGGAAACTACCTAAGAGCTAACAGCTGGAAACTACCTAAGAGCTGACAGCTGCAAACTACCTAACAGCTGACAGTTGTAAACTACCTAACAACTGTCAGTTGAACACTTTCTAACAGCTGACAGCTGAAAACTATCTAACAGCTGAAAAACTACCTAACAGATGACAGGCACAGCTAAATTTTACCTGACGGCTGAACGTTGTATGACATTCTGCAGAACTTTGACCCACTCCTCGGCTAGGATAAGGCTTCCGGCAGAAAAATAATGGATTCTGAAATTAATAAAGAATATTTATTGTGTGGATTATGACAGGGAGGGAAGGGACATTGGGATGCTTATTTCACTAGTCCCAAAAGTTTTATAAAAATGTTTTCTTATTCGTTTGCTCAAAAAATTTGGAGACTTTTATTGAATTTTGATTAATTCGTTCATTAAGTTAAGTGTCTAAACGTTTCAACCATTAATAGTAATCTACACAGAAGGGTAAATCATGTGTTACATCATTGGGAATATACATTTATACAATATATTTATCGGCCATTGATGTATCCCTTCTCATCATTAAATTTTTGAACATCTTCAATTCAATTGAAAAACATAATTTCAAACAATCGTACTTTCTTACAAAAATCCAGTCGAGCACTTAAACCCTTCCCTTTTTTAAAAATTTAGATTAAAAACAAGGATGACAAAATCCATAAAAGCGAAGCTCTGAAACGGTAGGACAAACGGACATTAGCACTTGTATAGTGTCAAAACTAAAAAATCAGTATATAAATGAATAGGAGTCAAAGCAAAATTGTGAGTAAATTTGTTGAAAAACTTCTTGATACAGGATAATGTTTATGGACATACTTACATTTTTAGGACTTGATTATAGAGTTGTCCCAGGAATCAACATACCAAAAATCAGAACAATCGGATAATTAGATCACATAAAAATTAGTTGTTAAAAAAGTAAAAAATCAACATGTTCAAAATGGACGTATTGACATTCTGGTAATGATTATAGAGTTTATAAATTGTACCTAACTACTACAGGAATCACCATGCAAAGTTTGAAATCAAAAGGACAATTTAAAAAGGCCTAAATTAACCACAACAAAAAATATCCGTTACGGACGGACGGACTGACCCTAATTATAGTAAAGCTTCGCTTTCTCTGCCTAAACCCTGCGGGGCTACCCAGAACCAAAACACACTATGAAAAGTGACATGTGTGACGTCATAAAATAGTCTAAATCCATTTCTTTTTTTATGGGTTCCCTTTACCGCTTCTCCTATCATCCTTTCCTTTTAGACGTATTTTATGACGTCACACATGACATTTTCCGTATATCCCTACCCTGGACTCTTGACAGGGTTCAGCGTTTAACGAGATCTCAAGCAACAGACAAAAAGACATTCTGTCAATTTTATATAATGATAAGTATGTACTTATGCATGTTTTTCTGAAAATCTATATTTTTATTTATTTTAGTGTCTCATTTTTATATTTATGAGTCCAAAGGCTTAAACCGCAGGAATCTAGAGGGATAAGACAATGAACGATAAATTTAAGGCTAACCCAAATGGTGATTAACACCATTACTTTTCTTAATTAAAATTATTGGTTGAAAATTTTGATCACCGCTAGTTTAAATTAAGCAATAAGGATTTTTTAAAAGTAACCAAAGTCAACTGTTTTAAAAACGTTGGGTATATTACAATGTCCCCATCCTCCCTGCTTAAACCCACATCCGAAGTGCGTACGTTATGCTGTACGTAAATCGGCAATCTAATTAAAACTTCTAATTAAAAATGGCATATAAGGAAGATGATTAAAGTCCCTCAACAGATTATGACGTCATACGATAGAATAGCCAATGAGAGGCCAGTGTAAACTGTAATTGACCAATGGTAAAATTTATGCTGGCCTCTCATTGGTTATTTTATCGTATGACGTCATAATCTGTCGAGGGACTTTAATCATCTTCACATAAAGGAAGCTTCCCTGTAAAGGATAATAATTTTTAAACGGCATTTAGGGATATCTCATGCTACAGACAGACATTCTGTTACTTTAAACAGTCAATGCCAATTCAGCCCCTCGGGACTAGCAAAACTGGTTTTAAGCTTATATTTTTATTTTATTCTAATATCCGCAAAATACTATGCGATAAATAACTATTAACAAGGATGACAACATCCATAAAAGCGAAGCACTGAAACGGTAGGAAAAACGGACATTAACACTTGTATAGTGTCTGAACTGAATAATCAGAATATTAAAGTATAATAGTCGAAGCAAAATTGTAAGTAAATTTGTTGAAAAACTGCTTGATACAGGATAATGTTTATAGACATACTTACATTCTTAGGACTTGATTATAGAGTTTAAAATGGACGTACGGACATTCTGGCAATGATTATAGATTTGCTACGCTTTCTAAATCGTACCTAACTACTCGAGGAATCATCATGCAAAGTTTGAAATCGATAGGACAATTCTAACATGCCTAAATTTACGAATAAAAGCTATCTATCTCGGACGGACGGACGGACGGACGTACGGATGGACGGACCGACCCTAATTATAGAAAGCGTCGCTTTTAATATCTATTAAAAAGTTAAATCTTTTGGACCCTTTGTATGACACACTAAATTAAAGGAATATGTTGTATATACTGCGATTATATATGCATTTGGCCTTATATAAACTTGAAAATATTATAACAATTGTTTTTGTACCCTTTAGCTTGAGATATTTCACATCAGGAATCTAAATGGATAGGTCAATAGCTGTTAAATTGATGTTCATCGCAAATGATGATACACAAGATTACCCCTTCTGTAGATAACAATTAGTTGTTGAAACGTTTGAACACTCAACTTAATAAACCAAAATTCAATAAAAGTTGCAAAAGTTGTTAAGCCAACGAATAAGTTAATTTTGGAGACTAGTGTAATAAACAGCCCAATGTCCCCTTTCTCCCTGAATTTCATACATCTCGTAAAAATTGCATTTAAATTTTTTTATGGTGTATTAAATAGATAGTCTTATATTCTCAGGGAACTAAAGATCTAAGACAATAGAGGATAAATTTACATAAATCTCCAATTATCACAGACAAAATAACCATTTGGAGGTCCCAAGGGCCATTAGGGGCGTAAATGGGGGGGGGGGGAATTTAAAGGACCACTCCATTTTTAAATAAGGTTTTGAAAAAGAAAATATTTTTTTTTGGTGGGGGGGTTTCTAGGGGTGATTTGTCTTAGGAGGGTTGTTTTACCCACTCCCAAAATAGTTATAATCCTTACCAGAATTTATAAGAAGCTATGACGATGCAAAGAATAACCATATCAGTTCAGTGGTTAGTGAAACTCTATGGTACAGACACTACACACACACACACACACACACTGTTCCTTTTATATAAGAATTTTTATCCGAATCAGTGCAAATTAAATGAAAATGCAAGGCGCCGATGACAGACGCATAAATCTTTCATCTCAGATAATCTTTAAGTAGTTAGTCTTGAAAAAAGCTATCTTAATATAGGCAACATACATATCTTAAAGTAAGTTATCCTCAAAAAGGCTATTTAAATTGAAGCAACACACAAACACATCTTTAAGTGGTTTATCATGAAAAAAGCTATCTAGATTTAGGGAACACACACATCTTTAAGTAGTTTAACTTGAAAAAAGCTATCTAAATTTAGGCAACACACACATCTTTAAGTAGTTTAACTTGAAAAAAGCTATCTAAATTGAAGCAACACACATACATCTTTCAGTGGTTTGTCTTGAAAAAAGCTATCTAAATTTAGGGAACACACACAGATCTTTAAGTAGTTTAACATGAAAAAGGCTATCTAAATATAGGCAACAAACACATCTTTAAGTGGTTTATCTTGAAAAAAGATTTCTAGATTTTGGCAGCACACTAATCTTTAAGTGGGTTATCTTTAAAAAAAGTAATGTAATTTTAGGCAACACACTATAATTGTTTCATAATTTTTTTGGGTAAATCTTGACAAAAGCTTTCTTGAATCTTATCATTAGCCTTTTATGTTCTTTCTTTAAAGATAATCATAAAGTAGTACATCTCAAAAGATGTGCAAAAACAGATGTGGCATCCTAAATCCCAAGACATTACTGGTGGAATATTTTGTCTAAGATGATACTATAAAAAATGGTAAATCTCAAAAGAAACAATTAAATGTTGGCAACATTTAAGATGAAGACTACTAGAAGTGCAATAATTTTACACATTTAGCTCTATCAGAAGTTGAGATAATTGGCAGGGAATGGTTTTCGATTTCCCCTCCAATTAATTATAAAGAATGGTGCTTTAAATGCCCACAGCTAAATTGGTCTTAATAATGATTATTTAATTATCTTAAAAATGTTATAATGTAGTTGCAAGACTCTTACAATATATTTTTATACCATCCATATCAATAAACCCAAAAAATGTTTGAATCCTAATTTGACAACAAAGTTTTACTTGTCAATATATCCAATCCCCCTATTCTTAATCCATATGCAATGTAATTTTTGTGGAGTCTCTTATCATTTTCGAGATTTGCCCTATTAAAATGTTGAGTCTTTATTTTATGGTGCCTTTTATAATTTTTGAGATTTGCCCTTAATAAAATATTGAGTCTTTATTTTGTGGCAACTTGTTATATTTTTTTGAACTTGCCCTAAAAAAATGTTGAGTCTCAATTTTGTTGCGCCTTTTACAATTTTTGAGTCTTGCCCCTAATAAAATGTTGAGTCTTTATTGTTTGTAACTTGATATGGATAAAAGAAATTAATTTTGCCTATTTGGGCACAGCAAGCTGCGTAGCATGTTGTCAGTACAGCAAACTTTTGTACCTATTCACCAATAGAAAAACAAGAATAACACCATACTGAAAACTATTTAAAATGTAGAACTTCTGTGGTTAGTGAGACCTTAACAGACAAACTTTACTACTTTATGATTACACCCATTACCAATACAACCAACAATTTAATTCCTCAACTTTTGCCTAAAAGTCACAAAATCTTAAAGATAAGTGTCTACAGGGATCTTAAGTGATAAGAAATTGAAAGAAAGAATTTGATTCAGAATTTGTTTTTGTTTTGACAATATATATGGTTTGTTAAAGTGTACCTGTCCTCCAGGTTAATCTGGAATGCCTGGCTGCCCTCTGTCCTCGACACTCTTGCGGCCTCAGTGATGTTCAACACTCCAAGGGGCTTTCCATCAATTCCATGCTGAATAATACAATTAAAAATAAAGATAGAATTAGATAATAAACATAGAGAACAGAGAATAACCTATTTAGCAAAGAGAGAACCTAATAGAAAGTATAGAGATTACCTAATAGAGAGCAGAGAGAGAACCTAATAGAGAGCAGAGAGACAACCTAATAGAGAGCATAGAGAGAACCTAATAGAGAGCAGAGAGACAACCTAATAGAGAGCAGAGAGACAACTTAATAGAGAGAACCTAATAGAGAGCAGAGAGAGAACCTAATAGAGAACAGAGAGAACCTAATAGAGAGCAGAGAGACAACCTAATAGAGAGCATAGAGAGAACCTAATATAGAGCAGAGAGAGAACCTAATAGAGAGCAGAGAGACAACCTAATAGAGAGCATAAAAAGAACCTAATAGAGAGCAGAGAGAGAATTTATTAGAGAACAGAGAATAACCTAATAGAGAGCAAAGAGAGAACCTTATAGAAAGTATAGAGAGAACCTAATAGAGAGCAGAGAGAGAACTTAATAGAGAGCGGAGAGAGATCCTAATAGAAAGCATAGAGAGAACCTAATAGAGAGCAGAGAGAGAACTTAATAGAGAGCAGAGAGAGAACCTAATAGAAAGCTGAGAGAGACCTAATAGAGAACACCATGCGGCCTCGGGGATGTTTAACACTCCAAGGAGTTTTCCATCAATTTCATGCTAATAAATAATAATAAATAATAAATAATACAATCAAAAATAAAGATAGAATTAGAGAGTAAAGAGAGAACCTATTAGAGAACAGAGAATAACCTAATAGAGAGCAAAGAGAGAACCTAATAGAAAGTATAGAGAGAACCGAATAGAGAGCAGAGAGAGAACTTAATAGAGAGCAGAGAGAGAACCTAATAGAGAGCAGAGAGACAACCTAATAGAGAGCAGAGAGACAACTTAATAGAGAGAACCTAATAGAGAACAGAGAGAGAACTTAATAGAGAGCAGAGAGAGAACCTAATAGAGAGCAGAGAGAGAACCTAATAGAAAGCTGAGCGAGACCTAATAGAGAACACCATGCAGCCTCGGGGATGTTTAACACTCCAAGGAGTTTCCCATCAATTCCATGCTGAGTAATACAATCCTTATAATAAAGTACAGGATATCTGTCTGTATATTTGTACCAAAGGATCTCCCCTACTGCTAAACCGATATGGTTCTCTTTTACAGGGTAGCTTCTCATAGGTCCTGAGAAGGTTTATGATTATTTGGGGGAGGGTACTACAACCTCCCTTGAAAAATCGCCCTTAGAAAAAAAAATTACTTTAAAAGACTGACAGACAAGCAGATATATAAAGTTATTTATAAAGTAGCTTAAAGGGAGTGTGAACGTAAATATTTCTCATCTGATTATCAAATCTTAACATTTTCTAAGCACATTTCACTACACTGATCAACCAAAAGCGTCCTATTAACAAAAATATCCAGAAATAGAGCCTTGATTTTATGGTATTTTGGAAGGGAAAAAGGAAAAAACAGGGAAAATCTGAACGTTTTTGTTTCTTATAATGTTTGTAGGAAATTTTAACTTGTCATATATAGTTGAAACAATTTACTTACTGTTAAGGATTTATTTTATGATATAAAATTGCCAATTAGATTTTTTATAACGTAGTAATTAGGTACAAAAGACCTATTTTAAATTCGTATTATTGACAAAAAAAATACCTCACTGTCTACAAAGGGTTGAATCTCATAGGTTATTTAAAATAAGAATATCCCTTTTTATTGTGTTGGACAATAAATAACCCACTTTCGAGAATTAGTTTACACTTTTATCAGACTGTTTATAAAGAAATATTGCGTCTTTATTATTTACAAATTTGTAATTAAAGGTGGGCGAGAGATTGGCCATCTAAAGTTAATTGGATACTAATAAAATAACCTGTTTCTAGCTTTGTTATTGTATTTGGTTTTCAATAAAAAATATTGCTTATTTTATCAATTTCTAAGTAACTATACATTGGTTCAAAGCAAGGATTATGTTAAAAGTCAGCTTAACCGTTAGGAAAAATCCAGAACTATGTAAAAAAGTTTAATTTTAGCTGTAATGGGAGAAAAAAGCAATTTAATGCACATTTTATATAATACGGAAAATTTCTTCCTTTCCCTTTACCTTATAAAAATCGTCGGAAAAAGCCGTTTTTTAAGCAAACAAAAGCTCGTTTTGCTCTATCTGTGAGATATTATGAATGAGATAATGTTAAGATTTGATATTAAGATGAGAAAAATTTACGTTCACAGTCCCTTTAACTATTGAAAATTCTTACATGAGATTTCCAGTAAGATAGTTTTCCATCCTTGAGCTGACAATATCTCTTCTGCCAAGTTTTGATCTTCCCTCCAAGTTTGGTTAGGTAACCAGACTTCTCCATGGTTCTATCCCCACCAAGCCTAGATAGATAGATAGATAGATAGATAGATAGATAGATAGATAGATAGATAGATAGATAGATAGATAGATAGATAGATAGATAGATAGATAGATAGATAGATAGATAGATAGATAGATAGATAGATAGATAGATAGATAGATAGATAGATAGATAGATAGATAGATAGATAGATAGATAGATAGATAGATAGATAGATAGATAGATAGATAGATAGATAGATAGATAGATAGATAGATAGATAGATAGATAGATAGATAGATAGATAGATAGATAGATAGATAGATAGATAGATAGATAGATAGATAGATAGATAGATAGATAGATAGATAGATAGATAGATAGATAGATAGATAGATAGATAGATAGATAGATAGATAGATAGATAGATAGATAGATAGATAGATAGATAGATAGATAGATAGATAGATAGATAGATAGATAGATAGATAGATAGATAGATAGATAGATAGATAGATAGATAGATAGATAGATAGATAGATAGATAGATAGATAGATAGATAGATAGATAGATAGATAGATAGATAGATAGATAGATAGATAGATAGATAGATAGATAGATAGATAGATAGATAGATAGATAGATAGATAGATAGATAGATAGATAGATAGTTAGATAGATAGATAGATAAATATATAGATAGATAAATAGATAGATAAGTATATAGATAGATAGACAGATAGATACATACATACATAGATAGATATATAGATAGATAGATATGTTCTACTTCTTCCACACTGCAGTCTCGCTTATTCACCTGTCCCAGGGGGCTCTAGCATATTATTAGGACTGATATATAGATAGATGGACAGATAGATAGATAGATTGTTATATCTAAAAAGGATATCTACTGTCAAATATTTTGACAATAGTGTATTTTAAAGCCTATATTATTGAATTCGACTGATCGAAACATGTTACCATCAAAAATATTTTTTGTATATAAAAAAAAACTTTTTAAAAAGCATAGAATCAATGCACTTTGATTTGAAATGACGATAAAAAGAACTTGTTTTAACACAGGCTATATTGAAGTTGTGATTGTTTTTTAAAGTTTGTATCATTTGCCTTGCAAATTCAAAATAATTTATGTAATTGATGTATTTTATAAATCGATATATAATTAATTGGATGATGCACTATATTTTCATGTGATAATTCCAGCTGGCTAAAATAACGATATCCCCCACACCCACCCCATTTTCCCCTGCCCTATAACCAATGAATGAGGAACATATTAGATATCTAAATTGACGACAATTGTTCTGTCTATAAATCCACGTATTATTCATTAATTTTTAAAAGCAAAGCTTTTCTAAATTCAGGGTCGGTCCAATAGACATGTGAGAATTGTCCTATCAATTTCAAACTTGTATGATGATTCTTGTAAGAGTTAGATACAATTGTAAAATTATTTTCTTAAAGTCTGTAAGTCCATTTGTTGTCCATCCTTCTGATTTGTTCAGCAACGTTTTTATCAGCATGTAAATTTAAAAAAAAACATTCCCAAACAGACGATCACTGCTATCTGTGATAGACCTACGGACCCTTGGTTTTGAACATAAACCTTTGTAAAAACAAGGATGACAACAACAATGAAACAAGCAAAGCTCTAACAGTTAGGGAGTTGAATCCATTTTTATAGAATCAGAAATATAATCTATGATTACGGTTTTGACCCTCTAAAAAACGTAATCTACCATTTCACGTTCCCCTCTCTTAATGATGATATCATCAAAGCCGATACGATTTTTAACATGATTTAAAAATAGAATGTATGGTTTCAATTATGTTGATGTTAAAAGTGTAAACAACCATTCCAGTTTTGCCTCTCTTGAAAGTGCAATGGTACATTTCAAAAATCGTACCGGCATTGATGATATTATCACCAAGAGAGGGGAAAGTGGAATGGTAGATTACGTTTTTTAGAGGGTCAAAACCGTAATCATAGATTATATTTCTGCTTCTATAAAAATGGATTCAACTCCCTAACTGTCATAAGTCAGAATAAGGATAAATGTTCAATATGAAAATAAAAAATGGTCACAGATAACAAACAGTCAGAAATTGTACGCAAGTTATAAAAGTCCAAAATAACCAAAACAGTACTTCTAATGGAAAATGAGTTAAGATTTTGTTTTGTACATTTTTACAAAATATGTACTGTACAAAATTGGACTCTGAATCTGCAGTCATTAAAAAATTTCATAATTATTTTTGATGAACTGAAATTTAATTTGAATGTGTACACAGTTTTCTGGGTGTTTTCTCATCCTATCTCAATATTTACTACTAGCTAAAAAGATTCAAATTATCCCAAAAAAAAATCTAAATTTAAAAAAAATTTTAATTTGAATGTATAATGTACAAATCGTTTATACATTCAAATTTTGATTTTTTTTTGGAAGTTTGAAGTATTTTAGCTTTTAGTAAATATTGGATGAGGAAACACCGAGAAAACTGCATACCCATTCGGCAATTAAATTTCAGTTCATCTAATTTGTTCGAGAACATTAGTTAATGGATATATAATTACATGGATTTTACACCAAATTAGTATGCACCCTAATAAGTGAAACTTGTAGCTGGCTTAAATAACGTTCCCCACAATCCACCCATTAACCCCAACCCCACCGCACACCTCTAATTGAATGAACGAACTTACCAATAAGTGATGTCCATGTTAGCGATTTTAATTGAAGACCATTTTTCCCCTGTCATAATATCCACGTATATTCTACATCCATTATTGGTTTTTTATATGGCCCCATATTGATATTATTAAATATTCATATCGTAAGATTAATGTCATCAAAAACAAATGTGAATAACTCAATTTTTATGGACAAAAGATTAAATCCATTGCTTAATTAATTTTTTGTTGCTTTAACTTCTTTAATGTCTGATTATTTTTGTTTAAGTGGTAGAAAAATCGGATCTACTGCAGTTCACGGTAAAATATTGCTGGTAACGAATATTGCCAAATATTTATGAATTTTAAAGGCTGCTAGCTGCCAAATGGCTGAACGTACAGATCATGCCCGCACACTGTTTTAAGCGGCATAAGAAGGCCTACAAATAATCTGGAATAGCCATAAATCAATAATGCATAATTATCTAGCAGTGCAGAGAAATGCGCGAAAAATATCTATTTTACGCGTTTTTTCTTCAGTGAAGCTTTTCCTGTGCATCATTGGATCTTGGCTATTCCAGATTATTTG
Organism: Acartia tonsa; assembly: GCF_053477335.1. NCBI lineage: Eukaryota > Metazoa > Arthropoda > Copepoda > Calanoida > Acartiidae > Acartia > Acartia tonsa. Next base: position 41,101,449 of record NC_137270.1, on the reverse strand, counting down.
TTGGCCTTCTTATACCGCTTAAAATGGTGTGCGGGTATGATCTGTACGTTCAGCCGTTTAGCAGCAAGCAGCCTTTAAAATTCAAAAAAAAATTAGCAATATTCGTTACCAGCAATATTTTACCGTGAACTGCAGTAGATCCGAAAAATCCATTCACACTTTAAACATTAAATTGTTAAGAAACAAGGATGACAACATTCATAAAAGCGGAGCACTGAAACGGTAGGGCAAACGGACATTAACACTTGGATAGTGTCTGAACTGAATAATCAGAAATTGTAAGTAAATTTGTTGAAAAACTGGCTGATACAGGATAATGTTTATGGACATAGTTACATTTTTAGGACTTGATTATAGAGTTGCTTCGCTTATAATATTATACTTTGTTGCCCCAGGAATTAATATACCAAAAATCAGATCAATCGGATGATTAGATCACATGAAAATTTGTTGTTAAAAAGTAAAAAAACCGACATGTTTAAAATGAACGTACAGACATTCTAGAAATGATTTGCTTTCTAAAGAGTACCTAATTACTACAGGAATCATCATGCAAAGTTTGAAATCGATAGAACAATTCTAACATGCTTAAATTAACGAAAAAAGCTATCCGTTACGGACAGACTAACGGACGGACCGACCCTAATTATAGAAAAGCTTCGCTTTTAAAAACGCTGTGAGGTATTTATAAATACAGACTTTGGTAACTTTCCACTAGTACATGTTAAAATTACAATGTCATACTATGAATTCTAAAAATATTTCAATGTTATTCTGCTTATGAAACGGTTATACAATTACATAAATGCAAAAATAGATATAGGATATACGTGGATGTATTTACAGTGGAAAATTTATTGTGGACCTCATTTATTGATTAGTTCATTCATTCAGTAGGAGGGGAGGGGGTGGAGTAATGTGGGTGGAATTAGGGTATCCTTATTTTAGCCATATGTAAGGATCACTTTATCAGAGCACATGAAAATCTAGTGCAACATCCAAGTTATAATATATCGATTTACGTATACATCTTGAATTATAGCATACAATAATCATACATTATAAACTTTCAACTCTACAACCAAGAGGGAGGGGGGGGGGAGCTTCAAAAAGATACCCCCCCGCCCTCTATGTGTATGAAAATTGCAAGTTATGAAAACTAGAAAAGTATTACTTATTATTTGACCTTATTTTGATATACTCTTTTTATTACTACATATGAATAATTTTAGGAAACTTTATTCTATAAAAAAAAAGATACCCCCCCTCTATGTGTATGAAAATTGCAAGTCATGAAATATATACAACTATTACGTATTATTTCACGTAATTTTGATATACTCTTTTTTGTACATTTCATGCAACTTTTTTCTAGATATAAAAGTATATTTCATCTAATTTTTATATACTCTTTTTATTAGTATACATAATTATAAGCAACTTTATCATATAATAAAAAAATTTGCAGAGCTCCAAAATGTTAGGTATGCATAAAATCACTAGTTGTTAAATAGCCAAGCAAATCAGCCAATTATTTCTATAATTATATTGGCATCTAAAGTGATGAGACAATGGCCGATAAATTGATGTACATTCCCTTCAAAGCCGAAACGATGGACACTCGATTTTATGAACAAACCAATCAAATTCCATAAAGGTCCCCAAATTTGTTAGGCCAACGAATAAGAAAAGACATAAATGGAACAAATCACGAAACCTTTTAAAAATGTATAATGTCCTTTGAAGCATTAAGCTAAGAAGAAAAACGTAAAATCGGGGAATCGATCTAGCACTCAACAATGCAATAGCAAGTATTTGTTAAACTTGGTGAAAATATGTTGACTTAATTAATCCCTTAAAATTCCAGCCATTTATCTTGAACAGGAGTTGAGATAATCATGAAAACTTGAAAAACTAGGAATCGATCTAGCATAAATCAAAAATGCATAATTATCTCGCAATTCAGAGAAATGCGTGAAAAAGACCTATTTTATGTTTTTTTCTTCAGTGAAGCTTTCGCTGTGCATCATTGGATCTTGGTAATAAGAAGTGTTAAAAAAATCAGATGAATAGGATAATTTTAACATTCAAAAATTTGTTTTTAAAAAAGTAAAAAAATTCAGCTTGTGTTAAATGGACGTACGGACTTTCTGGTAGCGATTATAGAGTTGCTGTTCTTTCTAAGTCGTACCTAACTGTTATATTAATCAGCATGCAAAAGTTTAAATCGATATGACAATTCTAACCTGTTTAAATTAACGAAAAGAGCTACTTGTAACGGACTGACGTACGGACCGTCCCTAATTAAAGAAAAGCTTCGCTTTTAATTAGTAGACCATAAAAATATTCCTCTTTTAGTTCAGTTATAAAAGTTTCTTATCTTATACTTATAAATTTGTTCAAATTTAAAAGAACAAATTATGTACAGACAGACACCATATTGTTATACAAAGTTCCTATAGGTAAACAAGGATGACAACATCCATAAAAGCGAAGCACTGAAACAGTAGGACAAACGGACATTAACACTTGTAGAGTGTCAGAACTGAATAATCAGAATATAAATGAATAAAAGTCGAACGAAACAAATTTCTGAATAACTGCTTAAATACAGGATATTGTTTATGGACATTGTTACATTTTTAGGACTTGATAATAGAGATGTTTCGCTTATAACAATGTAATATGTTGTCCTAGGAATCAATACTCCAAAAATCAGACTAATCGGATTATTTTATAATATAAAAATGTTATGTTCAAAAAGTTAAAAAGTATCATGTATAAAATGGACGTACGGACTTTATGGTAACGATTATATAGTTGCTTCGCTTTCTAACTCGTACTCCTAGAGGAATCATCATGTAAAGTTTGAAATCGATAGGACAATTTCAACTTTCCTAAATTAACGAAAAGAGCTATCCGTTCCGGACGGACGAACCGATCCTAATTATAGAAAAATTTCGCTTTAAAAAAAGTATGGCCTTATTTTAAATGTAAACGAAAGGGATGCTCACTTACATAAGATTTTTATAACCATTACAAAGAAACTGTAAATATTTATTCTTAAATATGATTGTTATCTATAACCCCCCCCCCCCCCCTCGAGCAACCCTATAAAGCAAGGCCAAGATTAGATTAAATCACAGGAATCGGTATATTATTACTTAGATGTTGCACCAGATTTTCATGTACTCTAATATCTAATCATTGATATTAGATGATGAATGCTAAAAATAATTATAACCCCCCTCCCCCCACCCATACATTTTCTTTACCCAATCCCCTTCCCTCCTACTGGATAAATAAATTGACCAATAAATGAGGCCCATAATAGCAACCTAAATTGACGAAAAGTTTTCCCATTTTCAATATATTTAAATCATAATTTTAGAATCAATTTTTAGTATTTATTTCCCCTTGTATTAATAGAAAGATTGAGAGACCTTTAAAGGTTAGGTCTATACCTTTTAAGGAATGACCAACATACAGACGGACAGAACTATATATAGAATAGATGTGCTTATTTAAAAAGAATCTGCACTGAAGTGAAGATTTCAACTAAGAAAATCACATATCCCCGAAATCATCACAGACTCATTGACTGACTGACGGACGGACAGATCAAGTAAATTAAAAAATAGCTTCGCTAAGAGTTTCCTTTAGACAAATGCAAATATTGTAACACCCTTTCGTAATGAAAAGTTTTATAGTAAGTGTTTCTATTCTTAATTTTAGAGTTTCACCAGGGAGGGGACATTGGAATATAAAATTTCACTGGTGCCCAAAGTTTTATAACAAAATTTTCGGGTATAGTCCCTTTCGTAACATCGCTCCTTATGGGGCGATTCTTCGCATTTTTTACAGTAGCTTTTCTCCTATTTCTAGCCCCTGCGGGCGGCTCTAACCCTGCGGGGCCAATTACCTAACCCTGTGGGGCAATCACCTAACCCAATATAACCTAACCTAACCTAAAATAACCTATAAAAAGCCATCTAAAAAATACGACGAATCGCTCCTTATGGAGCGATGTTACGAAAGGGACTATTCCCAAATTTTCATATTCGTTGGCTTAAAAACTTTAGATAATTTTATTCAATTTTATTAATTTTACCCAAGCTATGTCAAAACTTGTTAACCTTTACCTTACACAAGGGTGCAATAAGTTTATCATCATTGGGGATGTACATCCATCTATCGACTATCAGCTTATCCCTTTATCACTAATAAGCTTTATTCATAGATAGAGCTTTTTATTTATTATTGGGGATTCTTTAATGATATTATGTTGCAACGTTTAATTTTGTTTTGAAAATTGTCCATCCGAATAAATTGTGCTTATCAGGTAAGCTTTATTAATATCTTTGGGTGTTTTAAAGCTATTTTCCTGACACCCCCCACCATTCCCTAAGAGGTTAGGGGCAAAGCAACAATGTTCCTAATCGACTATATATGTATTTAATCAAATTTGTTATTATAATATTTGTTATTAAGAAAATCGTTATGGCGATAAATTGTTACCGAAGACTGCCAAGCAGTGCAGTGGCGTGCATAGCGTTTTACTAGTGGAGTGTAATAGCATTAATGGGGGGGGAGTTGAAAGCCATTCTTCCCATTTTTAATTTTTATTGGGGTGTTGATCTACTGCGAAGTCATTTAATATTTTAATCACCTTTTCAGGGATCCAAAGTGATAAGACAATGGCAGATAATGATGATACACAAAATTAACTCTTCTTATAGGTTACAATTAGTGGTTGAAACGTTTGGAAACTCAACGTAATGAACCAACCAATCAAAATTTTAAAAAAGTCCGCAAAGTTGTGGGTCTAGTGGAAAAGTAAAAAATCTAATAAAAATTTGGGGATTACTGTAATAAACAGCCCAATGTCCCCTCCATCCCTGCACTTTTTTGTCATTTTATAGTGGCCTCTTATATTTATTACTAGCGGCTTCGCCCCTAGCCTCTAGGGGCTTTGCCCCAAAAGGTGATAAAACAAATTAAGGCGAAATTCGTTAAAGTACCAAGGAAATCTTCTACAAAACCTAAAGGACCAAGGAAATCTTCTACAAATCTTCTACAAAACCTAAAGGACCAAGGAAATCCTCAGCAAATAAAAAAAATGGGGGGGGTTGTTTTTGGGGGGGTTGGGGGTGTCCCACCCCCCAAGAAAATAGCTTAAAACCACCACAGGACCAATAGGTATATACCCTGAAGAGTAGAATCCGATCGGTTCAGTGGTTACCGAGATCTTAAGCTTCAGACGGACGGACGGACGGACAGACAGACAGACATCAAGCTACTTTGTATTATAGATAATAATTACTTATATTTATTCTATTATATATCTATCAGTGGACAACTACCTTATGATAAATATGTAATAAAAGCACAAATCAAGTTTTTTTTCTTTCAAAGGGAATAAAACCAGTTCTATCTTTAGTCCTTTGTTTATAGAACAATGCCTTTAGATTACGATAAAAAAATATTCATGTATAGCATCATATTATATACACTTTTTCGCGGAAATTGAAAATAGGATCATTGAAACATAGGAGCTAACAAAACTAGTATTAACTTCACGATTTTTTTATTCGTGGAAAATTGTCTGTAATACGATGCAATATATTTTCGATCCATTCTGGAAAAAAATTTTAATTAAATGTATCTAAATTTTACCAATTTTCTTTATTTTCTAGAAATTTTTCCATACTAGTTAATAATTTTGATAATTATAAGTTTACGTAAATTGTATAATTATAAATACGTCCATATCTCCATATATAGAATACACTAATATGTAATAGCATGATAGCGAATTTGCGTGGCCATTAATAAAATAGTTTGCAAAAAATGAATCCACCAACGTCGAAATTTTGTTTGCACTCGGTTGGGCATCAAAGTACAATGCAAATTAATTAATAGATAACAGTTAAGTTAAGGGACCGATTATGTACAGTACATACGTTTAAAAAAAGATTTTAATAGTTATTTATCACATCGTATTATTTACAGCTTTCCGCTGATATTAAAGTGAAAAATTATCTTATTAATACCAGTTTTGTTAGCCTCGAGAGGCAAAAAGCCCTGGCTAACAAAACTGGGATTACTATTAACTTTGTTGGGTTTTTTTTGTAAAAAATTGTCTGTAATACGACACTATACATGATTTTTCAGTATGGCTGAAGCCGGTTCTAGTACAGCGGGTATTAATTGGTTTCGAAGCCATACTAGAAAAAGATTTATTAAAATGTAAAAAAAGATATTCTAGAACCAATAAAAAGCTCAGCATAGCAGTAGTTATTTGGGAGAGGGATAAGACAATAGCCAATAATTTTATTTAAAATCTAAATGAGGATAAACAAGTCTACCGATTCTGTATTAGTGGTTGAAACGTGTTGACACATAATTAAAATTCAACAGATAAAAGTCCTCAAAGTTGTTAACCCAACGAATAAGAAAACGTGATTATAAAACTTTGTAAACTATTACAATATCCAATGTTTCTTACCTACCTGAATTATTTGCCCATGTACATTTTCGATCTATCGGTGTTTGTCATTCCTTTGGAGAAACATGAAAGTATGTAATTAGGAAGAGGAATAACGCGATTCCTAAAAAGACATGGTAAAGCAATCCAATCACCCCGCTCTCAAGCATTTTTCTGTTAAATTTTCTGAAAGATGGAAAAGGCTATAAAAGAATTTGTAGAATATCACCATTCTGGCGGCAGCAGGCTGCCAGCAAACCTTGCTGGGTCATCATTGTGTGGAGAAAAAACTGTAGGAAGGAGTGAACATTGGGCTGTTTACTACACTAGTCCCAACAGTTTTATAATAACGTTTTCTTATTCGTTGGTTTAACAAATTTATGGACTTTTAATTTTGATTGGATGGTTCATGAAATTGAATGCTCAAACGCTTCAATCATTATTTATTATCTACAAAAGGAGTAATTTTGTATATAATTATTGGGGATGTAAATTAATTCGTCTGCCGTTATCTTATCCCTTTATGACCCTGAAAAACTGTGCATGACTTTAAACTTGACGATATGCATAAAAAGCTCAAAATAGCACAAAGCATAATTTTCTTTGAACCAATTTATGGTTCCACGTAAGATCCTGCAGGTCATCTGACATAATGAAAAAAAGCCCCCGCGTTTTTCAAAAAAAAGAGTGAGTTTAGAAAATATCAATAGTCTTATCCTATTATACAAAGTAGTAAGTTTTTTTTTTAATTAGAAGCTTAAGATTTCAAAAAATGCTAACCCAATTATTAACCCAATTTAAGGATACTTCACAAAAATCTTGGGATGGTTTTAGGCTATTATATTAAGTAGTTAGAGTCTGAAGCTAAATATACTAATAACTATTGATCTGATTAAATTCTCTATTTTGGGTGAGCTTTACATAGGTCCCGTGATGGTTTTAGGCTATATCATATTCATATCTAAGTCTTTGAAATGTTTTAATCTATCTTCTTGTCATTTTTGCTCCCTAGAAAACCCGATGCCAGTATGTAATAAAGTATATTAACTTCATAACAACTTGCTATATAGTATTTTACGTAAATATAGACTTTACGTATTTTTACTTTTACTCGTAATGTGGTACGGTGTAGAAATTTTAATAGTAGCACGATATCGAAATAGACTGCAAGGAAACAGAGGTCAGACAATGACAAATTAACTAATCTACAACCATTATTTCCACGTCTTACAAAGACATAAACTTCATAAACAATTTTGGGGTAAGATTAGGGTTTATTATCCATTGACCTATGCCTGTAACCCGTGAAATAATGGGACACATAAATCATAAACAAATAAGGTTGGCTTGATGGTTTAATGGATATAGCATAGGCGCACACATTGTCAGGAGAAAATTTGTCGTCAATATAGGTTGCTAAAATGGAATGCATTTATTGCTCACTACGTTCTCTCAAAAGAAGGGGAGGGGATGGGGTTGGATTATTATATTAGCCAGCTAAACGTTTTACTTTTAATAATGTGTATGATAATCTCGTGCAACATCCACGTTCTCTCAAAAGAAGGGGAGGGGTTGGGGTTGGCTATTAGCCAGCTAAACGTTTTACTTTAATAGAGTGTATGATAATCTGGTGCAACATCCTAGTAATAATATATCGATTGTAGCTTCGAGGTGTCCTTACGTTGTAGCAGAGAAACATGCTTTTAAGATTAGCAAATATAACTGAAGATTATATCTACCGGGCTAAATCCTTGATTTTTATGCCAATTTATTAGTAGCACAGCGACTCTATAATTCACTTGTCCGTCAGTCTGTCCGTAGCACTATATACACCTTTGGGGAAAGGTGATTTTCTCAGCTGTTGTTCAAGATAGACGGCTGAATTTTTTTGTGAATTTCAATGTGGCAATGAGAACTTGGTATTTAATTTACTTTGTCCGACTGTCTGTCAGTCCTGCTTCAAAATATAAAAATACTTGAGAATTAACAATAACTCTTGTAGAGTGTCAGAACTGAATTTACAAAATATAAATATATATGTTTTGACAAAATTCTTCTTCCCAGGACCTATAAGAAGCTTCACTGTAAAGGAGAACAATATCTGTTCAGCGGTTAGCGAGATCGGGACAGACAAAAAAACGCTTAATACTTTATATTATAGGATATAGGGTAAAATGCAGGGAGGTGGGGACATAGGGCTGTTTATTACACTAGTACCCAAAGTTTAATGTTAACGTTTACTAGTTCGTTAGGGGGACTTTTCTTAAATTTTGATTGGTTGTTTCATCAAGTGTCTTAACGTTTCAACCACAAATTTAAGGGGTAATTTTGTCCATCATAATTGGGGATGTTCATTAAGTCAACGACCATTGTCTTATCCCTTGTGAAAATCTGTGAAAATGAAAAGGCTTGTGTCCATTTGACTTGAAAGTATTTTTTTCGGTATCGGGCCATTTTTAGCACTACACAAACATGTAAATACAGTTGTTTACGTAAAAAGTTTCATTTTACAAATATTTTAATTTCAGGTATATTTGGGGATAAATTTCTAAGAAAAAGTTAAAAAGCAAGAAGCTTTTATAATTGTGGATGTCATCATCCTTCTGATTATTAACTATCAAAACAATTGATTTTTTTTACTTGGAATACTCGCAGCTGACTAAAATTACGATACCTCACATCAACCCCTTTTACACTCTATCTTTCCTCTTCTAATGGATGAACAGACTGATTAATAAATGAGGTCCATATTAGAAGGCTAAATTAGCGAGAAATTTTCTCCAGTCAATATAACCACGTATATCCTTAATCCATTTTTATAATTTATCAAAACCTATATCCTTTCAATTCATGACTTTAAAAATATACACAGAAAACATAAAAGTAAAATTATAATTATTATTTAAAAGCAAAGCTACTCTTTATTTTATTTTAACGTTCCTTCAAACTTTTTAGCCAAACTTTGCAATTGTTCTGGTCAGGTTTTAGCCTATTTACGGGAGTGAGGGAATCTTGGAATACGCAATTTAAAAAGTTGGAGTCAACTATATGGCTATTAATAAATGTAATTATAGAGTGTCAGAACTGTAAGCAGAATATAAAGGTATAAGTCTGAACAAAATTGAAATTAACACGTTTTAAAAAGTGACCTTAATTTTAGAAAAGATACTTTTTTTACAAGTAAATGAAACAGCGTCAAAAAAATGACCAATGAGAGGCTAGTACAAATTTTACCACTGATCAATTGCAATGCATATTGGCCTATCATTGGTCATTTTATTGTATGACGTTATATTTTTGGATTCACTTTACGCTGTTTCCAAGTAAACTACTGGAACTATTTGTTCTTGTTTAACTAATAAACATCAAATATTTCATCATTAAGAATTTTACAGCCTTTAATTTTGGCCAAATTATTTATAAAGAAATTTGAACGCCATATTGACGTTAGAGACTTATATGTAACAGTATTATAATTTACTAAAAATTAGAAATTTTACCTTATATAATCATAAATATAATAATATATATTATTACGTGCAATATAGTAATGATGACTTTGGCAGGGGGTGTCATCACAAAAAAATCTGTCTAGAAACAGCGTGATAAAGTGTCTAATAAAATGACAATACAAATGACTAATGAAAGGCCAGTATATAATTATCCATTGGTCAATCACAATGTATACTGCCCATAATTGGTCATTTGTATTGTATGACGTCATTTTTTTTATTGGACACTATACGATATTTCATCAGTCTATATGAAATAGCAGCCACGAAGCTCCACTTGTGAATTTGAATGTTACCTGGGACTCTCCAGAAATGAAGACCTGGAAGGCTTGGTACCACCTGCTTTACCCTCCATACTATCACCCATTCCTAAAATATCAATTATTAGCGGCACTTTAAAATACTTAAGGTTATCAAATGTTTTTTTATGCCAGCGGCGGTTTCTAGTGACAATTTAATTGCTCTTTGGAGGGTTGTAGTAACCTGTAACCTGTAGGAAAACCATATTAGTCTCCAGATGTAGGGAGAATCTTCGGTGTTTACTTTTTTTTAAGGATTACTTTAGCTCAGGGGCGTCCAAACTTTTTATTTTGTAGGGGGGTAAATTTTTTTAGGGAGGGGGTAATTTGTTTTTTGGGGGAGTAAAATGACGCGCGAAGCGTTCCGCAAACTTGTTTTACCCTGAGGGTAAAATTTGCTTGGAGGTGGGTAATTACCTCCCATGTAATCTGTTGGCAAAGGTAAATTTTTTTTTAAATTTACCCCCTCAAAATTGTTTGGGGGGGGTAAATACCCCCTCCTAAATGGTTGGGGGTTCCTACAGCACCCCCAAGTTAGGGGTAAATTTTAAATGGGGGGGGGGGGTAAAATAAGAAATATTTTTGTGGTTCCTACGGCACCCCCAAATTCGTTTTGGGGGGATAATCACCCCTTTATCCCCCCCCTTGGACGTCCTTGCTTAGCTAACTTTGTAACGAAGGCCATGGTTACAAAACAGGGATCCTAAGGGATAAGACAATGTCTGTCTGTCTGTCTATCTATGTACCTGATAACGGGGGAGGCACAGCATACTCGCCGGAGCCATCAGATTCCACGGACAGCTCTGTCTGTCTGTCTGTCTATCTTTATGTCTCTCTGTCTCTCTGTCTGTATGTCTGTCTGTCTATCTATGTACATATGAACCTGATAACGGAGGAGGCACAGCATATTCGCCGGAGCCATCAGATTCCACGGACAGCTCTGTCTGTCTGTCTGTCTATCTGTATGTTTGTCTGTCTCTCTATGTATCTGTATGTCTATCTATCTATCTATCTATGTACCTGACAACGGAGGAGGCACAGCATACTCGCCGGAGCCATCAGATTCAACAGACAACTCTGAAATATATCAGAACAGTTTTAACAAGGACAATTATCTCGTTAGGGCGGAATCCTCATCCGCTTTTTATATGATTTAGAGGATCCATAGCATCACCTGCTTGTAATGAATTTTGTTCCACTAACACTCCAGGTTATTAGCATTTCCCTAACTCTAGCTATAAGTGTCACGTACCAGACATAATAGCAACAGTAGCAGTATGTACCATTTAAATGTCTCTAAAACGTGGTGTTGACCATTTTCGAACCAGACACCTCCACGACAGCATCGTTTACGCCAATGCCATGGGTCAACAGAGACAATTAAGTTCAAATTAATTTATATAAGGAAAAATTTCGACAATTGACATTTCTAAAATAAAATTCATAAAAACAATACCAGTTTTACTTATATGATTTTTCATTTCAATTTCCGCGGAAAGCTGTCTATAATACAATGCGATAAATATATACTATTTAACCAATAGCTAACCTCGTTTACGTCTGGCGCCCAGAGCAGGAGTAGTAGGAACTTTAATCTTGTCCTCCAGAAATGTTTCACCGTCCTCCGAGGTGTCCGTAGTATCACCAGGCGTCGCCTCCCGTCTGAGCACCTTGCTCGCTTTCTAAAAAATAAGTAAAATTTTTAATAAAAGACTCAAATTTTGTTTTATTTGTTATTTATCGCATCGTATTATTGTTCGTCCTTTAACTAGTGGCTGCGCCACTAGCATCTATGGGCTCTGTATTCTATGACACAGAGATATAAAATAGCCTAAAACTATCCCAAGACTTAAATATGATAATGAAATAGGACGAAACCACCACATGACCAATGCAATGCTAAGCTTACCTACAATAGAGAACCCTATCGGTTCAGTGGTTATTGAGATTTTAAGCTTCAGACAAAACCCTTAATACTTTTAACAATAGGATATATATAGACATCCTGTTACTTTCATATAAGGATATTCCTAGATTTTTTCATTCTAAAATAACATACTTATTAACATTTAATTTATAATTTATTTTAAAAAGCGAAGCTTTTCTATAATTAGGGTCGGTCCGTCCGTACGTCCGTCCGTAACGGATAGCTTTTTCGTTAATTTAGGCATGTTAGAATCGTTCTATCTTTGCATGGTGATTCCTGTAGTAGTTAAGTACGACTTAGAAAGCGTAGCAACTCTACAATCATTACCAGAATGTCCGTACGTCCATTTTAAACATGATGATTTTTTACTTTTTTAAAAACAAATTTTTATGTGATCTAATAATCCGATTGATGTGATTTTTGGTATAGAGATTCCTGGGACAACAAAGTATAATATTATAAGCGAAGCAACTCTATAATCAAGTCCTAAAAATGTAAGTATGTCCATAAACATTATTCTGTATCAAGCAGTTTTTCAAGAAATTTACTTATAATTTTGCTTCGACTCTTATTCTGATTATTCAGTTCTGACACTATACAAGTGTTAGTGTCCGGTAGTCCTACCGTTTCAGTACTTCGCTTTTATGGATGTTGTTATCCTTGTTTTAAATAGATTATGAATAGGCTTTTTTTGCTATCCATACATCTCTTTCGAATACAAAATACCTATGTTTCAGAAACAGATATAGTATAGATGTACATACAAATAACTTCCTCCCTCCCTTTTTCAATAACCTTTTCGTCTGCTACCAAATTTTTTTTCTGCTACTTTGCTGTGTTAGTATAAACGACACCATTGGTTGATTTTTAATGACCTCATTGAGAGTCGACGATGGGAAGATACAAGTATTTAAGCACTTCCGCCTCGAGTGTTTTATTGTAATGTTCCAGGGGGTGAATCAATAGTATTAATAAAAACTTTTCTCGTATTCATTCGAATCCGGTGGATAGGAATCGGTTCTCATCCATACGAAAAAACTATGTCTAAGCACTTCCGCCTCGAGTGTTTTATTCTAATGTTCCAGGGGGTGAATCAATAGTATTAATAAAAACTTTTCTCGTATTCATTCGAATCCGGTGGATAGGAACCGGTTCTCATCCATACGAAAAAACTATGTCTAGCATCGTATTATATCCAGCTTTCTACGAATATAAAAATGTACAATCATAAGATTAAAACCAGCTTTTTTAGCCAGCGCCTTCGGCACATCGGGGCTAAAAAACTGGTTTTAATCTAATGATTGTACATTCTATATCCGCGGAAAGATGTTTATAATACGATGCGAGAAATAACTATTCTCGTATTCATTCGAATCCGGTGGATAGGAACCGGTTCTCATCCATACGAAAAAACTATGTCTAGCATCGTATTATATCCAGCTTTCTACGAATATAAAAATGTACAATCATAAGATTAAAACCAGCTTTTTTAGCCAGCGCCTTCGGCACCTCGGGGCTAAAAAAACTGGTTTTAATCTAATGATTGTACATTCTATATCCGCGGAAAGATGTTTATAATACGATGCGAGAAATAACTATTCTCGTATTCATTCGAATCTGGTAGATAGGAACCGGTTCTCATCCATACGAAAAAACTATGTCTAGCATAGTATTATATCCAGCTTTCTACGAATATAGAAATGTACAATCATAAGATTAAAACCATTTTTTTTAGCCAGTGCCCTCGGTACCTCGGGGCTAAAAAAAACTGGTTTTAATCTAATAATTGTACATTCAGTATCCGCGGAAAGCGGTTTATAGTACGATGAAAGAAATAACTATTCTCGTATTCATTCGAATCCGGTGGATAGGAACCGGTTCTCATCCATACGAAAAAACTATGTCTAGCATCGTATTATATTCAGCTTTCTACGAATATAAAAATGTACAATCATAAGATTAAAACAAGTTTTTTTAGCCGGTGCCTTCGGCACCTCGGGGCTAAAAAACTAGTTTTAATATTATAATTGTGCATTCTATATCCGCGGAAAGCCGTTTATAATACGACGCGAGAAATAACTATAAATTAATTGCATTTTTCCTCAATATTAATAGTTATTTATTTCTCGCATCGCATCATAAACTGCTTTCCGCGGATATAAAAATGTACAACTATAAGATTAAAACCATTTTTTTATATTCGTAGAATTAAATCTGGATATAGTACGATGCTAAAAATGATATGAGAACCGGTTCTAATCCACCGGATGTTAATCGGTTTCGAATGAATACGAGAACAAAAACTTCACTTGCTAAACTATTTTGAATTATTGTTATACTCGCGGCTGTGCCCCTAGCATTTAGGAGCTCTTTTTTCGAAGGGAAATGGAAGAGCTGTATATAATTGACAGGATATGGAAGGGCAGAAAAATAACCTAAAACCTTGCATCGACTTATTTGCAAAAATAAAGTAGCCTAAAACCATATAAGGACATATAAGAAGCCTCTTTATAAAGGGGAACCATATCGGTTCAGCGGTTAGCGAGATCCTTCGCTACAGACTAACAAGCTTACTACTTTATATAATAGGATAAATAAATTTCTCCACGCGTTGAGTGCCAAATTACAGGGAGCTAAAGGGATAAGACAATGACCGATAAGTTAATGTACATCACCAATAATAATACACCAAATCATCCCTAGTATAGTGGTTGACAATTTTGGACACACAACTTAATGAACTAAATAATGAAAATTCAATAAAAGTCTCCAAAATTTGTTAAGACAACGAATAAGAAAATTTTATCGTAACATTTTGGGGACTAGTGTAATGAACAGCCCAATGTCTCCTCCCTCTCTATTTATTTATGAAGAGGTTCAAATTTTTGAGTACAATATTTATTGAGAGCTATCTGTACTACATTTTACAGTACGGTTTCTAATTCGATTAAAGGAAGCCTGCAGGAAATTCAGCGCTCTAACAGTTGAAAGACTGTGAACCTAGTAATAGTGTCAAACTTTTTATCTTTGTGACGTAACAAAATCCATCTCTTTTTAAGGGGTTTCCTTACCCACCTCCCCTCTCATCCTTCAATTTTTGTTACGTCACAAAGATAAAAAGATAGACAATTTACTAGGTTCAAAGACTGTCAAAAGTAGACTCATTTCCCCCAAAGAACGTGTCCTAACTTTTGGTGATTTTGTTTTAACCCATTCATGACGAGCTCCCAAAGTTCAAAGTTTTGATTCACCGGGCTTCAACAAAATAGAATTTTTCAATATTTATAAAACAGAATTAAAAAAACAAGGTGTCAAATTAAAGATCTTACTATTTTTGTTCATATTTTTGTTTTAGTACCTTAAAACCAACTTAATTTTTTAAAGATGTATATTACTACAAAAAAAACAATTGCATATATAAATTCTATAGATCATTTTACATCTACTACTTACTAAAAAAACCGACTAGCTATTTTTTTTAAATCACAAAAGATAGGACACGTTCTTTTAAGACTCAAGCTTCAATAACAAATAAAAAGTTATAGGCATCTGAAAATGACATTTTAGGGTGTTTTGAAATCTTTCAAATTTTTTAGCTCTCGATTTAAAAATAAATTACACTAGAAGAAGCAAAACTATAAGCTTTTTTGGGGCATAAAATTTGAATTCCAGTAACTTATCCATGTGACGTCATGAAAATAGGGGATCATCCATCTCCTTTTTATGGATTTTCATTCTTTCTTCTCTTCTCATCTCCCTTAATTTTATGACGTCACATAGGTGATTTTTAACACACTTTGTTCTTTGGTAAAAAAAACACAACTTCTCATGCTAAAAATCTATCCAAACAATTTGGTTAATCTTCTGTGAAAGAACGTAAAATCCTGGCCGGAAATCGAGGAAACTCATAACTTTAAACGTAAACTTTATTGACGTGACGCGGCTCATTTTTTCAGACATTTTGTAGAGCTTCTGAAAAAAAAACCTAAGCGTGGAGGGTTCAGTGCTCAATAGGCACTTTTAGTGATTACGGAGACAGCGCAAAAGGCACCAAAAAATTGTCCTATGAGAGTCCATTTATACATTGTAATTGACCAATGGTAAAATTTATACTCGCCTCTCATTGGTTATTTCATCGTAAGACGTCATTTTTAGGTGCCATTTTGCATGCGCTGCCTCGTGATTATGCCGAAAATTTGGTTGTGGGGAAAAAGGTGGGTCCGGCTCTCTGGCATATCTCAAATTTGGTGAACTTAAAACTTTGCAACGCCTTGATAGAAATTATTTTTTCTATTTAGAATATTTACATTCCATATTAAAATGCACTAAAAATTATTAAATGATTATTATTTTGTATAGCAAAAACATTAATTTGATTTTAAAAATTAGCGATGGTATTGGAGACAACTTCGCAGGAAACTAAATAAAATTCGTGGTACATGTAGGATGACTTTAGAGTTTAAATTTTTAGTTGCGAACTTACTCTATGTTTAATCCTAAACGGTAGGTACCCTTTCTGGAGCTTAATAGGGTAGGGGGGTTTGGGGGGGGGGGGCATTGAAGGCCCCCGCCCTCTATTAAACAAACATCATGTTACTTTGTTATGAGGATTGCTAAATTTTCGTTTTTTAAGGTAGAAGAACAATCTATTAAAGGAAGCCTGCAAGAAATACCACGCTTTAACTGCTGAAAGACTGCCACAAGTAGATCAAATACCCAAAATTTGAAGCCTTCAGCTTCTATAACAAAAAAGTTCTAGGCCTTTTAAAATGACATTTTATGTACAATGAAAATTTTGAAAGAATTGCAATGCTCATGTTGAAAACTTTGAAATTAAACTACGTGGCCTAGAAACAAAATTATAAGCTTATTTTTGTCATAAATTTAGGTTTCCAGTAACTAATTATATTTTTACAATAAAAATACCGATTTTTATAGTCAAAATCATTAAAAAAAATTAAGTTTTACTTGCGTTGTACCGAATGTACTGTAGCCAATCAGAAGGCTGAATCAGCTTAACAACCAATCACAGCTAAGCTTGTATAAGTTTACCCCTTTGTTTCCGCTATGATTTTCGTTTCAAAATGCAATTTAAATCGAATTTTTTTCATAGATTTTGACAATGAAATGTGGTGTTTTTATTGTAAAAATGTAATCAGTTACAGGCAATCTAAGTTTCTGACAAAGATAAGATTATAATTTTGTGTCTAGGTGACGTAATTTAATATTGTTTTTTCTTTTATGAGCATTGGAAATCTTTCAAAAATTCCATTGTACATAAAATGCTATTTTGAAATGCCTAGAACTTTTTTGTTATTGAAGCTGAAGGCTTTAAATTTGGGGTATTGGGTCTTCTTGTGGCAGTCTTTCAACAGTTAAAGCGTGTTATTTCTTGCAGGCATCCTGTAAGGAAATATTTTTCAAAGCACATTTTTTTCAGTAGTGGCAGATCTTTATAGATGCTGGTCACTGTAGCCGGCTATTAACGGAAATATGCAAGGTTTTTTTTACTTAATCTTAACCTAAGACTTAAGACATATTAAAATTTGTTGAAAATCTGCCGCGGTTTATCTGCAAACTGAGGCAGCTGCTGCTCTCAAGATTTATGTTTTAAGGTTTCTAATATAAAATTTACATACTTTGGTACAACCCAACAAACATACAAACACACAGACAAACACCATGTTACTTTATTATAAGGATAGCAATAAATAGACTAAACATTAATAACCTTCTTTTAAAATAAAATTCGTGTTACATCTAGGATGACTTTAGAGTTTAAGTTTTTAGTAGCGAATTTACTCTATGTTTAACCCTAAACAGTCGGTACCCTTTCTGAACCTTCATAGGTTTTTTTGGGGGGAGGAGGGCGTTGAATTTTGTATAATGATGACAGTCAAAGTAAATTACATAAAAGATGTTCATAACAATGGGAAAAATTATTTTGATACTGATATCCCAGAAAAGTTTTAAACTTTGACCAAAAACACCAAGGATATGAGAAAATATGTAAAACATAGAAAAATAGCCAAAAACCTGCTAAAAGGCAGTCTGACCGCCATGGTTGTTTTCTTAAAATGATAAGAAATTTAATTTTTATATCCTTTACTTAAAAAATTTGGAAAATCAGAGATATGGAAAAATAAGGGAAAAATTTAAAATAGCCAAAAACCTGCAAAAAGGCAGTCTGACCGTCATGGTTGTTTTCTTTAAACAACAGGAAATTTAATTTTGAAACCTATAACTGAAAACATTTTGGAAATTGGACCATAAACACCAAAGATATAGACAAAAATGTGAAAAATACAAAAATAGCCTAAAACCTGCTAAAAATCGGTCTTACTGCCATTGATGTTTGATAGTTAATTATGCTCCTTAATAATGGGAATGATGTCAAAAAATTTCAGGTTTTTATCTTTATTAGGAGCTGAGAAAATCATGTTTCTCCTATTCTGTCTCAGACGGATACACCGACAGACAGACAGATGGACAGACAGACAGACAGACAGACGGACAGACAGACGGACAGACAGACGGACAGACAGACGGATATACAGACGGACATACAGATGGACATACAGATGGACATACAGATGGACAGACGGACAAACAGACGGACGGACACACGGACGGACAGACGGATGGACAGACGAATGGACGGACAGACTGACAGTAGGACGGACAAACGGAAGGACAGACGGAAGGACAGTTGGACGGACAGGTGGAAGGCCAGACGGACTAACAGACGGGCAGACAGACGGACGGACAGACGAACGGACAGACAGACGGACAGACGGACGGACAGACGGACAGACGGAAGGACAGACGGACGGACGGTCAAACGGACGGACAGACGGACGGACAGATTGACGGACAGACTGACGGACAGACTGACGGACAGACTGACGGACAGATGAACGGACAGATGGACGGACGGAAGGACGGACAGATGGACGGACGGACAGATGGACGGACGGACAGACGGACGGACGGACAGACAGATGGATAGATGGATTGACGTAAGGACATTTTGAATTATAGAGTAGCTTCGCTACTAAAACCGGATGGGGGGAGGTGGCATTTAAGGATCCCCCCCCCCCACGCACACAACAGTTAAGGGGTAATTAAATTATTTTATGGAATATGGATATAAATATTGTGTTATATATATCAGAAAAAAAGCATAAAAATATTGGGTGACACATAACAAGATTACTAGGGTATAGTTATTAGGGTGGCTCAAACCCTTACCAATGTGGTAAACTGTTACTTTTATTAAAAGAGAGTAAGGTACTTTAGGGTTAAAATGATAAAAATGCATTAAATGCATAGAGACATCAAAATTAAACAAACAAAGGGCCGTTGGGGCTAATAAAGTGTTATTTTAAATAAAACAATAATGAGTAGTGTAGTAGAGACAATCTAATGGGTTAATTGCTCAAGTGGCAAATGGCGCCACTTATATAACTATGTGTGAGCGCATAATTATAGCAAGGTGGTTGACTGCCATGTTTGTTTTCTTAAAATGACAGGAAATTTAATTTTTATATCTATAACAGAAAAAATTTTGAAAATCGGACCATAAACACCAAAGATATGGAGAAAAATGTAAAAATATAAAAATAACCTAAAACCTGCAAAAAGGCAGTCGGACTGTCATGGTTGTTTTCTTTAATCGACGGAAAATTTAATTTTAATATCCATAACTGAAAAAAAAATTTAAATCGCACCATAAACACCAAAGATATGGAGAAAAATTAGAAAAAATATTAAAATAGCCTAAAACCTGCTAAAAAGGAGTCTGACTGGCATCCATGTTTTATACTTAATTATGCTCCATAATAATGGGAATTTTGACAAGAAATTTCAGCCTTCTATCTTAAACAGGAGCCGAGAAAATCTTGTTTTCCCTATTCTGTCTTAGACAGACAGACATTTCGAATTATAGAGTAGCTTCGCTCCTAAGAATTATAGAGTAGCTTCGCTACTAATTAACAAAATTCACCTAGAATTGCCCTTTGGTACATATCTTAAAATAGATCTCCTCATTTTATCAACAACCAAACATGGAAGCCAACATCCATATAAGCAAAGCTCTAAAATGGTAGGACAAACGAACATTAAAACTTGTAGAGTGTCACAACTTAATAAGCAGAATTTTAAACATAAGTCTTAAAAAAATGTAAGTACATTTATTAAATTTGATGCAAATCTTCTTAAATACAGGAGAATGTTTAAGGACATACTTACATTTTTAACTTGATTATAGAGATGCTTTGCTTATTACATTGTACCTTGTTATAATAGGAATCAATATCTTAAAAATCAGCTGAATAGGGTAATCATAACGTTTTAAATGGACTTTCTGGTAACAATATAAAGTTGTAACACTTCCTAAATCATACCTAATTTTTATAGGAATCAACATGCGAAATTTAAAACTGATAGGACAATTCTAACCTGTTTAATTAACTAGAATAGCTAACTGTCCCAAAATAAAAAACTCACATACAGACAGACAGGCCCTAATTATAGAAAAGCTTTGCTTTAAAAAAAATAATATGTATTTACTTACTAACAGAATAAAACTGAATAAAATGTTGGCAGATAAAAACATTTTTTTAAAGCAAATCTACTCTGTAACTCACTTTGTTTTTCTACCTGTTAATCTGTCACTCTGTTTGAAATACAAAAAAATATAAAAATTTAAAATAAAAACAGAAAAAAGTTACATTGACAAGCTGACAGACATTTCAAATTATAGATAAACTTCGCCAACAATTTCAAGATCCATATTTCAACTCCATTTATTCCTGCAAACATAATTTACTTTGATGCGAATGCATTCAAACACATGCGACGCATGCGAATTAATTGATACTTTATCTAAAGTTGCTTGTAAGTGTTCAATAAAGGATGCTAAGGAATTAAATATATTTATGTATATAAAGTACATTAATATACAGATTTTTATTTTTGTTTAAATTTTAATTATTGGTGGTGTTTAAACCACTTTTTTGAACAACGCCCCCATAAAACGTTTCCATGTATAAATTGAAGAAAAGTACATTAAGCTATTAAGTACATCAATAAAGTATTTTTTTTTCTTCTTAGTATTTAAATTAATTTTTGAAAAAAACTTAGAAAAGAAGCTTTTGAGATTTTAATAATCATTAATTAATTCTTTTTAAAAAAATTAATTTAAATATCTGAAAATTTGCCATTAGTTCCCAGTTGGTATAAAACAAAATAATTTATAGTAGCGGGGCTACTCTATTACTATTAATATTACAGAAATTTTAAATGAGTAGTAAGTAAATATCATAAGATTAGCACCAGTTTTGTTAGTTCAGGCATTTGTAACCTTGTTTTTACTTATTATCCACGGAAAGATGTCTATAATACGATGTGGTAAATTACTCAGCTAAGTTTATTTAGGGTCTACAATATTTTGATATACATGATACAAAATATATTTTTTTTATTCAATGAAAAAAATATATTTCATTTATTTCATGAAAAAAACATTTTCTACTTTTCATCTCTTTTGTCCTTGTTAACACAGTATAAACTTTGTACAGAAGAGAAAGAGTGGGCAATGACAATAGTCCCCAAAGTTTTAAAAAATGTTATCTTATTAGTTGGCTTAACAATTTTGGGGATTGAGTCAATTTGAATTGGTTGCTTCAATAGATAGCCTGATATCTAGTTGCCGAATGTGTACGCAGTTTCCTGAGTGTTTCCCCATCCTAGCTCAATATTTACTACTAGCTAAAAAAGCTTCAAACTTTAAAAAAAATATCAAAATTTGAAAAATTCAAATTTATAATGTATAAATCGTTTATACATTCAAATTTAGATTTTTTGAGGGAAGTTTGAAGATTTTTAGCTAGTAGTAAATATTGAGCTAGGATGAGGAAACACTCAGGAAACTGCGTACACATTCGGCAACTAATTCGGAGGTCATCCTTCAATAGGTTGAGTGTTTACACTTTTCAACCACAAATTTTAATCTACAGAAGGGGTTATCATCATCGGGGATGTATATTAATTTATCAGCCATTGTCTTATCCCTTTAGATCCATTACACTCACTACTGTATACCCCTTCTAATTTAATTTGCTTTTGTGTATTGATAAAACAATATGCTTATGTGATAATATGCGGAAATGACTGCACACCGTTGAATTGGTACTTTCCCCCCCAACTAATTTGTTTCACTACGCCTCCCACAGTACAAAACTGTATAAAAGTCGTCAGTAATTAAGAATGATAAATCATGAGATATTTGATCATGCACGTAATGCGTGGACCCACCATATTCCCCACAACCGAAAATTTAGTAAAGTAAAGCCATATTGATACAGTGGTTAGGGATTTTTCCCCCAAATTTACTATTGGTTTATTTAAATCATTCTAAAATAATATCCTATTATAAGAAATTGCAAGTTTAAGATTTCAATAACCAATGAACTGTTCTTCGAAATTCCAAGATATATTTGATGTTTTAAATTCAATATTTTATCTTCTTTGATTAGTTTGTAAGTCTAAACAAAATTGGACATAAATTTGTTGAAAAAATGCGGAAATACAGGATACAGTAAAGGAATATACTTTAATTTTTAGGATTTGATTTTAGAGATGCTGTGCTTATAACATTGCTGGCCTAGGAAATATTCAAAAATTACAAAAATCAGATGATAGGATAATTATATCATACAAAAAGTTAAAATCTACAGGGTGTTTAAAAAACTGCGTTTTCAAGTTTTGGGAAACAGCAAGTAGGAGTATGAAAAAAATAATCATTTGCCCATATTCCATATAAAAAAATGCATGGAACTTATAAAAGGTTTTTTTTAATATCTCCTAAAACAATTCCACAAAGAATTTAAAAAGTGTGTGTGTTACTGTATTTGTGTAGAATTTTATGATATAATGTTGAATTAAAACCTTCTTTTTTACTTGAAAACAACATTATAGCATGCACAACAAAATATTCTAATAAATACATTTTATGACAGGTCATAACAGATTAACTCATAAAACTTAATTAGTTTAAGAAAACGCACTTTTAGCGTTAATTTCAAACCAACAAACTTGCTTATTTATTAAGATATTAAAATGAAATAAAAGTGACTTTTTTTATTATTAATGCACACAGTATTAAAAGAGATCTTTTATGAAAAATGACTTTGTATAAATCTCTTAGAATTCGGAAAATTTGCTGCAATATCCAATTAATATATATCGATTGGCAACCCGCGACCGTGGCTCAACACGTAGCGCATCCGCTCGTCGTCGGGAAGGTGATAGGTTCGAATCTCGGTAAGAACCGCGTCAGAACTAAAGACGTTAAAAATGGTTCCTACTGCTGCTATGTCAGGTGCGCGACATAAATAGTTAGAGTAGGGGGAATGCCTTGGCCCAAAACAGGCGCAACTCACTACCATGCACAGTTAGGACTTCTCAGACAAAGGTCGTGCAATCAAAGGGTTGGTTGTCTGATGGCAAATGGACGCTTTACACCGCAATCATAGGGCTTAGGGCTGACAACCCTATCCCATATCCATAAGCCACATTGTTACAGAAACACTGACGAATTGTCAGCGGCCTATGCTCCCCCCTGTGGAGTGATAAGGGCTTGTTACTTTTTTTTTTATATATCGATTGGCACAAAACAAGAAACTTTCATTTTGAACCATGGGTTTTAAGGGATTAGATAATGGACGATAAATTAATGTACAGGTCCAACAATGTTGAATAAACCTACACCTTCAGCAGATTAGAACTATTGGTAGATAAGTTTGGACACTGCTAGTTTGTGGAACCCAGTCAGGATTTAAATAAAGTTTCTGAGCCAACACCATGAAAAAATATCCGCTGGATTAGAACCAGTTCTTAGCGATACTGAAAATTCACATATAGCATCGTACAACAGAAAATGTATTACGAGAATCAAAAGGAAAAATCATAAAATTAATACAGTTTCAACCTTACAATTTTTTATTTTAATATCCGCGAAAAGATGTTTATAATACAATGCGATAAATAACTATTATTAATTTTTCTAAGGTTTACTATAATTTTATGTAAGGGGGGGGGGGAGAGGGGAGCAACAAATCCCCAATTGACCTCTGGAAATTTTAGGTTGGCCTACAGAATAAATCGGTCGACCTCTAAAAGTGAACTGGGCAGTAGGTTACTGAAATTATTTTATGTATATACCACAATGACAAGTAAACAATTATGACAATATTCAAAAGAAGCAAAGTACAAAAACAGAAAGGAAATGACAAATGGTTAAAGCCCACAGGTGTTATAAATCAGATTTGGCGCACCATTGAAATGATTTAAAGATCCAGCTCAGGTAAATTTTGACATTTCATACACTAAAAAGTAAGAGGGGAGAGGTTACTAATCAATTATCCCCCGGGTATAAATCTAGCCCAGCCAAGGGATTAATAAAACTTTTGCAGGGGATGTGTAAGATAAATTCCTCTCCCTTTCTCGCAATAACCCCCCCCCCCCCAAAAAAAAAAAAAAACACTAATCGGTTAAATACTTTGTAAAACAAAAAAAACTTGAATAAGTGTGAATTATCTTAGATATTTATGTTACTTACCCCTTTAACAGCCGCGTAGACAGGCACTCTGAGTTCCCGGCTGAATATTGGCGGTGGCAGCTGGCGGGGTAGCAGCGGGGTAGAGCAACTGCGTATAGAATCACCTAGATAAATAGAAGCGTGCAGAGGTATAAATTTGAATACCCTTTATGAGTATTCAGTTCAACTTAGAGTAAAACATTAGAGGGAGAAAGGGTTAAATAACTGTATCTCTCCATCGTAACCGCCTTGTGCAACCTTTCTATTGGATAATTTAAAATCAACCAAAGGTGTCGCTTATATTAACACAGCCAGGAAGAAGAAAATAATTTAGAAGCAGACGAAAGAGGTCTTTAAAAAAGGAAGGAGGTAGTTGTCTGTAAACACATCTATACCATAGATCGGTTAGTTCAACCCCCTTAAAATATCCAAGAGGGTTGTCAAGTGAAAAATTACATCCCTCTTTAGCTTAACCAGGGGACAAACAAATGACGTTTGTATGAGATAAATAGATACAGAAGCGTGCGGAAGGGGAGTGTAGATGTGTTAATTAGGGTTGGGCCGGATATCCGGTGTGGCCGGATATCCGGCCATTTTCAATATCCGGCTGGATACCGGATATTGAAACTATCCGGCCGGATATCCGGCAATATAATCTTTTATATTTTACAACAAAAAACTCTGGTTTTTTTTAATCTTAAATGGCTGTAATTTTCTTATTATTGAAGATAGAAGAACAATTTTTTCTGAATATGTTTATCTTTATGTAAATTTTATATTAGAAATCTCAAAACATAAATTTTGGCGGTGGCAGCAGTACTTGGCAGCTGCCAGCCGCAAACCGACGGTTTGCAGGTAAACGGCAACGGATTTTATGAAATTGTAATATGTCATGAAGATATATAAAAAAGCCTAAGTATAAAATTTGAAATCTTCAAGTAAAAATTTGCGGTCACAGGAACCGTTTAAAGATTTCTGGAGACCTGGAGGTTCAGGACTTGCAGGATTATACCTGGAACCTGAAATCAACTTGAACACCTATATTACATATGAGGATGTACGACTATAGGATATTTTAGTATTAGATAACATAAAATGCTTTGTTTAAGTAAAAAAATATTTTTACTTTTTACCTGAATGACCTTACCAGATTTGCTGGCATCCTGTGCCCGCCAGGAAGGAGGTATTAAAAAAATTTCAACTCTCAGTTATGTGTCATACCCATATTTCGAAAGTCACTTAGTTATAGCCCTCTACCTTTTATACACAGAAAATGGGATAGAAAAAAACAGAGGGGGGGGGGCAGGCATTTAACGCCACATCCCGCCAATCCTCCAACCGTTAGGGGTTGATATTACAGATTGAGGGAAGTAATAGTTCATTAGATTTATTTGCTAAGAAGAAAGATCATTTAATACTTACTTAATTTTTAAGTTTTAATCTTAATTTTATCCTATTATACAAAGTAGTAAGCTTTTTTTGTCTGTAGCGTAGGATCTTGCTAACCGCTGAACTGTTCTCCTTTAGAGTGAAGCTTCTTATAGGTCCCAGGGTGGTTTTAGGCTGTTTCATTTTTATAAAAAAAAGTCGTTGTAAGGTTTTAAATTATTTTTCTGTACTTTCATGTCCCTTCTAACATCCCTAGATACTAGGGACGCAGCCGCTAGTATAATATAAAACACTAGTTTATGAAGAAATTTTTTTTGCTGGTATAGTCCTCTTTGTGGCAACGACCCTTAAAGAGCGATTATTAGTATTTTCTCAGTAGCTTTCCTCCTATTTCTAGCCCCTTGCGGAGAACTCTAACCTTGCGGGGCCAATTGCCTAACCCTGCGGGGCAACCACCTAACCAAATATAACCTAACCTAACCTAAAATAACCTATTAAAAGCAATTTTAAAAATACAACGAATCGCCCCTTAAGGTGCGTTTCCACAAAAGGGACTATTTCCTTTTTTGATACTTTAATATGTAGTAATATGGCCGGTTATCCGGCCGGATATCCGGTAATTTGGCCGGATAACCGGATATCCGGCGTTGGCCGGATATCCGGTCGGTTACCGGATATCCGGCATTTGAAATCAGCCGGATATCCGGTATCCGGTATCCGGCCAAAAAAATATCCGGCCCAACCCTAGTGTTAATATATACTCCAATGGGTGTTAAAATCCCTTAGGAGTCTAACAAAGGTTTACACTCTACACCACCCTAAAAAAAACAAGAGGGGTGTCAAGTGAAAAATTACACTTCAATTTAGCTAGGATGTGAAAAAATTTGCCAATCAAAGTAAGTTTGTTTGACTTTTGAGCTTTTATATTCTGTCAGGGGTTAGATACCAACCCCCTGACAATAAAAAAAACACCCCTCCTTGTTGTATGTATTGCAACATTTATATAAAGGGGATGTCAAAACTCTGTGCACGCCAATAGATAGATAGATATTACACCTAATTTTCTATTCCAATAATAAGTATGTTACACAGACGAACATACCGTGATTTATATTGTAGCTGCGATAAATTATAGTTATTTAGTTATTTATCGCATCGTATTGAAACAGCTTTCCGCTGAAATAAAAATGTACAATTATAAGGTTAAAACCAGATTTGTTAGCTCTGAGATGACGATGGCACGGGCTAACAAACTGTTTTAATATTATTATTTTAGATTTTCATATTCGTAGAAAACTGGATGTAATACGATACGATAAGTGGCTGAGATCCAGTTTTTATCCACCGGATATTAATCGGTTTTAAAGCCATACTGGTGATAAATTATATTACCAGAAACTTGTGAAGTGCCTGCAGCAGGATCTGCATCCTGTCCACCTCCAAGGTTGTTGTTGCTGGAATCCAGCTCAGGACCTTCCAGTACCTGTAACAGATAGATAGATAAATAGATAGATAGATAGGAAGATATATAGATAGATAAATAGATAGATAAATAGATAGATAGATAGAAAGATGTATATAAAACTGTGAGTAAAATAAAATAAAAATAAAGATATATAGATAGATAAATAGAAATATAGATAGATAAATAGATAGATAGATAGGTAGGTATATAGATAGATAGATAGAAAGATAGATAGAAAGATAGATCTAGATGGATAATGGATAGAGATGGATAGTCCCTCATTTTTATGACGTCACATGCTGATTTTTTGAACTACTTTCTATCTTACAGAAAGATAGATAGATAGATATTTACCTGGGCAGAAACAGTTTTATATATCCTCTCCTCCCACGAGGGTATTTTGTGAAGGGGAGGGGGCGGAGCTTGGCAGCTGTCATCATCATCATCGGCTGGTAATCCTAGAAAGTATCCAATTAAGACAAAGCCCATATTGTCCTGTCTCTATTAAAGATTAGAGATTTTCTTATCCCCTTCCCTTCTCCTATCCCGAAATTTATTACGTCACAGCAGGACAATTTGGATAAACAAAAAAAAACATAATAACTTGCACAACATGTCTAAATTAACGAAAAGAGTTATCTTGACTTATTATAGAAAAGCTTCGATAAAAAAAAAATATTTTAATTATTAACTCACCTGCAGATGGCGTCGTACACAAAATGGCGTACGTATCCGTGCATGAGGTGGCTGGCGGGGCAGGGGAGGGGCTCTGGTGCAGAATGAAGGCTCCGCCCACACCAGAAGAGGCGCGTGACACTGACGGCAGGGAGGAGGCAACTGACATCGACTCGTTCACTGAAAATGAGATGTTTTTTTTTAATTTGAAGATTTCTTTTTTAATTTTTGGAAGAATTTTGTAAATTGTTGAATTTTTTTTCAAGCTGTGCAGTGGCGTGCACAGGCCTAAATAATGACATCGAATCAAAATTTTATGACCGATAAATCGAATGAGTTCTTGTTTTTTTGTTAAAAGGGGGGGGGGGTGTCGTCGATCCTAAGGGAGAAGTGCCCCTTGCAAAACACTGTGCATGCCTCTACATTTTAGGGAAGCTTGTACTACAGTAATACACTAAATTAAAGCTGTCCTTAATTAAACATAAATTTTTAATATCAATTAATTTTAAAAAATGATTACATTTTTGTTTCTTGCAAGTTGTTAAAACTTATCACTTATATATTATTACTTGGATGTTGCGCCAGATTTTCATGTACTCTAATAAAGATGGCTAAAATAACGATACCCCCATTCAACCCCTTTAACCCATTTCACTGGATCAACGAAATGACTAATTAATGTGAACCATATTAGCTAGCAACCTAATTAGATGATAAATTTTCTCCAGTCAATATATCATTATCCACCTATTCTATACTTTATCTAATTTGACTTATCATTAATTTTAACAAGAGCGATTGCTTTACGTAAAGCGAAGCTCAGATTATCTTATTATATTCAGAGATATGACAAAGCATAATAAATTGATGTACACCCATAATTATGATCAATTAAATAACCCCTTATTTAGATTAAACTTATTGGTTGACAAGTTTGGATACTACTAGCTTGTACCAACTAAGAAAAATTTAAAAATGATCCATGTGACGTCATAAATATGAGGGATATGAGAGGAGAAGTGGGAAAGAAAACCCAAAAAAAGAGATGGATAATCCCTCATTTTTATGACGTCACAGGGATAATTTTTGACACAATTTGGGCTTTGTCGTCTTAAGAAGTCGGAAAAAATATTTTTCATAATTTCTATATCAGAACCACTTAAGTCTATGGATAAGGGGTAATAATGCTTATCATAATTAGTGGGTGCATACATCATTATATCTTCAATTACCTTATCTCTTAAGATCCTTTTGAAATTGTGTAAAACAATTAATTTATTGAGAAGCTTCAGTATTATAGATTGTATCAAATTTAAAATTAATGAATATTGACTGCAGTACAAATCGAAAACAGAGAAAAAATTTCCATAAAAAAATTACTAGTACGTTTTGTGTAGGTGTTTGTTTGAATAATAAGATCTCGTAAACAGCTGGTTTTATCGTTATGACAAACTAAAAGAATGTGTTACATAAAGACATGAGATGGGTTTTTGAAAGATAAATGCCGCGTTTATTGATTAATTGATTTACTAAACAGAGTATACAACTATTTATTTAATCATTTCGATTTTGTTGGTACGGCCTTCACAGAAGAAAAACAAATGATCTAAAATCCATTTTTGATGCATATTGATTAATGCATCTTTTTAGAGCTGTATTAGACATTATACATTATACAAATGGCTAAAATAATAACTAATACAGATCTAAAAAGATGCATTAATAAATATGCAGCGAAAATGGATTTAAGATAATTTGTTTTTCTTCTATGAAGGCCGTACCAACAAAAGCGAAATGATTAAATAAATAGTTGTATACTCTATTTAGTCAATCAATCAATCAAGAAACGCAGCATTCATCTTTTAAAAACCCATCTCAGACAAACTTTTGGGAATGTATTAATGTTTTATGTTCTCTAATAAAGTGAAACTCGCAGCAGGCTAAAATTACGATATCTCCCATCCATCCCTATTACCCCTATTACTGGATGAACGAAATGAACAATTAATGGGAGACCATTTTTTTAGATGTCGCTAGGGCTTTGCAAAACATGAAAATACCAGTTCAGGATAAACAATCATATTCTAATAAATTTTATAAGGTTTTTAGTTATATCGAGTTTTATTAATATCTCACAGCCTGCTTTTGTTTTAATAATAATCAATAAATAAGGGATTATTCAGCATAATTTAAAACTATCTTGCAATTCTATAATCAGCAAAAGATATCATAATATTTATTTTCAATCATAGGCGTGCATTGCAGGATAGGGGGGGTATATGATAAAGTTAAACGTAAAGTTATAAGACATATTATACAATTTTAGTAATCATTTTCAATTCATTTTGTGAAGAAAATTATATGAAATTGAATAGAATCATAGATATTTAACTTTTCCCCTAGTTTTTAATGTCCCTAGTGTGCCGTGGTGTGTTCTAGTCTCAAGACCAACACCTCCTTGGCATATTTTTAACGTGTTTAATATGACTCGAACACGATACCTTGCTGACGGCAACTATAATACAGAAAGGATGGGGACAATCGTCTTATGTGTTCTTATGGATCTTGGACAAAGTAGCTTCGGACAAAGTAGCTTCGGACAAAGTAGCTTCGGACAAAGTAGCTTCAGGACAAAGTAGCTTCCGGACAAAGTAGCTTCCGGACATTTACTTAAGAAAAGTAGCTTCTAATAGTAATAAAGGTTATGGCCGCAGCGCTCGGCCCCCTGGCCTGCCTAGCCGCGGGCGCTCGGCCCCCTTGCCTATAACCTAACCTAACCTAACCTATGTAAGAATGTTTAATGTACATTAACTTCTAATTTTATTGAAAGACAAAACTTTAACAATTTTAACAAAAAGTGGATCGTGGATTTTACTAAAAAGGGTTCGGCGATTTTTTATAATTTTTAATTCGTTTTAACTTTTTTTTTTAATTTTTACAATTTCTGTCCGCCTTTCTGTCTGTCTGTCTGTCATTTTGTCTGTCTATTTGTCTGTCTTTATGTCTGTCTTTATGCCTTTTTCTATGTCTCTCTTTCTGTGTAGACATTTCTTAAGTAAAACGTCCTAAATTTTTTCTAAAGTTATTAAATAAAAAAATCTTCCAAATTTAAGGATAAAATCCACCACTGCTGTTAAAAAGTTGAACAAAAAAATCCAATATGGCGATAAAACACACAGGGACGAAATTCAAAACCGAAATTTCTTTCTTGAATAACTTTGTCTACAGGGTGAAATTTAAAAATCCGTCCGACAGTTGTCCCAAAGTCTGTGTTGGCTACCCAACGGTATGGTTTCGAACCCGATACAACCTTGCATTAAAAATATCGACCCATACCTCACACTTAATAAATGTGATATCACTTGAAAAGTTTTTAGGGGGTTTTACTTAAAAGATGTCGCATTAGGAGGTTTGTCGTTTAGGAGGTTTTTTCTATTTTTCTAAGGAAGCTACTTTTCTTAAGTAAATGTCCGGAAGCTACTTTGTCCGGAAGCTACTTTGTCGACTCCTGAAGCTACTTTGTCCGAAGCTACTTTGTCCGAAGCTACTTTGTCCAAGATCCGTTCTTATTCGGTGGCTTAACAATATTGTGGACTTTTATTAAATTTAGATTGGTTGGTTCATTAAGTTGAGTGTTAAAACTACTAATTATAATCTACAGAATGAGTAATTTTGTTTATCATAATTGAGGATGTACATTAACTTATCAATTACACCTTCCAGAGATTATATAAATATATGTAGAAATGTTTAAAGGTTCTTTCAAGTTTTAATAAAAGTGCCTAAAGTTTTTAAACCAACTGATTAGAAATTGTGTTTATAAAACTTTGGGTACTGTTATGTAATTTACACTCCAAACTATTCTAATGCTGAAAATCTTTGTTGGTATTTCGCCCCCTAGAGGTCTCTAGGGGCACTTGAGGAGGGGTAAGTTGAATCTCAAACCCATTTTTTTAAATTTAGATTTTTTTTTTTGGGGGGGGGATAATTTTTTAGCTACCCTGTTAAGGAGAACCCGATCGGTTCAGCGGTTAGCGAGATCCTTCGGTACAGACAAACAAACAAACAAACAGACAGACATCGTTGTACTTTGTATTATAGATATGTCCGTTTAAGACAATTCTATTGACAGCATAGTGAAGATAAAAAGCAAGA
Organism: Acartia tonsa; assembly: GCF_053477335.1. NCBI lineage: Eukaryota > Metazoa > Arthropoda > Copepoda > Calanoida > Acartiidae > Acartia > Acartia tonsa. The sequence goes on along the minus strand of NC_137270.1, from coordinate 41,068,939 downwards.
ATTATATTCAGTTAAACATTTAGTTGGAGATTTCATTTTATTTGAAATTTTTTTTGTCTGTAGCTTAATATATAATTACTTCTCTGAACTGATTAAAGCGAAAATTAGTCTTCATTTTGGCTTGCTGATAAGGGCCTCATTTATTGGTCAGTTCATTCATCCAGTAGTGGGTAAGGGATAGGAGGTGTTGTTATTTTAGCCAGCTGAAAGTATGACTTTATTAGAGTAATGAAAATCTTATGCAACATAATACATAGTAATATACATATATCAATTTAAGACTAACATTAATTTTTGTCCCCAACCAATCAAAATTTATTTAAAAATAATTAACAACTGCGTAATTCAAGTACAAAATGAACAAAAGGCACTTGATAAGAAAGAAAGAAGGAGACAATTTTTCATAAACAGTTTATAAGTTCCTAAAGCTCATAAACACGTCCCCTCATTTGCTAGCTGAAAGCTTTTCATTTAACTCGAAAAATTTTATTAAGAGGTAATTTCTTATTTAAAATATTTGTGGGTGTCTTTTAAATTCCACCAATTAAAGCAATTATTATGCTCATGCCCTTGCATTTATAATACATTCAGACACATAAGAGTACACTTTTTAAAAATGTTTATAAAATCACGTAATCATAAGCAATAATTCAAATGAAATATTATAGCAGCGCAATAAGATAAGAAATACATAAATTGATAGATTTATAGATAGATAGATAGATAAATAGATAGATAGATAGATAATCAGATAGACAGATAGACAGATAGACAGATAGACAGATAGACATACAGACATACAGACAGACAGATAGATAGAAAGATAGATAGACAGATAGGTAGACAGATAGATAGACAGATAGATAGACAGATAGATAAACAGAGAGATAGACGGAGAGATAGATAGATAGACAGATAGACCGATAGACAGATAGACATACAGACAGACAGACAGATAGATAGAAAGATAGATAGAAAGATAGATAGACAGATAGATAAACAGAGAGATAGACAGAGAGATAGATAGATAGACAGATAGATAGACAGATAGATAGACATATAGATAGATATATAGATAAGTACCTGACATTACTGATAGCAAAGGCTCATGTGTGTCTGTTGGTGTAAAAATTAGATAGATAGATATATAGACAGACAGATAGATAGATAGACATATAGATAGATAGATAGATATGTACCTGACATAACTGATAGCAAAGGCTCATGTGTGTCTGTTGGTGTAAAGATTTCACTATAGTCCCCATACTCATCATCCATACCCTTTGTCACATTGCTGGCCGCAGCTTGGTGGTCACCTGTAATTAGACAATATAGAATCGCCCTATCTGTTTGAAACTAGTGTTGGGCCAAATACTTTTTTGGCCGGATACCGATTTTTAGTAGCGAAGCTACTCTATAATTCACTTTGTCCGTCCGTCAGTCCGTCAGTCCGTCCGTCAGTCCGTCAGTCCGTAACGCTATGGGGGAAATGGGATTTACTCAGCTCCTATAAAAGATAGAATGCTGAAATTTTCTGACAACATTCCTATAATTAAGGAGCACAATTAACTATAAAACATCATTTGCGGTCAGACCGCTTTTTAGCAGGTTTTAGGCTATTTTTATATTTTTCACATTTTTCTCCATATCTTCAGTGTTTATGGACCGATTTTAAAAATTTTTTCAGTTATAGATATCAAAAGTAAATTTCCCGTCGTTTAAAGAAAGCAACCATGAAGGCCTGACTGTCTTTTTAGCAAGTTTTAGGCTATTTTTATATTTTTCACATTTTTTCATATTTTTCACATTTTTCTCCATATATTCAGTGTTTATGGACCGATTTTCAAATTTTTTTCAGTTATAGATATCAAAATTAAATTTCCCGTCCTTTAAAGAAAACAACCATGAAGGCCTGACTGTCTTTTTAGCAGGTTTTAGGCTATTTTTATATTTTTCACATTTTCTCCATATCTTCAGTGTTGATGGTCCGATTTTCAAAATTTTTAGTAGCGAAGCTACTCTATAATTCACTTTGTCCGTCCGTCCGTCCGTCAGTCAGTCCGTCAGTCAGTCCGTCAGTCCGTAACGCTATGGGGGAAATGGGATTTACTCAGCTCCTATAAAAGATAGAATGCTGAAATTTTTTGACAACATTCCCATTATTAAGGAGCACAATTGACTTTAAAACATCATTTGCGGTCGGACCGATTTTTAGCAGGTTTTAGGCTATTTTTATATTTTTCACATTTTTCTCCATATCTTCAGTGTTTATGGTCCGATTTTCAAAATTTTTTCAGTTACAGATATCAAAATTAAATTTCCTGTCGTTTAAAGAAACAATCATGAAGGTCAGACTGCCTTTTAGCAGGTTTTAGGCTATTTTTATATTTTTCACATTTTTCTCCATATCTTCAGTGTATGGTCCGATTTTCAAAAATTTTTCAGTTGTAGATATCAAAATTAAATTTCCTGTCTTTAAAGGAAATAGCCATGACGGCCAGACTGCCTTTTTGGCAGGTTTTAGGCTATTTATAAATATATTTAACACTTTTTTCCATATCTTCAGTGTATATGGTCCGATTTTCCAAATTTTTAAAGTTTTTAAGGATTTAAAAATTAAATTTTTTGTCTTTTCAAGAAAACAACCATGGCGGCCAGACTGCATTTTATCAGGTTTTTGGCTATTTTTATATGTTTTACATATTTCCCAAGATCTTTGTTTATTTTGATCCAATTTTTAAACTTTTATGGGATATCAGCATCAAAATAATTTTTCCCATTGTTATGAGCATCTTTAATATAATTTACTTTGACCATCGTCATCATACAAAATATAACAAGGTTTCATATTTATCTTATCCAATAAATCTATTCTTGATTTTAGTAAAAACCTTTTAAATCTACCTGTACGTATTCCCATCTAGGATTTTTTGTGCTTCGCTACTTATGGATGTTGTCATCCTTGTTTTAAACAACATTCTATTTACTTGATCAATTACTAGGACGTTTAGGCTTATTGTTATAAGCGCGGCATCTTATGTTTAGGTATATCTACTTTAAGAATCATATATAAAGGAAATATACATATATACAGGGTGCGCCACATAAAACCGGACTTTTTTAAAACGGCCATAGCTTAAAAACTACTTGACCAATCAGGACGTTTGACCCCACTATAAAAAGCTTAGGTAATGACCTTTTAGCACAAAAAGATCTTTGGACGAAGATTGGCTCGTACTCCAAGCTGGCTGCGCTTATGTTCACCAAGGCAGATTCGAAATGCGCTGGTGGTATAATATTGATTCTCGACTAGGGCCCACTAAATCGGACCTCAGCCCATTTGTAGATGAGGTAGAGTTATGCGACTTGCTGGGGATACTGTTAGATACATAAGTAAGACACTAGAAAAGACTAGAGCTCTCTATCTAAAATGGCTTGGCTGTAGTACTCCGGCAAAGTGAAACGTGGCAGATTTAGAGATGTCAAAAACGTCAAAAATCGTGTAAAATCGTGAAAATTTCTCGATTCTCGACGTTAGAGACCCATATGGAACTTAAAAACTCATTTTAGACTATGGATTGCACTGACAACCCTAGCTGAATCTTTATGCCATTTCCAAAAAGGTATAGAACGTCGTTCTAGCTCAACTGTGGCCCAAATGAGAGCCGCCGTGTTAAATGGCAGCTTGAAAGTTGGATAATTTGGATCCTGCGGTTACTCACTTTCCTAAGGAAATGGGGCCTCCCAGCAGCACGATTTTAATTCAATTGACTTTTGAGCCTGGAGCTACTTTGAACTATGCACCAATAGACGTGCCCATACCACAAAGACCTTCCTTATTGCCACTATCAAGGAGAACTTCGCCAGCTTGAACAGGTACATTTTGACCTGGGCTTGCCGGCGGTTGATGAGGCAGGTGAAGTCGGTGATTGATCCTGGCGGAGATTTTATTGAATGATCTAATAGTCATATACCTAGCTAGCTTCCCAGTTTTTTAAATTTAATAAAATCTTTAAAATTGACGATTTTACGTTCATTTGTTCACAAATTAGAAAAAGTCCGGTTTTATGTGGCGCACCCTGTATATATCATTACTTTGATGTTGCATAAGATTTTCATGTATTCTAATAAAGTGATACTAGCAACTGTCTAAAATAACAATACCTTCACCCCCTACCCTTCTACTGGATGAACAAACTAACCAATAAATGATGTCCTTTTAGCCAGCTAAATTGACTAAAATCTTTCCCCTGTCAATATATCCACGTATACTATATCCATTATCCTTATACTAAAGTAACAGGATATCTGTGTGTTTGTGTGTTTGTGTGTCTGTGTGTTTGTGTGTTTGTACCGAAGGATCTCGCTAACCGCTGAACCGATCGGGTTCTCCTTACAGGGTAGCTTCTCATAGGTCCCGGGCAGGTTTATAACTATTTTCTTGGGGGTGAGACACCCCCAACCCCCCCAAAAAATGAAAAATCCCCCCCCCAAAAAAAAAAAATTTTAATTTTTTTTAACTAAAATTAAAAATGAGGGGGGGGCACTTTACTTTTCTTTTAAAATCTAAAATAAGAAATTTAATTATTAAATTTGACTGTCTCCTCAAGTCCCCCTAGAGGCCTCTAGGGGCGTAGCCGCTAGTTTAGAGATAAATTAACACAGAACTTTCTTTCCGACTTATAAATAATGCGCTATTACTCAATATTTGTTAATGTCCTTATGTCTCACCAACTGATTAGCTTTGCTTTGCCTTTATGGAAGTTGTCATCCTTGTTTCTTGTCATGTACATATCTTAAGAAGACGAAAAAAGTCCCTCAATGACGTCATAAAAATGAGGGATAAGGAGAGGAGGAGTGGGAAAGAAAAGACCCAAAAAAGAGATGGATAATCTCTCGTTTTTATGACGTAAAATGCTAATTTTTTGAGGGACTTTCTTCATCTTCATATTCTAATATATAAAGTAGTGAGGTTTTTTGTCAGAAGCTTACGATCTCAATAAGTACTGGACCGATTGGGTTCTTTATAATAGGTAATCCTTTCATAGGTTCTGTGATAGTTTTAAGGCTAATTAGTTTCTAGATTAAAGTATTGGAATAGTTTTAAGCTATTTTTTTATCCCCTCGAATAAAGAGCCCGTAGAGGCTAGGGGCGTATCCGCTTAAATATATATATATATAATACCATTATCTTTTTTAGGGCAACTCTAGACCCCCCTAATAAATTACCACATTGTATAAGCGATTGAGTATAAAGATTTTCTGAATTGTGTTGGATATGTTGAAACCGGTTTGTGGCCATTTCCCTCTCCCCGTTATGGCCTGAAAATAGGGAACACTTTCGCTTTCTTGAAAAATCTTAAAAATGGTTTCAATAAGTGGGCTCGTATTAACCCCTTAGCTGACGATAACGTGAACAGTCTTAAATAATTTATTTTAAAAATGTTTTTTTTATTTTCATTTGGGGTTATGGTTTTTAGTATCGTTTTTTACGATTGTAATAAGTTTTTTTGTATTCATGTGATATTAATGAAATTTCATACAGAGACTACCAACTACTTTAACTAGCTATGTTTAAAATTTCATCGATCTACATTGAAAGGCAAACGAGTTAACGACACTCAAAGACAATCAACATTTTTTATTTAATAGTATAAAAAAAGACTTTTTTAAATGTAGTACCTACGGACAAAGATTGCATAATTAAAGGGATTTAAACGTAAAAATCGATCATGAAGCATGAAAAAACTGCGATTCTCATTTGTCTAAAGAATCTACACAAAAAAATTCAGACTCCTATCTTTATTTTAAGTGTGTTTTTTTTGCACGAAAAGTTAACGTTATTTTTGTGAAAGAAAAAAAATAATTGATCCGAAATTTAAACGAAAAACCTACGGACGTCGGACAAAGATTACATAACTATAGGGGTTTAAACGTAAAAATCGGGCACAAAGCATAATAGAACTGTGATTCTTATTTGCCTAAGGAATCTACACAAAAATTTCAGACTCCTTTCTTTATTTTTAGTGGTTTATTTTTGCACGAAAAGTTAATGTAAATTTTGTGACAGGAAAAAAATAATTGATCCAAAATTTAAACCTAGTAAATCAAAACTAGCATAAATCCTGCCATGTGGGTCTGCCCCCAACCCCTTACCACTTACCAATAAATAAGGTCCATATTAGCAACCTAACTATACAACATGTTCTACCTTGTAAATATTACCATGAATGAGGGATCTTTTATTTTTTCAGTACAGCTTTGCAACCTATAAATATCCGCTAGATTAAAATCAGTTCTCAGCCATACTGAAAAGCATCATATTACAGGCAATTTTCTCTCAATTAATTAACCTATAATAAATAAGGCAAATAATATTAAATCAGGACTAATTGATACCCAAAATTTTATAACCATTTGTAAAAATTGGTTTGTAAATTACATTTGGTACCCAAAGTTTTATAACCATTTGTAAACATTGGACTGTAAATTACACTTGGTACCCAAAGTTTCATAACCTTTAATAAACAATGGACTGTAAATTACATTTGGTACCCAAAGTTTTATAAACCTATATGGCTATATCCGCTAGATTAGAATTGGTTCTCAGTCATACTGAAATGCATCATATTACAGACAATTTGGCACAAATATTGTAAGTAATTTAATGGCTTCGTTTCACTTCGTTTTTAAGTTTTTAACTCTTGTATTTTTATTTTAATATCTGTGGACAGCTGTCTATAATACGATGTGATAAATTACTATTCCAGTATGGCCTCCAAACCGATTTATATCCGCTGGATAAGAACCTGTTCTAAGCCATACTGAAAAAGTCATGTATAGCATTGTATTACAGACATTTTCCCATGATTACTAAAATAAAAATCCTTAAGAATAATGTCAGTTTTTTTAGCACAGGCCTTCGGCCATTTGGAGCCCACAAAACTGGTTTTAATTTTATAATTTTCCATTTTAATATCCGTGGACAGCTGTCTACAATACAATGCAATAAATAACTATTCCAGTATGACTTCCAAACCAATTTATATCCACTGGATAAGAACCGGTTCTAAGCCATACTGAAAAATCATGTTTAGCTTCGTATTACAGTCAAATTTCTACATTTTCCCACGATTACTAAAATAAAAATCATAAATAATAATGTCAGTTTTTTTAATCACAGGCCTTTATCACAAAACTGGTTTTAATCTTATAATTTTCCATTCTAATATCCGCAGACAGCTGTCTATAATACAATGCAATAAATAACTATTCCAGTATGGCTTCAAACTGATTTATATCTGATGGATTAGAACTGGCTCTAAACAATACTGAAAAATCATGTTTATCTTCGTATTACAGTCAAATTTCCACAATTATTAAAATAAAAATCATAAAATTAATGTTAATTTTTTACCACGGGCCTTAGGCACATCAGTAACTATTCGAGTATGGCTTCAAACTGATTTATATCCGATGGATTAGAACTGGCTCTAAGCAATACTGAAAAATCATGTTTATCTTCGTTTTACAGTCAAATTTCCAATTATTAAAATATAAATCATAAAATAATGTTTAATTTTTTAGCATTGGTCTTAGGCACCTCAGGGCAAACAACACTGGTTTTATTTGTATATTTTTTTATTCTAAATAACTGCGGAAAGCTGTCTATAATACAATGCGATAAATACCTATTCCAGTATGGCTTCCAAACCGATTTATATCCGCTGGATTAGAACCGGCTCTATGCAATACTGAAAAATAATGTTTAACTTGGTATTACAGTAAAATTTCCACAATTATTAAAATAAAAATCATAAAATTAATGTTAAATTTTTTAGCATGGGCCTTAGGCACCTCAGGGCCCCCAAAACTGGTTTTATTTGTATATTTTTTCATTCTAAATTACCACGGAAAGCTGTCTATAATACAATGAGATAAATACCTATTCCAGTATGGCTTCCAAACCGACTTATATCTGCTGGATTAGAACCGGCTCTATGGAATACTGAAAAATAATGTTTAGATTGGTATAACAATCAAATTTCCACAATTATTAAAATAAAAATCATAAAATTAATGCTAATTTTTTTTACCACGGGCCTTAGGCACCTCAGGGCCGACAAAACTGGTTTTATTTGTATATGTTTTCATTCTAAATAACCGTGGAAAGCTGTCTATAATATGATGCAATAAATTGATTAATTTAAGCATGTTAGAATTGTCCTATAATTTTCAAACTATGGATTTCCAGCCAAAAAATTTTTGATCAACAGTGCAGTTACTCTTTAATTTATTTGCCTTGTGGCTTTTCTTGGATGTAATTAAATATATAGGTTTACAATTCAAATATTATGCTTATTTTTTTCTAAAATCTTTTTATCATTTTTAGTCTTTTAAAATCGCTAGGATTTGTAGTTGCACTTAAAAAAAGAGCGAATAATGAGAATTCCCTTCTATTATTGTTATTATCATAAACCGGTTTCAACATATCCAACACAATTTAGAATTTCTTTATACTCAATCGTATAAGCTTTTGTATCCAAAGAAACCCCTATTTCATAAGGATATATATTAAATAAGCCCCTTTTAAGAGTCTTTTTTAAAATTATTTTTAAAAGCGAAACTTTCTATAATTGGGGTCGGTCCGTCCTTTCGTTTTTTAGTCATGTTAGAATTGTCCTATGGATTTCAAACTTTGCATGGTAGTTCCTATAATAGTTAGGTAGGTACGACTAAGAAAGCGCAGCAACTCTATAATTGTTACGTGAAATTTTTTAAAACTTGCTGAATTTTTAATTCTTTGACAACAAATTTTTGTATGTTAAAATTATCCGATTCACCTGATTTTGGTATACTGATTCCTAATACAAAATGATACAATGTTATAAGCGAAGCATCTCTATTATCAAGTCCTAAAACTGTAAGTATGTCCTTAAACACCATGAAATCAAGCAGTTTTGCAACAAATGTCCTTACAATTTTGTTTAGACTTAGGCATTAATGGATATTGTCATCCTTGTTATGGTACTATGCTTAGTATATATAACAGTATAGTATAAGAAAGGAATTATTTAAGCTATATCCATTACATAATGTAAGGTAATGTAATAAATAATAATTTCACTATAGGCTTATATTAATGTACCCTATAATTTTGTACACATTTTTTTACGTTTTCCTTATATATGGTTTTTTCTGAATAGTTATGTACATTTTTATATTTTTTAAACTATGATATAATGCACTAAACTACATATCCATCAATTTATCTATCTATCTATCTATCTATCTATCTATCTATCTATCTATCTATCTATCTATCTATCTATCTATCTATCTATCTATCTATCTATCTATCTATCTATCTATCTATCTATCTATCTATCTACCTGATTTATGTTTATTCCTGGGAGGAGCAACAGGAAGACTAAATGAGGATGGGATGACTTTATCCAAAGCTTCGTCCAGAACTTCTAGGGGACTCTTTAAACTTTCTCCCCCTTGAGATTCTTTAGATTCAGTGGAGATTCTTTCACGTCTGAAAATAGTTTTAGAGATATCAAGAGCTTTTTATTATAATAGTCCCCAAAGTTATATAATAGCGTTTAATTTGTATTAGTTGGTTTAACAACTTTCTGTAGAATTTGTATTAGTTGGTTTATTAAGTTGAGTGTTTAAACGTATCAACGTAGAAAATAGGCTTTCACTCATAAAAATATCACCCATGGACATAAATTCTATTTTTATTTTGAAGGGGGTAAAATCAGGGTTATCATTAATGACCTGAGGGGGATAATCTACATTATTTTAAAAATTGTAAGGGGGGTAAAACGATGGGTATAAAAATTTCAGGGATGAGGGAGGTTGCCGCTTACTTAACCTTACCTAAACAAAAAAAAATGTACATCAAAAATGAATTTTTGTTACCCAGTAACCAAAATAACTTAACCTAACAAAACTTTCCCTTTCCTAATTTTAAATTTATTTTAAAGTAAAGGGGGGGAGGGGGTCTTTGCACGACTAGATGTTCGAGGGAAATCTATGTCCTTTTTTAAGTCCACATGTGATTTAAGGGAAATCGCAATGGAATATACCTGGGGGGTTTAGGATGGGTGGTGCTACCAGGGGGACAAGTAGACAATTCGCCGCCGCCCGGCAGGGTTATTCTCGCTTCCGCGCTTCGCGCCCTTTCCGCCCGCGATCTCCGCCGTTTCTCTCGTTCCAACTAAACAATATTTGTGACTTGAATGGATAAAGTATATGTGGATATATTGACAAGGGAAAATTTATCGTCAACTTGCAATTGGTCAATTCGTGCATCCGGTAGAAGCGGAGGGGATGGGGTATAAGGGGGTTGATGGGGTTATTTTCAGGGAGTAAGGGAGGGGACAATGGATCGAATATTAAATTTTTAGTAGTCTCAGACTTTGGGTACTGGCTTAAACGGAATGTGCAAGAATTTAGCAGTTTCTGACTGAGTTTGGGTACTAGCGCATAAAATGCCGCTACTCATTATGTTAGTTTTGAATCTAGCAGACAGAGAGTTGAGAATACACGGCCCTTCTCCCATACTTTATTTCACTCCCCTCTCCTCCCATCTCCCTTTTTTAAGCAAATGACAGGAAAAGGGAGAAGGGAGTGGGGGCATGGGGCAAGGGAAATAAACTGGATAAAAAGGGGCAGGCTGGCGTATTGGTTCATATTTTTGCCCAGCCAGCCAGCAGTTGGCTGAGTCCAATAATCTTGTAATATAAAAATCGCACCATGAAACCTCAATATATTTCACCATAAACAAGATGTGATTTCGCTTTGCATGAATTTTTTCTTAGTTTATAATTTTCTAAATTTAATGAACAAACCCATTACAATTTCCTCCAAATTTTTCTGGATTAGTGTGGATTTTGTGGCCTTTCTTTGAAAACTCTTAAATTGAATTAATTGCCCATTGTCCCCTCCCTTACTCCCTGGGTTATTTTAGCCAGCTGCCGATATCACTTTAAAAGAAAATCTTGTGCAATATCCAAGTAATCTTGACATCAATCTTATGGCTATCTTATGGCTATCTCATGGCTATCTTATGGCTATCTTATTTCTATCTTATGGCTATCTTATGGCTATCTTATGGCTATCTTATGGCTATCTTATGGCTATCCTATGGCTATCTTATGGCTATCTTATGACTTTCTTATGGCTATCTTATGGCTCTCTTAGGGCTATGTTATTATGGCTATCTTATGGCTATGTTATGGTTATCTTATAGCTATGTTATTATGGCTATCTTATGGCTATCTTATGGCTATCTTATGGCTATCTTATGACTATCTTATGACTATCTTATGGCTATCTTATGGCTATCTTATGGCTATCTTATTGCTATCTTATGGATATCTATTGGCTATCTTATGGCTATCTCATGGCTAGCTTATAACTTGCTTATGGCTAGCTTATTGCTATCCTACCTCAATACTATCTCTGCTTACCTTGCTGGATCTTGTATCAGGAGAATCTCTACTGCTACTGTTATCCTAGCTATCCTAGTTGTCCTTGCTTTCCTTGCTATCGTTGCTATCCTTACTATCCTAGTTATCCTAGCTATCCTATCTATCCAAGCTCTCCTTACTATCCTTGCTATCCTAGCTATCCTTGCTATACTTGCTATCCTGGTTATTGTTATCCTAGCTATCCTTGCTACCCTTGCAATCCTTTATATTCTTGCTATCCTATCTATCCTTGCTATCCTACCTCAATACTATCTCTGCTATCCTTGCTGGATCTTGTATCAGGAGAGTCTCTGCTACAACTGCTCCCCTGGGTGCTTCTGAATATGGATATAGAATATACTCAAAAATATTGACAGAGGAAAATTTTCAATGTAATATTGTGTAATGGAATATATTTAATCCCTAAAAATTTCAGTTGTCTTTCTTGAATAGAAGCCGAGAAAATAACGTTTCCCCCATAGCGTTACGGATTGACGGACGTACAGACAAAATGAATTATAGAGTAGTTTCGCTACTAAAATTTGTTTTGGCACAAATGACCCAAGTTTTACCTGCTTCCCCTGTAGCCGCGAGCCTCTTTTCTATGCTCCATACTTTTCATTCGTTCTAGTTGGGCACGGAGCAACTCCATCTAGTGGGAGGAAATTAAATTAATTTTGTGATAGATAGATAGATAGAAAGAGGTTATTAGCTGGGCACGGAGCAACTCCATCTAGCGTTGGAAAAATAAACTAATTTTATGATAGATAGATAGATAGATGGAGGTTATTAGTTGGGCACGAAGCAACTTCATCTAGTAAGGATAAATTAAATTAATTATATGATACATAAATAGACACCCCCCACCCAGTACATCCTGTGTAAACCGTTTCCAGGTTTTTTTTCTAACCTAACAAGCCTTTGGGTGGGAAGTGTAGATAAATATGATCTAGAGGGTAAGGCCACTTTTCATTTGTTCTAGTTGGTCAACTCCATCTAGTGAGGAGAAGTTAAACTAACTTTGTGATAGGTAGATAGACAGACAGATAGATAGATAGATAGACAGATAGATAGATAGATAGATAGATAGATAGACAGATATACTGACAAACGGGTTCTAGTGAGGGATAAATAAACTAATCTTAATTACTGATAGATAGATAGACTGGATCTAGTAAGGCATGTAACAACTCCATCTAAATAGGAGAAATTAAACTAATTTTATAATAGATAGATATAGATATTTACTTTAGCGTATTAGTTGTATAATATCATACTGTTAATAAAATATAAACAAGGATGACAACATCCATAAGTAGTGAAGCTAAACATTTATTAATAGATATATCATATATATAATAGATCAGGAAAAATAACTATAGAGCAGAGTAATAAAAATAAACATTAGATTTGATAATCACAAAACATTTATAATCGCGAAAACTTTAAAAATTAGGAATCGATCTAGCACCGCAATTTATAGACAAATCGTAATGACACTATGTGAAATTTGTATACAGTATATTTAATAGCCGTCTAACTTATAGGGAATCAAGTAAAGCATGAAAATTTGAAATTCTAGGAATTGATCTAACACCCCGAGCAATAAGCAAATCTTAATAAAACTTAATAGGAATATGTATAATGTGAACATATTTAATCCCTGAAAATTTCAGCCCTCAATCTTGAATAATCGAGAAAATCACGAAAACCGAAAACCTAAATACCTCGATAAAATCACCCCAATTATTGGACAAATCTTGATGAAACTTGGTTAAAATATGACGAATGTAAACAGCTGTTTAATCCCTAAAAATTTCAACTGTCTATCTTGAATAGAAATAACGTTTCCCCCATAGCGTTACGGACTGACTGACTGACGGACAGACAAAGTAAATTAAAGAATAGCTAGCTACTAAAAATGTTTAACTACACTAAAAATATGTACAAAATTTTATACAGAATTACAGGGTACATTTTAAGACTATACTATAGTATTCTAATTATGGATATATATATATATATATATATATATATATATATATGTATATATATTACCTTTACATAAGTAAGAAACCTTTAATAATACACTTTTCTTATGCTATACTGTTACATATATAGACTAGCGGATACGCCCCTAGAGACCTCTAGGAGCACTTGAGGAAGGGGGAAGTGAATCATAAAACCAAATTTATTAATTTAAATGTTTTAAAGTAAAAAAAATTAATTAAATTTTTTGTGGGGGGAAAGAATTTTTTTCTAGTGGCGATTTCTCTTGGGAGGGTGGTGGTACCCTCCCCCAAAATAGTTATGTAAACCTTCCCGGGACCTATGAGAAGCTACCCTGTTAAGGAGAACCTGATCAGTTCAGCGGTTAGCGAGATCCTTTGTTATAAACAAACAGACAGACATCATTCTACTTTGTATTATAGATATATATCTATAATACAAAGTAGAACGATGTCTGTCTGTGTGTTTGTGTGTTTGTGTGTTTGTCTGTTTGTAGCGAAGGATCTCGCTAACCGCTGAACCGATCGGGTTCTCCTTTACAGGGTAGCTTCTCATAGTTCCCGGGAAGGTTTATAACTATTTTGGGGGAGGGTACCACCACCCTCCCTAGAGAAATTAAATTTTTTAAAAATTTCTCAATTTTAGAAAGAGAGTTCAACGAAAAACAAACATCAAACGTAAATTTTTTTTACTTTTTCTTTTAAAATCTAAAATAAGAAATTGAATTACTAAATTCGACTCTCTCCTCCTCAAGTGCCCCTAGAGGCCTCTAGGGGCGTAGCCGCTAGTGTGATATATAGTAGAACAAGAAAGGTACCTTTTCATTGCAGTAAGCATTCTGTTGTCTCAAATAGATAGATAGATAGATAGACAGACAGACAGACAGACAGACAGACAGACAGACAGACAGACAGACAGACAGACAGACAGACAGACAGACAGACATATGGACAGACAGACATAGTAGAACAAGAAAGGTACCTGTTTATTGCAGTAAGCATTCTGTTGTCTCAAATAGATAGATAGATAGATAGACAGACAGACAGACAGACAGACTTAGTAGAACAAGAAAGATACCTGTTCATTGCAGTAAGCATTCTGTTGTCTCAAATAGATAGATAGATAGATAGACAGACAGACAGACATTGTAGAACAAGAAAGGTACCTGTCCATTGCAGTAAGCATTCTGTCATAGATAGATAGATAGACAGACAGACAGACAGACATACATTACATACATAGTAGAACAAGAAAGATACCTGTTCATTGCAGTAAGCATTCTGTTGTCTCAAGTGTTCATTTTGTTGCTCAAGTTCTCGCAGTTTGTTTGTTACCCAATCCTAAAATAAAATAAAAACTTTCATTTTTAGGATTTGATTATAATATTGTACTTATTTGTTCTAGGCATCATTATTCCAAAAATCAGATAAACATAATATTAATATCATATAAAAAGTTGTCAAAAACATTAAAAAATCAGAATGTTTTAAATAGCCTTACGGACGTTCTGGTAAGTTTCTAAATTGTACCAGGTTATGGGTAAATAATGCAAAGTTTTAAATCGATAGGACAATTTTAACATGTCTAACAATTACGGACGGACTGACAAACCCTGATTATAGAATGATTAACAACTATGACACATAAAAGTGTTTGAAAAAGGGAAAAGCAACTTATAGAATTATATTTCAGAATTCTTAGAAATAGTCGTTTTTTCCTAAGATTTTGACCGTATTTCTCGCATCGTATTATAAACGGCTTTCCGCGGATATAGAATGTACAATTATATGATTACAACCAGTTTTTTTAGCCCCGAGGTGCCGAAGACACTGTCTAAAAAAACTGTTTGTAATCTTATGATTGTACATTTTTATAATCGTAGAAAGCTGGATATAATACGATGCTAGACATAGTTTTTTTCGTATTGATGAGAACCGGTTCCTATCCACCGGATTCGAATGAATACGATAATAGTTATTTCTCGCATCGTACTATAAACAGCTTTCCGCGGATATAGAATGTACAATTACAAGATTAAAACCAGTTTTTTTAGCCAGTGCCTTCGGCCTTCGGCACCTCGGGGCTAAAAAACTGGTTTTAATCTTATGATTACATTTATATATTCGTAGAAAGCTGGATATAATACGATGCTAGACATAGTTTTTTTCGTATGGATGAGAACCGGTCCCTATCCACCGGATTCGAATGAATACGATAATAGTTATATCTCGCATCGTACTATAAACAGCTTTCCGCGGATATAGAATGTACAATTACAAGATTAAAACCAGTTTTTTAGCCCCGAGGTGCCGAATGTTCAATTAATATATAAAAAAAAACAAGGAGGGGATTTCAGTTGCACAATATGTACTTTAAGGGGAAAGTACCGCGTGTCCTACTGGTGTTAATTTTTGTTTACTTATCATCAGGAAGGAAGGGGACATTAAGCTGTTTATTACACTAGTTCCCAACGTTTATAATGACGTTTTCTTATTCGTTAGCTTATCAACTTTGATGACATCTATGAATTTTAGTTTATTGGCTCATTAAGTTGAGTGTCCAAACGTTTCAACCACTAATTGTAATCTACAGAAGGGATATTTAATGGGTATTACATTAATTTATAGGCCATTGTCTTATCCCTTCAGATCACTGGCTTATCATGCAGATCTAAATTTAATCAAATAATTAATTTACAAAATATTTTAAAATTCGTAATGATAATAATTTTGTAATTGTCCGCCTTGGAAATTTGTAAATCTCACGTAGTGCCACCAGGGAGCTACGGGGATAAGACAATGAGCGATTAATAGATGCACATTCCCCAAATGATAATGACCAAAATTACCCTTTTGTTGATTATATTTAAAACGTTTGGAAACTCAACTTAAGAAGAAATTAACAAAAGTCCCCAAATTAACGTGTGAGTCAACGAATAAGAAAACTTTGGGGACTAGCGTAATAAACAGTCCAAAGTCTCATCCCTCTCTGTATAAATTTATGCACATTCCCAATGAGAATGAAAAAAATACCATTTTTGTTTGAACCAACCAATCAAGAATTAGTATGAGTACCCTAACTTTTTAATCCATAAATCAATAATAAGTAATACGTTGAGCCAAGGCATTCTACCTAATTTACCTATATCGCACATCTGACATAGCAGCAGTAGGAATATTAGTGTAAAACACTAGAGGGAGAAAGGGTTAAATAACTGTATCTCCCCATCGTATCAACCTTGTGCAACCTTTCTATTGGGTCATTAAAAATCAACCAATTGTGTCGCTTATATTAACACAGCCAAGTAGCAGAAAATAATTTAGAAGCAGACATAGAAGGTCGTTGTAAAAGGAAGGGAGGTAGTTGTCTGTATACGCATCTGACATAGCAGCAGTAAATACCATTTTAACATCTATAGGAATAACGCAGTATTGAGCTGAGATTCGAACTCATCACCTACCCCACGTAGAGAGGATGCGCTACGTGATATGCCAGGTTTGTTTACATGAATGCTGTCATTCTTATAACATATAAATCTCTAAATATAATTCTAATAGTGTACTAATTATCTTATAAAAACAAAAAAATATCTTTCTATCTACATATCATTTTAAATATTATAATGTACATTTGTACTATGTTATCTATTTCTTTATCTACAGACTAGCGGCTTCGCCCCTAGCCTCTAGGGGCTTTGCCCCAAGAGGTTTAATCAAACCAATTTTTCGTAATTTAGATTTTAAAAATTTTGGGAGGGGGGGATATTTATTTTTGGGGGGGGGTAGTCTTAGAAGAAAAAAGAATTTTTTTGGGGGGGGTATTTTTAATTTTTTTGGGGTTTGGGGTGTCCCACCTTCCCGGGACCTATGAGAAGCTAACCTGTAAAGGAGAACCCGATCGGTTCAGCGGTTAGCGAGATCCTTCGCTACAAACAGACAGACACACAGACATCGTTCTACTTTGTATTATAGATGTATATTTTTGATAGCAAAGCTTCTCTAGAAGTTACTTTGACTGTCTGACAGCAACGCTCGGCTTCTATTTAAGATAGACAGCTTATAATCAAGTCCTAAGTGTTAATGCCCTTTTGTCCTTTTGTTCGCTTTTATGTATGTTGTCATCCTTGTTTATATACATAGATGAACTGTATAAACCTGCACTACAGCAAAATTACATATTATAAAACACAGTAAAAGTGTCGGACTGATTATGACGTAAAAAAAATTAGCCAATGAGAGGCCACTATAAATTTTACCATTGGTCAATAATGGCCTCTCATTGGCTAATTTCATAATCAGTCCGAAACTTTTACTGTGTTCCATTTTATAAAATTCTAGAATAATTTAAGTTAGTAACATAAGCATGGATCTAAAGGGATAAAACAATTTCTGTACATCTCCAATAATGATACACAAAATTACCCCTCCTACATATTATAATTAATTAGTAGTGAAAACGTTTAGCCACTTAACTTACTGAACCAACCAATTAAAATTAAATACATGTCTCCAAAGTTGTTAAGCCAACGAATAAGAAAACGTTATTAAAAAGCTTTGTGGACTACTTTGATGATATCAAAATTACCCCTACTATATATTAAAATTAGTGGTGAAAACGTTTAGACACTTAACTTAATGAACAAACCAATTAGAATTTAATACATGCCCCCAAAGTTGTTAAGCCAACGAATAAGAAGACGCTATTATAAAATTTTGTGATATCAAAATTACCCCCACTGTAGATTATAATTAAAGGTTAAAACGTTTGGATACTCAACTTAATGAATCAACCAATTAGAATTCAATACAAGTCCCCAAAGTTGTCAAGCCAACGAATAAGAAAACGTTATTATAAAACTTTGTAGACTACTTATGAATATGATATCAAAATTACCCCTGCTAAATATTACAATTAGTGGTTTAAACGTTTAGATACTCAACTTACTGAACAAACCAATTAGTATTAAATACAAATCCTCAAAGTTGTCAAGCCATACGAATAAGAAGACGTTATTATAAAATTGTGTAATATCAAAATTACCCCCACTGTAGATTATAATCAAAAATTAAAACGTTTAGATACTCAACTTACTGAACCAACCAATTAGAATTAAATACATACCCCCAAAGTTGCCAAGCCAACGTATAAGAAACCTCACAAGCTTAATTAAACGCATCGTTTAAAACCCAATGAATTGAAAATTTTCCGGTATTTAATAGCGAAGCTTTTCTATAATTATGGTCGGTCTGTACGTTCGTACGTAACCGATTGTTTTTTTCGTTAATTTAGGCAAGTTAGAATTGTCCTATCGATTTCAAACTTTGCATGCTGATTCCTGCAGTAGTTAGGTACGATTTAGAAAGCGTAGCAACTCTATAATCATTACCAGAATGTCCGTACGTCCATTTTAAACATGTTGATTTTTAACCTTTTTAACAACAATTTTTTATGTGATATAATCATCCGGTTGATCTGATTTTTTTAGTACTGATTCCTATTACAATAAGGTACAATATTACAAGCGAAGCATCTTTATAACCATGTTCTAAAAATGTCAGTATGTCCTTAAACAGAATTATGTATTTAAAAAGTTTAGCAGGAATTATACGTATAATTTTGTCAAAACTTTGCTTTTATGGATATTGTCATCCTTGTTATATGATAAAATAAACTGTATAAAATAAGTTGTATTTATAGATTTAAATACAAGAGGGATAGTTATTTATCGCAACGATCGTATTATAGACAGCTTTCCGTGGATAGTGATACGGTAAAATATTAGATTTATTGCCCGAGAGGCCGAAGACCCGAGTAACAAAACTGATATTTATATTATAACTTTTCATTTTACTATACGCAGAAAATTGTCTACAATACGGTACGAGATATTATTTTTCAGTATGGCCGAGAACCGCTTTTTATCCGGCGGATATTAAGCGGTTTTGAAGCCATACTGGAAAGATAATTATTAGGTTTGATTCTAAGTTTGGAAATACGTGATTTTTATGAGTAAATAAATTTATACAGATATGAATAGAGGATAGGAGACACTGTATGAACTAAGGAGAGAGGGGACATTGGGCTGTTTATTACACTAGTTTCCAAAGTTTTCTTATTCGATGGCTTGACAACTTTGGGGGCTTTATTAAATTTTGATTGGTTGGTTCATTCAGAAACTTTTGATAGTTTGATCCGAAACTGACGGTGTTCAAACGTTTCGACCAATAATCTAAAATTGCGCGAGGAATATTTTTACATCAATCTATCGGCCATTGTCTTACCAACGGATCTATAATATAGATGTATATATGTACAGTTATTTCTTTCATTGTATTATAAACGTCTTTCCGCGGATATAGAATGTACTATTATGAGATTAAAACTAGTTTTTTTAGTCTCGAGGTGCCGAAGGCACCGGCTAAAAAAACTGGTTTTGATCTTATTATTGTACATTTCTATATTCGTAGAAAGCTGGATATAATACGATGCTAGACATAGTTTTTTCGTATGGATGAGAACCGGTTTCTATCCACCGGATTCGAATGAATACGAGAAAACGATTTATAATTTTCCATTGTATAATATATATATATATGCGTAGTAGTAAATTCCAGGAATATCCAATATAATCCCCAATAGTTATACACAAAATGATTATCCCTTCTGTAGATTGTTATTAGCGGTTGAAACGTTTGGACACTTAACTTATTGAACTAAACAATCAAAATTTAAAAAAGTACCCAAAGTTGTTGAGCATAGGAATAATAAAACATTAATATAAAACTTTGGGAACTAGTGTAATAAACTGCCCAATGGCCCCGCCTATTTTTGGTATTTCTAGTGGCGATCCCCCCCCCCCGGCCCCCCCCCCCCCAAAAAAAATAGTCATCAACCGTCCAAGGACATATGAGAAGCTACATTGAAAAGGAGAACCATATCGGTTAAGTGGTTAGCGAGATCCTTCTGTAGAGACAGACTGTTACTTTTCCGCCGTGTATTACGATTCAATGACCGTTCCTTGAATTTAGTTAATCCCAAATTTATACCAGGGAACTGAATGGATAGTGCAATGAACAATAAACTAATGTTCATCCCAAATTACGATAAACAAAACTAGCCCTTTTCCTTCGGGAGATTAAAACTACTGGAGAAAAACTTTAGACACTGCAGGATAGAAAAAGTATTTATTAAACCATCAAATTAACCATTAAACGATCAAAGAGAGTTTTTGAAATACTAAACGATTGACAAATAGAATTTACAGTCCAATGTTCCCTCCCACCCTGAAAGATACGCATTAATAATAATAGAATTAAAGAAAATTAGACGTATTACTTCTAAAAGCGTCTTTATAAATTACTTAATAACTATGGAGAACGGCTATGGAGAAACGGGATGGGCCTATGATGGTTTTAAGCTGTTTTATTAGGGGTGGGGGAAGGGAGGCTTCTAAAAACTAGGGCCTCGGCCATCAATGTTAGTATATAGTATAAACAAACTTTGATTTCTAACTTTATGAAGATAAAAAGAAGCTCTAGTATAATTCTAATATAAAATATACACGCGCTTTAAATTTGGGTTTTACTGTGACCATTTTCTATATTTCACAAGAATCACTACGCATATGCGTCGTAGCATTTTCATTCGGGGAGGGAGGAGACATTGGGTTGGTAATTAAACAAGTCTCCAAAGGTCTATCATAACGTTTTCTTATTATTTGGCTTGGCAACTTTCGGGACTTTTCATGAATTTATATTGATTGGTTCAATAAGTTAAGTGTCTTAACGTCTCAACAACTAATTGTAATCTGCAGAAAGGAGTATTTTTGTGCATCATCATTGGAATTGTAATCTACAGAAGGAGTAATTTTGTGTATCATCATTGGAAGTGTAATCTACAGAAGGAGTAATTTTGTGTATCATCATTGGAAGTGTAATCTGCAGAAGGAGTAATTTTGTGTATCATCATTGGGGATGTACATCAATAAGTCGGCCTTTGTCTATTCTTGATTTTCATTTTTATAGCCCTCTCAAAAAATAATAAAAGCTTAGATGTCCATGAAGAGAATATTTGTAGAAATGTAATTATACTCCAATTATGATAATCAAAATTATCAATTTAACAATGAAATTATTGGTGGCGAAATTTTGAACAATTCAATCGATATTTACATAAATGAAAACTTAAAAATCTAGGAATCGAACTAGCACCCCAACCAATAAGCAAATCTTGATTAAACTTTATAAAAGTATGCAGAATATGAAAGTATTGGATCCCTGAAAACTTCAGCCGTCTATCTTGAATAGGAGTTGAGAAAATTATGAAAACTTCAAAATGTAGGAATCGATCTAGCATTTCAACCAATTGAAGTATCTTATTGAAACTTGGTTAAAATAGTAATGAAGAAATGAAGAATAGTAACACAATTAATCCCTGAAAATTTCAGCTCTCTTTCTTGTACAGTAGCCGATAAAATCACGTTTAGCCCCTTTCTGTCTCTGACAGATTGACGGACAGTTCGAATTATAGAGTAGCTTCGCTACTAATAATAATGATAAAAAAATTAAGTCAACGAATGAGCGATCGTGTTTAAACAACTTTGGATATCAGTGTATTTTATCATAATCTTATCTGGCAGCTATATGTATTTAACAAATCTTTATTTGATCATAATTTCCCTTCTCACGTTTATAGCATACGTGGATATATTGACAGGAGAAAATTTGTCGTCAATTTAGGTTGCTATCATGGATCTCATTTATTGACCAGAGGTGGATTCCTAAAAAAAATTTTGCCTCACTAAAAATTCTTTGCCTCACTGTTTTGCCTCACTATTTTAGTGAGGCAAAATGCCAAAAAAGTTTTTTAAGAATTCACCTCAGTTCATAACTCCAGTACAAGGGAGGGGATGGATGGGAAGTATCTTTATTTTTAGCCAGCTGGGAGCAACACCTTATCAGATTTCATAAAAAATCTGGTCGAGCATTGAAGATCTTACTTATGTTATTATGCCTCAAGTATGATAAACAAAATTATTCCTTAATATTAAATTATTGGTGGAGAAATTTGGACACTTATAAAGGTCATTTCACGTTCTTATAGCAAATTATTGAGCAAACGTATGTAAGGGAAATTGAATAAGATAAATGGCTGATAAGTTGATGTACATTCCCATTGATGATACACTAAATATCCCTTCTGAAGATTGCAATTAGTGGTTGAAGTGAAACCTAACTTGGTGAACCAACCAATAAAAAATCAATGCAAGACCCCAAAGTTATTAAAAAAACGTTATTATAAAACTTTGGGGCTAGTGTAATAAAGTTCCCGATGTCCACTCCCTCCCTTGACGAAAGTACGTACATTCATAAACATTATCTAGCAGTAGCAGCGCTCCACAAATTCCATACATTTAAAATCTCACGTGCATTGGCATGGGTATACACGTGATTAATACAGGCTCCTATTCGTAAAGTACATTCATGATTAAATGGTGGCAGGTTAATACCGGCTCCGAATTTGTACAGTACATGAATAAATGGTAGCAAGTTAATTTTGGGTGGTGTAACCCTCCCCAAAAATAGGTATAACCCTTCCCGAGACCTATGAGAAGCTACCCTGTTAAGGAGAACCCGATCGGTTCAGCGTTAAGCGAGATCCTTCGATACAAACATACAAACACACAGACAAACATCCAGTTACTTTATCATATTTTAATAAACCTGGGTTATTTTTTTCACACTATCTTACATTCGCGGTCTACTGGGTGTCTGTCATCGGGAGTGCACATGATGAAACATTTGGAGATGACAGAAGTTTGGGTTCTCGGAATTCTTAAAACTTGTTTTGTCCCCCCCCCCCCCCCCACCTTATTTTTGTACATTAACTGGTGTTTATACAAATGCGCCAATTTAAAATCCCCTCCCTAAATTTTTTTAAAAATATCTTTTATTAAAACTCAAATTTAAAAAAAGAAGGGCGGTTGAATTTTCCCCCTCCCACCTTAAGAACACCTAGTCTTT
This sequence comes from Acartia tonsa, assembly GCF_053477335.1. Classification (NCBI taxonomy): domain Eukaryota; kingdom Metazoa; phylum Arthropoda; class Copepoda; order Calanoida; family Acartiidae; genus Acartia; species Acartia tonsa. Next base: position 41,045,424 of record NC_137270.1, on the reverse strand, counting down.
CTTAAAATAAAAGCTATGTCTTGCATTTTTTTTCAATTAGGTGTTTGATCACGAATTGCATATGGTAATCACATTTTTCTTATTTAATTGTTATCCTAACAAGATAAAAGTTATGCTTGAAAATTGTTTTAATAGCTGTTATTATATGTTGCATTTTCAAAAAAAAAACGTTAAAATAGAGATCAGAATTTGCGTATATTTTGTACTCATTTGCGTCATTTCTATTTTCGGAATTTTATTACCCGTCATCACATTTGGAATTTTAGATAATTTTGGGTTTTATTGTGGACGATGTGGTTGCCAAGATTTATTTGCATTATTTATACACATTTTATGGTATACTTTGTAATACATGGTCGTCACCCCGAGAGGTAATGGGAGGTCCCTCCGTCTATATAGAATCGTTCTTAACGCTATAGAGCCAAACGGATCGACAGACATCGTTCTACTTTGTATTATAGATAGAGGGAGGTTGGTGACCCTAAGTTCTAGAATAGAAACTATATATTTTCTTATTCCTTTGCTCATTTACTTTAAGGATTTATATTGAATTTGAATGTTTACTTGGTTCATTAATTTGAGTGGCCATAAGTTTCAAATACTGATTGTAATCTACAAAAGGGGTTATTTTTTGTATCATCATTTGGAATGGGGATTCGGTCAGTGTCTCATCCCTTTAGATCCTTGATAACAACCACATTTCAATCTTAAACAATATGTTGTACAAAACTTGAAAACGAGTCATTTCCCCCTACCTTCAAGTCTAACTTGATCGCAAATAAGATACCATAATAATTAATCATTGGTAATATAACAGCACCCCTAGACTTTTACTCTACTGTGTTTCACTGTTTCCAGTGTCTTTGAAACATGACTTTGGTCAATATGACCTATTATATTTAATCATTGGAATCATTGGGGCAGTTGGGTGCGCAGTGGCGTACACAGGGTTTAGATCAAGGGGGGGGGGGGGTTGTAAAACAGAGGCAATAAAAGTAGTAGGATTGTTTTATTGGTTGTGAGTGGGGGATACACCTCCCTAAATGTCTGCTCACCCTCACTCACCCACCTTTGTGACTTTGGGGTGTGTGAGACTTTTGTAGCTTGACACCCTCCTTTGCTATTGTTGGAGGGTTTTTGTAGCTTTACACCCTCCTTTGCTATTGTAGGAGGGTTTTTGTAGCTTGACACCCTCCTTTGCTATTGTAGGAGGGTTTTTGGAAGCTTGACACCCTCCTTTGCTATTGTAGGAGGGTTTTTGTAGCTTGACACCCTCTTTTGCTATTGTAGGAGGGTTTTTGAAAGCTTGACACCCTCCTTTGCTATTGCAGGAGGGTTTTTGTAGCTTGACACCCGCCTTTGCTATTGTAGGAGGGTTTTTGTAGCTTGACACCCTTGTTTGCTATTGTAGGAGGGTTTTTGTAGCTTGACACCCTTCTTTGCTATTGTAGAAGGGTTTTTGTAGCTTGACACCCTCCTTTGCTATTGTAGGAGGGTTTTTATAGCTTGACACCCTCCTTTGCTATTGTAGGAGGGTTTTTGGAAGCTTGACACCCTCCTTTGCTATTGTAGGAGGGTTTTTGTAGCTTGACACCCTCTTTTGCTATTGTAGGAGGGTTTTTGAAAGCTTGACACCCTCCTTTGCTATTGCAGGAGGGTTTTTGTAGCTTGACACCCGCCTTTGCTATTGTAGGAGGGTTTTTGTAGCTTGACACCCTTGTTTGCTATTGTAGGAGGGTTTTTGTAGCTTGACACCCTTCTTTGCTATTGTAGAAGGGTTTTTGTAGCTTGACACCCTCCTTTGCTATTGTAGGAGGGTTTTTGTAGCTTGACACCCTCCTTTGCTATTGTAGGAGGGTTTTTGTAGCTTGACACCCTCCTTTGCTATTGTAGGAGGGTTTTTGTAGCTTGACACCCTCCTTTGCTATTGTAGGAGGGTTTTTGTAGCTTGACACCCTCCTTTGCTATTGTAGGAGGGTTTTTGTAGCTTGACACCCTCCTTTGCTATTGTAGAAGGGTTTTTGTAGCTTGACACCCTCCTTTGCTATTGTAGGAGGGTTTTTGTAGCTTGACACCCTCTTTTGCTATTGTAGGAGGGTTTTTGTAGCTTGACACCCTCTTTTGCTATTGTAGGAGGGTTTTTGCTCTTAACTTTAAACAGGTTCGCTACTGTTGGACGTTATTGTTCATATCTAAAAATTCTAAATTTCATGAATACGCAATAATAATCAATAGCTAGCTCAATAATACGGAAAATATAATGACTAAATTTTTTTTTTAATTTAGATTTAAAACAAAATTTTTTTAAAAAAATTTTTGTGGGAGAGGATTTTTTTCTAGGGGCGATATCTCTTGGGATGGTGTTGGCAACCTCCCCAAAATAGTTATAAACCTTCACGGGACCTATGAGAAGCTACCCTGTTAAAAAGAACCCGATCAGTTCAGCGATTAGCGAGATCCTTCGGTACAAACAAACATACAAACAAACAGACAGACAGACATCGTTCTACTTTGTATTACAGATAGATTATTGATTTCCCTCCCTATTTGTGGTGGATTTTTACAGTTATATGTTTAAAGTAGAAAGTTAAAAAATATTTAGCATATCTTAAACAGAAATGGATATATTATTACTTGGATGTTACATCCGATTTTCATATACTCTAATAAAGTAAACTCTTAACTGGATAAATTGACGATACCCCCAACTACCACCTCTACTCAATCCCCTCCACCTCTTATTGGATGAACGTACTGACCAATAAATGGGGTCAATAATGGCAAAATTTACCTGTCAATATATCCACTTATTCTATATCCATTTCTGTAATGTTATATAACATCACATTTACAGAAGGCGATTATAGCCCAAGATAAAATGTACAAATTTACAGGGAGGGAGGGGATATTGGTCTGTTAATTACACTACACTGGTACCCAAAGTTTTATGATAAAGTTATTTTATTCTTTGGGGTACTTTTATTGAGTTTTTATATTGATTGTAAAAAGATGGTATCCAAACATTACAACCAATAACTACAGAAGGGTTAATTTTGGTTATCATAGTTGGAGTGATTTCATCTCACCAAGTGATCAATTGTCTTATCCCTTAAGATCCCTGACAAGTCTTTAATTGGTTTTCTCGTATTCATTCAAATCCGGTGGATAGGAACCGGTTCTCATCCATACGAAAAAACTATGTCTAGCATCGTATTATATCCAGCTTTCTACAAATATAAAAATGTACAGTTATAAGATTAAAACCAGTTTTTTAGCCCGTGCCTTCGGCACCTCTGGGCAAAAAAATGGTTTTAATCTTATAATTGTACATTCTATATCCGCGGAAATCTGTTTATAATACGATGCGAGAAATAACTATGATTATAGGCTAGTTCACGTAAAAGTGACCATTTAAGTTTATCAAATACGTATTTTCAACAAGGATGACAACATCTATACAAGCATAAACCAACAAAATTGTAAATTAACTAGTAAATTAAAATCGATAGGACAAATCTAACGTGCCTAAATTAACGAATAAAAGCTATCTATCTCGGACGGACATATGGACGGACGGACGTACGGACAGATGGACCGGCCCTAATTATAGAAAAGCTTCGCTTTTAAAAAGTAACAGGTTGTCAAGTGTTTGTCTGTAAGTGTGATTGTCTGTAGCTTTAGATCTCACTAACCCCTGGACTGATATGATTCTCCTTTACAGTGAAGCTTTTCGTAGGTTCAGAAAAGGGTTTATATCCTTTTTTGGGGGACTGTAACACACCCTCTCATAAATAGACCCCGCCCCCCCCCCCCCCAACAGATTAAGGGTGTCCAAAAACAAATTTACCTTAATTTTTGCAGCTTTAGCCTCGACTTGTTTTGCATCGCTAAACCGTTGTTGTCTCTAAATATAAAAACAAGGATAAAAATATCCATAAAATCAGACTAAAGAACAAACGAACAATGACTCTTGTAGAGTGTCAGAATATGCTAGTAACATAATAAGAAGAATATGAAGTAGAACAAAATTGCGAAAATACAGGATACTGTATAACGATATACTTACATTTTTTGGATTTAATTAAAGAGATGCTTCGCTTATAATATTGGACCTTGTTGTCCTAGGAATTGTTATTCAAAACATCAAATCAATAGGATAATAATATTTTACAAAAATTTTTTGCCAAAAAAGGTAGAAAAATCAGCATGTTTAAAATTAACATAAAGACTTTCTGGTAACTATTATAGAGTTCCTACGATTCCTAAATTATACCTAACTGATATAGGAATAATCATGCAAAGTTTGAAATCAATAGGACACATCTAACATTTTTAAATTAATGAAAAGAGCTAACCGTTACAGACGGACTGACATACCCTAATTAGTTAAGCTTAACTTCTATCTATCTTTCTGTCTGTCTGTTTGTCTGTCTGTCTGTCTGTCTGTCTGTCTGTCTGTCTGTCTGTCTGTCTGTCTGTCTGTCTGTCTGTCTGTCTGTCTGTCTGTCTGTCTGTCTGTCTGTCTGTCTGTCTGTCTGTCTGTCTGTCTGTCTGTCTGTCTGTCTGTCTGTCTGTCTGTCTGTCTGTCTGTCTGTCTGTCTGTCTGTCTGTCTGTCTGTCTGTCTGTCCGTCCGTCCGTCCGTCCGTCCGTCCGTCCGTCCGTCCATCCGTCCATCCATCCATCCATCCATCCATCCATCCATCCATCCATCCATCCATCCATCCATCCATCCATCCATCCATCCATCCATCCATCCATCCATCCATCCATCCATCCATCCATCCATCCATCCATCCATCCATCCATCCATCCATCCATCCATCCATCCATCCATCCATCCATCCATCCATCCATCCATCCATCCATCCATCCATCCATCCATCCATCCATCCATCCATCTATCTATCTATCTATGTATCTATCTATCTATCTATCTATGTATCTATGTATCTATCTATCTATCTATCTCACCTGCATCTCGACTTCAGTCTCTAGATGTCGTATTACTTGTTCCCTTTCGTCTATTGACGGTGTCTAAACAATAGATATAATCTAGATACACACTCTAAAAATCAGCCAATAGCAAAACAGCGGAGGATTATTCTGGCTTTATTAATCCTTAGAAAGTGAACAGAGGTTTTTATTTCGTTCGAATAAGGAGTCAGCTTTAAAAGGTTGAGTTTCTAAGGGTAAAGCTAGCTTTGAGGAAATTATATCACCGAAAATGTCTGCTTAAATGTCCTTTTTAATTTGGACGGATTATCAAGAGAGTTTGACCATCTAGATATAATATGTATCGTCTATAGATAATATAGTAACAGGATTGGTTCTCCTTAACTGAATAGGTCCTGGGAAGGTTTATAACTATTTTGGGGGAGGGTACCACCACCCTCCTAAGAAAAATTACAAAAAAAATCGAGAAAAAAAATTAATATTCTTAATAGAGACTTGAACGTAACATAGACACGAATTTAATATTCAAGAGACTTGAAAGCAACATATAAAGTGCCACTAGAGGCCTCTAGGAACGTAGCCGCTAGTATATATAATAACGACAGACAGACCAAGTGAATTATAGAGTAACTTTGCTAAAAGTAATTATTTCAAAACCATTTTTGCTAGTCCCTAGGGTCCTGAGGCCCAGTCTATTTTTGATAGTCCCTAGGGTCCTGAGGCCCAGTCTATTCATTTTATGGTTTTAGTTTAATATTCGTGGAAAATTGCCTGTTAAATGATACCTTACATGATATTTGAGTATAACTGAGAACCGATTCAAATCCAGCGGATATTAATCGGTTTTCGAAGCCATACTGGAAATTATATATATTACCGTGTGATTTGAAAAGTTATGATCCTGTTGATCCATCGTTTTATTTCGGCCGGCACTCAAACCAGTCTCCAGCAGTCTTACCTAGACAAATATTGATTGATTGATTAGATGATAACTATTCTCTAGACACATTCTTGTAATAAAGTAACAGGATGTCTGTTTGTATGTCTGTCTGTTTGCCTGTACCGAAGGATCTCGCTAACCGCTGAATCGATCGGGTTCTCCTTAACAGAGTAGCTTCTCATACGTCCCAGGAAGGTTTATAATTTTTTGGGGGGAGGGTACCACCAACCTCCCCAGAGAAATCGACACAAATATAAAAAAAAATAAAAACTCTTTGATAATTTATTATTATGTCTAGGTTAAGGCCATAATGTACAATTACTTAAAGTATTCAGATCAAAATATATTTGTTTAATGTTAAATTGTTGACCACGACAGGAAAGATAAGCTTTTATTATTAAGCAAACAAATTTTCAGACAATTTAACTTAATTTCCAGACAGTCTAGCCCCTTACCTCCCCCTCAAAAGGCAATTAGTTGTTTTTTCTCTTTTTAAATAATAGTTTTATGATCATTATGTACAGTGTACAGATATATTGATTACTAAACACGGATCTTTAATGTCTTTGGCCAGTACTTTTTGTGCAAAATGTACATAATTTTTTTTTTTAAGTAGTGGCTGCGGAATTACAATCTAGGGGTTGTCTACATTAGGGTTTGGCCGGATACCGGATATTTGGCCGATTTCGAATGCCGAATATCCGACAGGATATCTGGCCAACGCCGGAAATCCGAATATCCGGCATTAAAAATCAGCCGGGTATAGTTTCAATACCTGGTATTCGGCTGGATATTAAAAATGGCCGGTTATCCGGCCAAACCGGATATCCGGTCCAACCCTACTCTATATAAAATTTGCTTGGGGGGGGGGGGAGTCGGTAAATACTCCCACTGAAATCTGTTGGCAAAGTAAATTTTGGTTAACCCCCCCCCCAAAAAAAAAAAAAAAAATACCCCCGGGGTAAATTTTTTGGGGGGGTTAATTTAAATTTTATTAAATATTTAGTATTAAAAATCGCGCGCAAGAATTTTAGTTTTTGGGGGGGGGACTCCCCACTTTACCCCCCCCCCCCCCTTGGACGTCTATGAGTAGACTAGCATTTTAAATTATCTAAATCCAGGGATCTAAAGGGATAAGACAATGTCCCATAAATTGATGTACATCCCCAATGATTACCCCTTTTGTAGATTACAATAGTGGTCATGTTTAGACACTTAACTTAATGAACCAACCAATTAAAAAACTTTGGGGACTAGTGTAATAAACAGCCCAATGTCCCCTCCCTCCCTAACTTAAATGAAACATAGTTTCTAGATAAGGAAACGTTTTTCTTATTGCTTTAATCTGTTCTTAATTCTATTAAAAATATATAATACTAGTTTTTGCTATAGTGCCTAATTTAGTTTTTACTTAAATAATAAAGTTAAAAAGATAGAGGGAGTTTCAAATAATATCTTCCTTTTTATTTTACCTTCTGGTGCTTTCCATCAAAGTGTTTTACCATCCATCCTTTACCCTTCTTGGGTTCTTTAACCTACCATATTGGTTGTCTTAACCCTGCAGGACTACCCAATATCTACAATAGCCTAACCTAACCTCACCTAAAGTAACAAACAAACGAAAAACTAACCCAACAAAATAAAGGGGAGTTTTGTTGCTCAACTAGGAACTTTGAGGGAGTACGCCAACCTTTTCAAGGAATCCTGGGTGATAAGACAATGAAAAAAAAATTATTTTCATCCTTTTTCCAAAAAAAGGTTGATTTTATTGCAATGGTCTTAAACATCTTATATTGTAACTAAGCTTCACTACAAATAAGTTTTAAAAGCGAAGCTTTTCTATAATTAGGGTAGATCCGTTCTTCCGTACGTCCATCCGAGACGGACAGCTTTTTTCGTTAATTTAGACTTGTGTAGCAACTCTATAGCCATAACCAAAATGTCCGTATGTCCATTTTAAACATGTTGATTTTTTACTTTTTGATATCAAATTTTTGTATGTTAGAATTATTCGATTCATCTGATTTTTGGAATTCTGATTCCTATTACAACAAGGTACAATGTTATAAGCGAAACATCTCTATAATCAAGTCCTAAAAATGTAAGTACGTCCTTATACAGTAATGTGTATTTTTGCAGTTTTGCAACAAATCTTCTTATAATTTTGTTTATACTTATGCAAATATAATCTGCTTATTCAGTTCTGACACTCTACAAGTGTTTATGCCCTTTTGTCCTACCGTTTCAGAGCTTCGCTTTTATTAATTTTGTCATTCTTGTTTATTGATGGATAAACCGTGGAAAACTTAAGTATTTTAGCATGGGTTTGTCTACTTAAACAACTAGAGTTTGCGCCCCTAGAGGACTTTAGGGGAACATAAGGTGGTAGTAAACTCCCAAAAGGCAAAAACCTTCCTTGTTCCTATGAGAATCTTGCTATAAAGGATAACAATATTGGTTCAGCGGTTGACGAGATCTTACAATAGACACATAGATAGACAGATAGACATCCTTTCACTTTTGAATAAGGATTTTAGATTACTTTTATATACAGGGTGGGGCAAATAAGACCGGACAAATTCTAACTTCTAAACAAATGAACATAAAATCGTCAATTTTAAAGATTGTAATGAATTTTAAAAACTGGAAAGCAAAATAGGTATATAACTATTAGATTATTTAATAAAATCGCCGCCAGCCTCAATCACCGCCTTCACCCGCCCCCTGAACCGCCCGCAGGCCCTGGTCACCATGTCCCTGTCCAAGCTGGCGAATTTCTCCTTGATGGTGGCAATGAGGTAGGTCTTTGTTGTATAGGCACGTCTTTTGGTGCATGCTTCAAAGTAGCCCCAGGTCCAAAAGTCCATTGAATTAAGATCGGGCTGCTTTGAGGCCCCATTTCCTTAGGAACGTGAGTAACCGCAGGATCCAAATTCACCCAACTTTAACGCCAACCTTTGACACGGAGGCTCTTATTTGGACCACAGTTGAGCTAGAATTACGTTCTATACCTTTTTGGAAATGGCATGAAGATTCAGCTAGGGTTGTCTGCGCAATGCATAGTCTAAAATGAGTTCTTAAGTTCCATATGGGTCTCTAACGTCGAGAACCGAGAAATTTTCATGATTTCACACTATTTTTGCCATCTAAAACTCTGCCACGCTTTACTTTGCCGGAGTACTACAGACAAGCCACTTTATATAGAGAGCTCTAGTCTTTTCTAGTGTCTTACTTATGTATCTAACAGTATCCCCAGCAAGTTGCATAACTCTACCTCATCTACAGATGGGCTGAGATCCGATTTGGTGGGCCCTAGTCGAGGATCCATATTATTCCACCGGTGCATTTCGAATATGCCTTGTTGAACATAAGTGCGGCCAGCTTGGAGTACAAGCCCATCTTCGTCCAAAGATTTTTTTTATGCTAAAAGGTAATTACCTAGGCTTTTTATATTGGGGTCAAACGTCCTGATTGGTCAAGTAGTTTTGGCGCTATGGCCGTTTCAAGTTTGTCCGGTCTTATTTGCCCCACCCTGTACAATGATTTATTGATATTAAATGCCAAAAAATTAAAAGCTTTTGTCTGAATTTTGAATTAATTTGTATTTTATTTGACAAATATTACCTAGTTTTAGATTTTTTTAAAAATATATATTCCATTTTTCAGTTTAATTTCTGCTAGATTTTTTGGGTATAGTCCTTTCCACGACATCCCTCCATAAGGAGCGATTCTTCGTATTTTTCACAGTAGCTTTTCTTCTATTTCTAGCCCCTGCGGGGAGCTCTAACCCTGCGGGGCCAATTACCTAACCCTGTGGGGCAATCACCTAACACAATATAACCTAACCTAACCTAAAATAACCTATAAAAAGCCATTTTAAAAATACGAAGAATCGCTCCTTATGGAGGGATGTCGTGGAAAGGACTATACCCGATTTTTTTTCTCATTTAATGACTTTAAACTAAAATAAAGTAAGATTTTTGATATACTTATATTATTAAGATCTCCAGACAAAGGTCGTGCAATCAAAGAGTTGGTGATTCCTATATCTTGGGTGTGAGCGTTGAAGGGCTCTTTTCAAGATGCCAAAGCCAAAATAAGATTAAATTCATCTTTTTAATGTATAGAGAAGGTGGAAGCGAGAGGTCAATGGACTGTTTATTACACTATAGTCCCCAAAGTTTTGTATAACATTTTTTTTATTCGTTAACTTAACAACTTTGGGACTTTTATTGAATTTTGTTTGGTTGTTTCATTAATTTGATTGTCCTAAAGTCTGTGCCACTAATTGAAATCTACAGAAGGTGTAATTTTGTTTATCATGTTTGGGGATGAACATCAATTTATCAGCTATTGTCTTATCCCTTTAAATCCCGAAGGAAGAAAGCTTGTTTGTGGTATTGAAAAATCACCGGATGTGCTAAAGTTGTCCTCTTTTTCCTATCTCCTCTTGGGATATGCTAAAGTAACAATTGTATGAAAGTCCTCCTCTTTTTCCTATCTCCTCTTGGGATGTACTAAAGTAACAATTGTATGAATGTTCTCCTCTTTACGCTATCTCCTCTTGGGGTATATTAAAGCAACAATTGTATGAAAGTTCTCCTCTTTTTCCTATCTTCTCTTGGGATATACTAAAGGTAAATTTAAGGAAAGTTCTCCTCTTTTTTCTATCTCCACTTGGGGTGTACTAAAGTAACAATTGTAGGAAAGTTCTCCTCTTTTTCCTATCTCGTCTTGGGATATACTAAAGTAACAATTGTAGGAAAGTTCCCCTCTTTATAATATCTCCTCTTGGAATATTCTAAAGTAACAATTGAAGGAAAGTTCTTCTCTTTATGATATCTCCTCTTAGGATGTACTAAAGTAACAATTGTATGAAAGTTCTCCTCTTTTGCTATCACCTCTTAGGTCATACTAAAGTTATAATTTAAAGATAGTTCTCCTCTTTTTTCTATCTCCTCTTAGGATGTATTAAAGTAACAATTGTAAAGATAGTCCCCCTCTTTTGCTATCTCCTCTTAGAATGTACTAAAGTAACAATTGTCCCCCTCTAGCTGCCCAAAGTAAACAAAATTGTTATCACAGGGTCAAATATTGAAATGTTTCTATACAAATAGGTGATGCATATAATTGCTTTAACAGCAAAGCTACATGCAGGTTATGTCCGTCTGTTCGTCCATAACATGTAGGCTTGGTTAATTTAGGCATGTTAAAATCGTCATATTGATGTCAAACTTTGCAGATGTTTAATGTTATGCACTGAAAAATTTGACGTCAGTTTTTCTTGCTAATGTGGACCAATTGTGCTAATTTTATTGGTCAGTTTGTTCATCCAATAGGAAGAGAGGAGACAGGGTATAGGGTGTGGATGGGGGTATTATTATTTAACCAGCTGCGAGTATTGCTTTATTATAGTACATCTGGTGCAACCTCCAAGTAATTAGGTATATATCGATTGGTGCAATTTAGAAAGCTTAGCAAATTTATGGTAATGTTTAGTATCAAGCTTTTTACCAATAAACAGTTTTTGCAAAAAGATGATTCCTTAAACGATAAGAAATAGTTAGAATCAACTGATTGGTAAGGTCATAAAATGTAAATGTTTCTTGATTTTCAGCCATTTTACGAAATATTTAATAGGATTTTTGTAAAGGTTATTTATCGCATCGTATTATAAACAGCTTCCGAGGCTGAAAACGGATATTACTCGGTTTCGAAGCCATACTGGAAAACATATTCTGATTGGCAATGTTAATTTGTTGAGATTTGTTTTTGTGGAAGTTGTCATCCTTGCTTAGTGTTAATTGGCTAGCCAGTTATGACGTCGTGTCATAATTAGGGAAAATGTTCAAACGTCAAATTAATAATAATTAAAGAATACATAGTTATTTATCGCATCGTATTATAGACAGCTTTCCGCAGAAGACTAAAACTAGTTTTGTTAGCCCAGAGTGACCGAAATCCCGAGTAAAAAAACTGGTATTAATTGTATTCTTGTATGTAAGTTTGTACAATAATGGAGATGCGACCTCCAAATTTCAAAATTCTTTGAACGTACGAACACGACCTTTACAGAAATGCTTCGCATTTAGTCCACTTACCTATATTCGCTATAAATTTTACACCATATAAAACTCTGATCTAAATAATGATTGACAAGCCATGGTAATTATCGCGAATAACTCAGGCACAAGATAAAATTACTCTGGCTAGCCCTTAGGCACTTTTTATATGTTTTTACAAATTTATTAGTCTATTCTTACCAATATAATACCTTATATGGGTAATACTAGCCTAATCATGGTAAACTGTATGTGATTGAATATTGTTATATGCTTATAAAAACATTATATCTATTGTTAAAGTAAACATGTAACCATCCTGTACTAGTATGTATGCCTACAACCATAGCTTCATTTACGTCACAAGTTTAACATACAAACACTTTATTAAACAGACAAGGGCTTAGATCCTGATAAATAGTTGTTGTTATAACTTGCACTTCTTAAAATATCTTAGTTATTCATTGACTCTCGAACCATCAAGTTCTTCTGGCTTAAAGGTAATGACTTAGTTGTTTTGGCATGCATTGTAGTTTAAATTTAGGTCCCTCAGTACTTAGCATGAATTGTGCCTAGGTCTTATGTTAGAGATCTAACACTATGCACAATTTAATGCTTTGGACTTAGGGCATTTTCTGTCCTACACTACTTATGTTTATTATCACTTATCCTGTAAATATTTTCATACTTAACTGATTCACTTGTAATGTAAATACACTTTATAAAACTATCTTCCTTCTTAAGTGCTTAATATACTTATATGATATAGATCAAACACCATAACCAGCCATTTATTCTTAGATTAAAGCAATATAATACTTCGTGTGGGTATTTGTTGAGCTAACACGGGTTCAACCAAATTCGTATTATACTTGTGGGAGTAAAAGGAAAAGCATTCTAAACTGACGAACCGACGATGAGAATGTCTATGTGTATTGCAGTAAAAGTAGGCTTTTAAGTAGTACTCATAGAAGAGCGATTTCCATACCACAATATTGGACAAGTGCCCCATTCAAACTACCAATAAGATCTTATAAACGGCTTGTAAGAGAGGTATGAGAAGCTTTGTATTTGTTCAAAGCAGGTTTTTGGCTTTTTCAAAGATATAGGTTAATTGCTCAAGAAATGGAACTTATTATTTTTATTTATTCCTTTATCAAAAACTAGCGGATACGCCCCTAGAGGCCTATATGGGCACTTGAGGAGGGGGGGAATGAATTGGATAACTCAATTTCTTAATTTAGATTTTGAAAGGAAAAAGTAAAAAAAAAATTTCCAATTTTCTACTGATACAAAAATGTACAATTCTAAGATTAATACCAGTTTTTTAGCTCATGTCTTCGGCACCTCGGGGATAAAAAACTGTTTTTAATCTTATAATTGTACATTTAACATCCGTGGAAAGCTGTTTATAATACGATGCGAGAAATAACTATTCAAGCCGTCTTCTATTTAAATGATAAGAAATATAAACTTTACTATCCTAAATAAACAATTAAGTCTCGTAAAAAAATGGCGTTGTTTTTGTTTTAAAATATTAAAATTTTTATGGAAATTTTTGAAGTTGTGCTATTCGACATTCAAGGTAACATTTGTCCGTTTCTCGATAATGTTTAGTTTGTTAGAATCATACTATTGATTATAAACTTTACTTGATTATGCTTATATCTTATGTAGAACTTAGAAAGCGTAGCAACTCTATAAAGATATGACCAGAATGTCTGAAGGTCAATTTTTAAAAATCTTTTGAAACAAAATGTTATGTACAATATTATTTACTTGATTTTATGAATGGTGATTTTGAATTCTAAGACAATATGGCAAAAGATTATCACCAAAGCATCTCAATAATCAAGATTTAATCTAAACGTATATGGTTTTTAAAAATCTCCATCTTTCTAATAAAAGAATGCTCTGACTTTCAGAGGTCTAGAGGGATAAGACATTGACCGATAAATGTATGTTAATCCCCGATTATGATACACCAAATTACCCCTGAAGTAGATTACAATTATTAACATAATAAACCAATCAATCAAAATTCAAAGTCCCCAAAGTTGTTAAGATAACGTGATTAAACTTTGGGGACTAGTGTAGTTTGTTTTTCTTTCGCTTTTATGGGTGTTGTTATCCTTGGTGTTTTTTTTTATTATTCATTATGTATGTATATTTATTTATAAACAAATTTATTTGAATAAAATATTGATAACATTATTCAGCTTTTATATAACTTTATATGACATTTTTTGAATAAAATAAATTAGTAATTGTATAGTATCGTAATATAGACAGCTCTCCACGGAACTTAAATGAAAATTTATAAGATTAAAACCAGGTTTGTTAGCTTAAATGCTCGGCCTAATAAAACTGATAATATTTTTTTTATTTTTATTTTATAGTAGTAGAAAATTGTCTGTAAACCAATGGTATACATGAATTCTCAGTATGGCTGAGAAGCAGTTTTTAAATGTTTCCTACTGTCAGGTATGTCAGGTGCACTCAATTAATAATTAGAGTAGGGGAAATGCCTTATCCCAAAACAGAATACTAATAATTTTACCCAATATGGCTTCGAAACTGATTAATTATCCTCTAAATTGGAACAGAGTTCTCAGCCATTGTGAATATTCATGTATAGCCTCGTAATACAAGCAATTGTTCACGAAAAATAAAATAGAAGATTTTGTTAACAATTTTCAATTGCAGTTAGCCCCTTTTCAGTCCATCATATGACATGGGAAGGAGCATTTTATGCAGCCTAAATTCCCAAGAATGCAATGCCACTTTTCCTAAAAGGCATCATAGCTGGCCTCTTTTGTGTCCATCATATGACATGGGAGGCTGTGACACAAAGGAGACCAGCTATGATGCCTAACAGGAAAAGTGGCAATGCATTCATGGGAATCTAGGCTGCATAAAATACTCCTCAACTTCCTTCCCATGTAATATGATGGACTGAAAAGGGGCTAACTGCAATTGAAAATTGTTAATCTTAATGTACTATATAAACACTGTTGTTATGCGTGTTCTGATTAGGTTCTCATATCCTGTTAGATAGAAGTTCAAACAGTACATTTAACTCAGCATAAATTATAATAATTTATTAAATTATTATAATCTATGCAGAGTTAAATGCATAATTGATAATCTGAATGTACTATGTAAAAACTCTTGTTATGTGTGTTCTGATTTAGTTCTGATCTCCTGTTAGAAAAAGGTCAGAAAAACCTATGTTTTGTGAGATTTTGCTATGTGAAGGACCAAAAAGCTATGTTTTGCAATATTTTGCTATGTTAAGGACAGAAATGCTTAGTTTTGCAAGAATTTGCTATGTTTTGCAAGAATTTGCTATGTTTTGCAAGAATTTGCTATGTGAAGGACAGAAATGCTATGTTTTGCAAGAATTTGCTATGCAAAGGACAGAAATGCTATGTTTTGCAAGAATTTGCTATGTGAAGGACAGAAATGCTATGTTTTGCAAGAATTTGCTATGTTTTGCAAGAATTTGCTATGTTTTGCAAGAATTTGCTATGTGAAGGACAGAAATGCTATGTTTTGCAAAAATTTGCTAAGTTTTGCAAGAATTTGCTATGTGAAGGACAGAAAAGCTATGTTGTGCAAGAATTTGCTATGTTTTGCAAGAATTTGCTATGTGAAGGACAGAAATGGTATGTTTTGCAAGAATTTGCTATGTGAAGGACAGAAATGCTATTTTTTGCAAGAATTTGCTATGTTTTGCAAGAATTTGCTATGTTTTGCAAGAATTTGCTATGTTTTGCAAGAATTTGCTATGTTTTGCAAGAATTGGCTATGTTTTGCAAGAATTTGCTATGTTTTGCAAGAATTTGCTATGTGAAGGACAGAAATGCTATGTTTTGTGAGGTTTTGCTATGTGAAGGACAGAAAAGCTAAGTTTTGCAACATGAAGGACATAAGCAGCCTTCCTAATGTAAGAATTTGTCAGACAAAGGACATAAGTCACCTCCCTTAATTTAGATTTTGTTAGATAAAGGACATAAGTAGCCTTCCTTAGACCAATTTCCAGTGACTTCTGTCCTAATTAGGAATGACTTTGTTTTCTTTCCATGAATTGTCTATAATATGATAAGATACTTGATCCAGCGGAAATTAAACGGTTTCAAAGCGATGATATTTATTTGTCTGCTCATATATCTGTCTGTTTTTCTGTCGGTCTGTCTTTCTGTCTGTTTGTCTGTCAGCCCTTCTGTCTATCTGTCCTTTTATCTGTATGTCTGTTTGTCTTTCGCTTTAATTAGCAAACTTTGTCTAGACGAATTAAGAAAATATTTAATATTAATTTTCGATAAAATATACAAACAACTGCGTTCTTAGATAGAATTATAAAAAATAATTCTTAGAAAATTTAAATAAAATTATTTATGATTTTTTTAAAAAAAGCTACAAAATAAACTGCATTAGGGTGCATAGACGTCCAAGGGGGGGGGAATGGGGCGATTACCCCCCCCCCAAATTTTTTTTCATTTTACCTCCCCCATTTAAAATTTACCGTTACCCTGGGGGTGCCGTAGGCACCCCCAACCATTTAAACAATTTTGGGGGGGTAAATACCCCCGCCCAAAATAAAAAATCTCTAACAAAAAAAATTTACCCCGGGGGTAAATTTTGGGGGGGGGGGGGGGAAACAAATTTTACCCCTGCCAACAGATTTTAGGGGGGGGTAGTTAACCCCCCAAGCAAATTTTACCCCCCCCCCCTAAAAAAAATTTACCCCCCCCCCCAAAAATAAAAAGCTTGGACGCCCCTGTTAGGGTGCCATGTTCTTTTTCTTGTCTATTGGAAAAACTTTCCCATAAATATATATAAAAAATTCGCGGGGGGGGGGGGGGGTAGAGTTACCCTCTCCAAAATTGTAACGTTTTGTAAACCTAAGAAACATCACTGTAAAGAAGAACTACAGACACAAAGACATCCAGTTACTTTTATATAAGAATTGTCCTATATCATTGCTAATAGTCCGAATTGAAAGTTCCAAACCAATAGGACACTTCTATTCTATCAGAATTTTTATAATCGTGAATTTATATTCAATATGGCTTTATTATGAAATATTCAAAGTTTCAAACCAATGGGACGTTTGTATTTGATTTAATTGTTTATTTATTTAAATTAATATGGCTCTATCTTGAATTTTGAATGTCTCAATGAAAAAATAAAGGGATAAGAAATACAAATAACTTTTCGACCAGTTAATAATATGGTCATGGAAAGAAAACAAAGTTACGGGTTTCATCGTATTTTCACAGTAGCTTTTGAAAGGTTATTTTAGGTTAGGTTAGGTTAAGTAAATGTTAATGATTGCCCCACAGGGTTAGAAAATATGCCCCGCAAAGCTAGAGCACACTGCAAGGGCTAGAAATAGATAAAAACTAATGTGAAAATACGACGAAACCCGCAACTTCGTTTTCTTTCCATGATCCAAATAATCTTACATAAAATAAATAAGATGTCTGTCTGTCTGTCCGTCTGTCCGTTTTCTTATCTCAATAACCACTGGACCGTTTTGTATTCCTTTACAGGTAACTGTCTTATATATATCGTTTTAGAATTATTTCATTATGGTTTCCAAACCGATTAAAATCCGCTCGATTATAACCGGTTCTCAGCCATACTGAAAAATCATGTATAGCATAGATATAAATCAAAATCACAAAATTTATTTTAATCTTATATTTTTTCATTTTAATATCCACGGAAAGCTGTCTATAATACCATGCTATAAATATGTATTATCAAAAATAAATTTTTCTTCAAATGCCTTTTCCCTTTACCCTTTATGGTAAAATGATTTATTAGTATTGATAAGCAGACGGATAAGGATACAACAACAATGGATATATAGAATACATAAATATATTGACAGGAGAAAATTTGTCGTCTATTTAGGTTGCTTATATGGACCTCATTTATTGGCCAGTTCGTTCATCTAATGGAAGGGGAGGGAGTGAGGCAAAATAATATGTGGGGGGTGGGAGGGGGTATAATTATTTGAGCCAGCTGAGAGCATTACTTTAATACAGTACATGAAAATCTGGTGCAACAACCAAGTAATAATATATCCATTATAGCAAACAAAGCAAAAAGATATTTAAATAAATCTCTGTGTTACCAATGAAATTATAAATCTTTAAAAATCTGTTCCTTTCAAATGGGTTTTGAACTGTTTGAAGGGTTTTTTATATTTTTGAATACTTTAAAAGTCCCAGAAAAGGCTAAGTTCCTTATAAATAAGGGAAGAAAGAGAGAGAGAGAGAGAGAGAGAGAAAGATATTATATAATATAAGCTGTACCTAACTTTTACAGGAATCATCATGTAAAGTTTAGAAAATCGATAAGACAATTATAAAATGTTTAAAAAAGTATGTTAGCTATTAGTTAAGGACAGACGTACGGCCAGACCGACCCTAATTATAGATAAGCTTCGATTTTAAAAATGTGTTTCTTTTAAATGGGTTCAGAGTTTTTGGGTAGATTTTACCCATTTATCAAATTACTTACATTCGGTTGAAAGTCCAAAATTGAATTTAAAAAAAAAACAAGGATGACAAAATTAAATGCAATGAATTAGGAAAGAAATTGGAATAAAATGAAAGATTTTATATTTCGAAGTCATACTAGAAATATATTATAAAGATTACCTTAATTCCATACTATTAGATTAATTTTACATTTTTTAAAACCTAAAAACATATTTTAACTTTATCCGCTATAACTAAATATTTTTTAAATTTTAATTTAACTAATAATTCACAGTTTTTTTTAAGGGAGAAGACTATAGACGATATATTGATGTACACCCCCAATAATAATCAACAAAATAACCACTTCTGTACATAAAAATTTTTCATACATCCTAAATTTTCAGTTCATTTCAAAATAGTTATTACTGTATTAAATTACTAGCGGCTTCGCCCCTAGCCTCTCGGGGCTTTGCCCCAAGAGGTTTGGTCAACCTAATTTTTCGTATTTTGGATTTAAAAAGCAAAAAGTAAAAAAAAAATTTTTTTTTTTTGGGGGGGGGTATTTTTCATTTTTAGGGGGGGTTGGGGGTGTCCCACCCCCCAAGAAAATAGCTTAAAACCATCACAGGACCAGTAGGTATATTCCCTGAAGAGTAGAGCCCAATTGGTTCAGTGGTTACTGAGATCTTAAGCTTCAGACGGACAGACAGACGGACAGACATCGTTCTACTTTGTATTATAGACTAGTGGCTGCGCCCCTAGCATCTAGGGGCTCTATAATCAAAAGGATATGGATGGGCAAAAAATAGCCTAAAACCACCTTAGGACCTTTAAGAAGCTTTACTGTAAAGGAGAACCATATCTGTTCGTTAGTTAGTGAGATCCTTCGCTTCAGACAGAAAAAGCTTATTACTTTATATAATAGGATACTGATCTGTTCAAACCCGAATTATAGCGAACTTGTTATTGCTTCGCTATTTACAAACAAAATTTCTCATTTTTTAGTAAAAAGTTGATAAAAACATGTTTTTTGTCGTAATTTAAAAGTTTCTTGGTTTTTTTTGTAGAGCTTTATTTTTAGGTATTACATCAATAAAGATTTTTAGAAATATTATTTAGACAAATTCTTTATTTATTAAAATTCACAATAAATCACTAGAAACATGGAGTTAATGTAACAGAATGCAATATCAGCTGTTTTTATATGAATCTGGAGCTGAAAAATATCAACCAGTCAAATTATTATGGTCGGACTTTCTTCTGATGGAAAGCATATTACACCAGAGGTAGGGTCATACAACAAAATATTTTTTAAAAATATTTCCTAATTTTTTTTCTCTACTATTTTTGTTTTTATACGGTATTTTACAAATTTCTAATGAAAGAAAATAATTATAAATATTTATTTTTTATTTTTGGAAAAAAGTTGTATGACCCTAGCGGAGCCTCGGTACGTAAGAAATATCGATCCATTTCTAAACAAAATATCGATCTTTTTGGAATAAGAATTTTATGTAAACAAAGGTTTTAATATTTAATTTATCTTTAATTTGTTTTTCCTTTTTGTGCTCTTTCCTATTTCTTTTCATTTTTCTTTCTCTTTATCTTTCTTTCTCTTTGGTTTAAAAATTTCCCCTTCTCTTTCTCCCTCTTTAGCTATTATCTATCTATCTATCCTTTACATATTTTTTCTTTTTCTCTTTATCTCTCTCTCTCTCTCTCTATCTATTTATCTATTTCTTTTTTTCTCTCTTTCTCTCTCTCTCTCTCTCTCTCTCTTTTTCTCTCTTTCTCTCTCTCTCTTTCTCTTTTTTTCTCTCTCTTTCTCTTTTTATCTCTTTCTCTTTTCTCTCTCTCTTTCTCTCTCTCTCTCTTTCTCTTTTACTTTCTTTCTTTTTCTTTTCTCTCTCTCTTTTCTCTCTCTCTTTTCTCTCTCTCTCTCTCTCTCTCTCTCTCTCTCTCTCTCTCTCTCTCTCTCTCTCTCGCTCTCTCTTTCTCTCTCTCATTTTTTAATGCTGTCTAATATAATACTAGCGGCTGCTCCCCTAGCATTTGGGGCAATGTATTGTAAGGGGGTAAAAAGGGCAGAAAAATAACCTAAAACTATACCAGGTCTCTAAATACAGGATAATGTTTTAGGACAAAGTTACATTTTTAGGACTTGATTATAGAGATGCTTTGCTTATAACATCAAACTTTGATGAATCGGTATTCCAAAAATCAGATCAATTGGATTTATTATATCGCATAAAATTTTTTTGTGAAAAAAGTTAAAAATCAACATGTGTAAAATGGACGTACGGACCTTATTGTAACGATAATAGAGTTACTACGCTTTCTAAATCTTACCTAACTACTAGAGGAATCACCATGCAAAGTGTAAAATCAATATTTTTAAATTTTAAAATGCCTAAATTAACGAAAAAAAGTAACCTTTCCGGACGAACGTACGGAATACAGACACGCCCTAATTATTGAAAAGCTTCGCTGTTCAAGTCATAATATTAATACCACTTTTGTTATCCCGGACATTCAGACCCTCCGGGCTAACAAAACTGGTTTTAATCTTTTAGTTTTTCATTTTATTACCTGCGGAAAGCTGTCTATAACAAGGTGCGATAAATAATTAATGAAAACTTACTTTTTGTTCAGCTTTGTCAGCCCTGGTTTCCGCCTCTATAATTCTTACTTCAAGACTTGATAACTAAAAAATATATTAGTTATTTCTCGCATCGTATTATAAACGGCTTTCCGCGGATATAAAATGTACAATTATAAGATTGAAACCATTTTTTTCAGCCCCGAGATGCCGAAGGCACGGGCTAAAAAAAGTAGAAAGCTGGATATAATTTGATGCTAGAAATAGTTTTTTTCATATGGATGAGAACCGGTTTCTATCCACCGGATTCGAATGAATACGAGAAAAACAATTATTCGTGATTTACCTTAAAGTGTCTAGTTGAGTACTGAGACCCACTCTTTTAATTTTAAATAGATTTAGTATAAGAAAGTTGGGGTATAGTCCATTTCGTGGCGATGCCCCTTAAGGTATTTCGTATTTTCACAGTAGCTTTTCTCCTATTTCCAGAGCCAATTTCCCAACCCTGCGGGGCAATCACCTAACCCAACATAACCTATCCTAACCTAAATAACCTATTAAAAGCTATTTTAATAAAAAAGTTTGTTACGTCTCATTTGCAAAGTAGTTTTTAATAGGTTATTTTAGGTTAG
Organism: Acartia tonsa; assembly: GCF_053477335.1. NCBI lineage: Eukaryota > Metazoa > Arthropoda > Copepoda > Calanoida > Acartiidae > Acartia > Acartia tonsa. The sequence continues at coordinate 41,023,737 of NC_137270.1, read as the reverse complement.
GTACATGTTAATGATTGCCCCGCAGGATCTAGAAATGGGAGAAAGTCTACTGTGAAAATATGACGAAAGGGAAAGCGTCAAATAGTATTTGAATTAGTGAATAAAAGTAAACCTCTTTTAAATCAAGGATAACTCTTTATAGTTAACTAGTGGCTACGCCCCTAGAGGCAATTAGTGTCACTTTTAAAAAATTTATTAGTAATGTTTTCTAGAGGCGATTTAAGGCGATTTAAGGCGATCTAAGGAGGGTCCTACCCCAAAATATTTATAAACCGTCCCTGGAAGCTACCTTTGAACTTTTAATGTATTGCTTTAAAAACGCTGACTTTAAAACCTTGGAAACTTATTATATAAAGATTTATTTGTACAAACAAGAAGTGTACAAACTTTTCCACAATGAAGGGGTAATTTTGTAGATTAAATTTTAGGATGTTATCAATTTATTATCCATTGTCGAACGTCCTGCAGACAACGAACCCTTTGATTGCATGAACCTTGGCTGAAAGTGTGAACAAATTTAGATTCATTTTTAAAAGCGAAGCTTTTCTATAATAATTAAAAGCGAAGCTTTTCTATAATTAGGGTCGGTCCGTCCGTCCGTCCGTCCGTCCGAGATAGTTAGCTTTTATTCATTAATTTAGGCATGTTAAAATTCTCCTATCGATTTCAAACTTTGCATGGTGATTCCTGTAGTAGTTAGGTACGACTTAGAAAGCGTAGCAACTCTATAATCGTTACCAGAATGTCCGTACGTCCATTTTAAACATGTTGATTTTTGTACTTTTTTAATAACAATTTTTTATGTGATAAAATCATCCGATCGATCTGATTTTTTGATTACTAATTCCTATTACAATAAGGTACAATATTATGAGCGAAGCATCTCTATAATCAAGTATTAAAAATGTCTTAAACAGAATTCTATATTTAAGAAGTTTTGCAACAAATTTACGTATAATTTTGTCAAACCTTTTATTTTCATATTTTGTATATTCACTCAACAAAAGTTAATGTTCGTCTGTCATATCGTTTCAGAGCTTCGCTTTTATGGATGTTGGCATCCTTGTTATGTACTAATTCTTAGGATATTGGTTTTACGAGTACAATCTAACAAGGATGACAACATCAAAAAATATCAAAGCATGGAAAATCAGATTGAAGAACAAACGAACAATAATTCTTGTGTCAGAACTAATAAGCAGAACATTAATTTTTAAGTGTAAACAAAATTGTACATAAAATCGTAATAGGAATCATCGTGCAATGTTTAAAATCGATAGGATAATTCTAACATGTCTAAATTACCGAAAAGAGCTAACCGTTTCAGACATATTGACTGAAAGTAACCATAGAAAAGCTTCGCTTTAAAAATCCATTTGATTTCTCATTTGTAATCATCCTTGTCAGGGAGGGAGGAGACATTGGACTGTAAATTATTAGAGTATCCAAAGTTTTAAAAACACACTATCTCATTCGCTAGCTTGAAAACTTAATGGACTTTTCTCAAATCTTGATTTGTTTCATCAAAATATCAGTGTGTCTAAACTTTTCACCCAATAATTCTAAAGGGTTATTACAATGATCACCATTTGGAAATGTACACCAATTCATTATCCATTGTCTTATCACTTACAATTCTTGCATAAAATAAATTCATGTCAACTATGGTACGTGATTTTTAAAATATTTAATCTAAATTAAGATCAATGTTAGTTATTATGGCGATAGTGATAATACTTCATGTTTATATAACCCTGTATTAATGAATATATGCTATACGTCGATATATTGACAGTAGAATAGTTTCAATTTACCTCATTTATCGGCCAGTTCGTTCCTTTAGTCGGAGGGGAGGGCATGGGGTAATGGGGGGGATGAGAGGTATCATTATATTTACCAGCTGCAAGTATCACTTTACTAGAGTACGTGAAAATCTGGTGCAACATCCATGTAATAATATGTCGATTACTTGAAGTTTATATAACCCTATATTTAGTGGTGTAAGTAGTACATATTACAGTGTGTTTAATGAACGTGGTATTTTAATAATAGGACGAAATATGCTAACATTTACCAATAGATATACAATACATGTTTATATTGACATTAGAAAAGTTGTCGTTTATTTAGGTCGTTACAATGATCCTCATTTGTTGGTCAGTTTGTTCATCCAGAAGGGAGGGTGGGGATGGGATAAATTATGTGCATGGTGGCATCATTATTTTAGCCAGTTGCAAGTATAACTTTATTAGAGTACATGAAAACCTGGTTCAACATCTATGTAATAATATATTGATTACTTGAAGTTTTTAACCCTATATTTAATGGTGTAAGTAGTACATACTACAGTGTGTTTAATGAACGTTGTATTTTAACATTAGATCGAAACAGTAGTTTAAATACAGGAGCAAATAGCCCAGGGACGGGGACACTGGGCTGTTTATATTTCTTGTCCCCAAAGTTTTATATTAACATTTTCTTATTCGTTGGCTTAACAGCTTTGGGGACTTTTATTGAATTTTGATTTGTTGGTTCATTAAGTTGAGTTTCCAAACGTTTCAACCTCTAATTGAAATCAACAGAATTAATAGATAATTTTGTGCATCATTATCCTTGAAATAAATAAGTTAGGCTTCTAAGAATTTGAATTAATATTTTGTTTAAAGGATCTATTTTTATGAACATTTCAGAATAGTTATTTCTCGCATCGTATTATAAACGGCTTTCCGCGGATATAAAATGTACAATTATGAGATTAAAACTAGTTTTTTTAGCCCCGAGGGGCCGAAGACAATGGCTAAAAAACTGGTTTTAATCTTATGATTGTACATTTTTATATTCGTATTTATCTATTTCTTTTTTTTCTCTCTTTCTCTCTCTCTCTCTCTCTCTTTCTTTCTTGATGAGGGAGGGGACAAAGGGCTGTTTATTATACTAGTCCCCAAAGTTTTACAATAATATTTTCTTATTCGTTGAATTTTGATTAGTTGGTTCATTCAGTTGAATGTGCAAACGTTTCTAGCACTAATTGACAGAAGGTGCAATTTTTTGTATCACCATTGGGGATGTGATTGTGCATCAATTTATCGGCCATTGCCTTATCCCTTTAGATCCTTGATATATTGTACTTTTACAAATTTTACTACCTTTCAAAATAACATGTATTCAGGTCAGCTGAATTTTAGTTTTCGAATGTGTACGCAGTTTCCTAGGTGTTTCCTCATCCTATCTCAATATTTACAAATAGCTAAAAAACTTCTAAACTTCAAAATTTGAATGTATAAACGATTTATACATTATACATTTTAGTTTTTAAATTTTAATTTTTTTATTTGAAGTTTGAAGCTTTTTTAGCTAGTAGTAAATATTGAGATAGGATGAGGAAACACCGAGGAAACTATGTACACAATCGGCAACTCAAATTTAGTTGACCTGTATTCACTTTCCAATGGATCAAAGCTGCTCTATAATTGTTTATGTTGTTTTTAGGATGGGGACTGTTAATTATAATGGTACCCAAAGTAAAGTAGCTTTGGATAAAGTAAAGCAAAACAGTTTCAGTGATAGATTCAATTATAGAGTATCTATACGGTACTTTTATTTGACGCAGTAGAAAATAATAAAATAAAATAATTTATAACATCTATTTTAGATCTTAAATCCTATTATTTAAATGTGTTGTTAATGTCGAGATGACTCAAATTGAGTACAATTTAAACATGTGTTAACAATATGGTTTCATTAGAATTTATCCATATTCTTAGAATTTACCCCCACTCAGTTAAGCATTGATGATGGATAAACACTCTGTAATTTTATTTGTTTCCTCTTAGTAAAAGGTATACAGTGTGTGCTTTTCAAAGTAAAAATAAAAATAAGGTTAAATTAAAATTAAAATAACGTTAAAACTAAGAGTTAAAGGATTAGATTTGTATATGGCTAGGTGTATATCTAAAAATCGGAATGCATTTATTTATTTTATTTCCCTCAGTATATGTCCTAATCCTTTGTCAAATATTCCCAGATTTATTTACTCTCTTTGTTTGAATTCCATGGAAAATGGATAAGAGGAGAAAAGGAAGGGGTAGGAGTAAAAAAAAAGGTTAAAAGGTTTAGGAGAGAAGGGGGCTGTAGATTATAATTATATAGTGACTGAAACGTTTAGGACACTAGACCCCAAGTTGTTCAGCAAACGAATAAGAAAACAGTATAATAAAACTTTGGGGTCTAGTCTAATAAAAAGCCCCTCCCTACGTGAGTAATAGTAGTAGTAGTTGATCATCATAAATCAATTTTGGGATCTACTGCAGTTCACGGTAAAATATTGCTGGTAAGCAATATTTCCAAAAATCTTTGAATTTTAAATGCTGCTAGCTGTCAAACGGCTGAACGTACAGACCATACCCGCACACCATTTTAAGTGGCATAAGAAGGTCTACAAATAATCTGGAATAGCCAAGATCCAATTATGCACAGGGAAAGCTTTACTGAAGAAAAAAACGCGTAAAAAAGGTATTTTTCGCGCATTTCTCTGCACTGCGAGATAATTATGCATTATTGATTTATGGCTATTCCAGATTATTTGTAGGCCTTCTTATGCCGCTTAAAATAGTGTGCGGGCATGATCTGTACGTTCAGCCGTTTGGCAGCTAGCAGCCTTTAAAATTCATAGATTTTTGGAAATATTGCTTACCAGCAATATTTTACCGTGAACTGCAGTAGATCCCAATTTTGTTCAGCAGCATAAATTCGCCAGAATTAAAGGTCATAAAAAAAAACATGTATCACGCAACTCTTAAGTTGGGGATTGTCTGTATGTCCACTAGTACGTCATTAGGGTACGATTAAGAAAGCATAGTAACTCTATTTATCTGAGTAATGAATAATTCTTAGGACAACAAGGTACAATAAAAAGCATAGAGCATCTCTATAATCAAGTTCTAAAAATATCAAAAATATGTTTATAATCGCTAGCCAATTTTGCAACAAATTTATACAATTTTGTCTAGACTTACAAATTTATATTCTGCTTATTAGGTTTTGACACTCTACTAGAGTTAACGTTTGTTTGTCCTGTCGTCTTATTTGAGAGCTTTACTTTTATGGATGTTATCATCCTTGTTTCTAAAGAATCTACTTGTATTTTTATTCGAATAATATAAGGGTGTTTAATCTAAAAATACCTGACTTATACTGATATATCTGATTTTTTATAATTGGGGTCAGTCCGTCCGTCCGTAACGGTTAGACATGTTAGATTTGTCCCATCGATTTCAAACTTTGCATGATAATAGTTTAGTACGAATTGAAAAACGTACTAACTCTATATCCGTTACAAGAATTTCGTTTGTCCATTTAAAACATGAATATATATATATTTTCGAATCTACATTTAATAAGATTACAATTTAATAAAAATTTATAATTTATATTACATGCAGACCATGGTCAACACCCTCCTATGATATGCTTCAATCAGTGGAGTCTTACAGTTGACCAGTTTCGAATTTACAGGGCTACAGTTTAAAGTGCTTTAAAGCTACACCAAGCTTAAGAAAACCAGCAGGCTTCCTATGAGATGAGAAAAGGAAGGCTGATATAAACCTACTTTTGCTGATAATTTCATTTTTTTTATTGTGTTAGAGTATTTTTTAGTTAAGTCAAGTTTTTTTGATGTAGGTCTATATTTTTGCATATTTTTTACTATAAAAGTGTATTATTTTATAGTGTATTTTTAAAGTGTAATTTTTTTTGTAAAGTATTTTTTTTTTAGTGTTTATTTTTATGTTTGTCATTTTTTGTAGTTTAGGTATTTGTTTAGTTTTTTTTTTTTTAGTGTATTTTAGTAATTTTAGTATTTTTAGTAATTTGTCTTTTAAAGTAATTTATTTTATGATAACAAGTCTTTTTTCCTGAAATAAATGAGAGGATTTAATAAATTTAAAATGTTAAACTTTTTATTTATGAATGTTATATTTGATAGGCTTATTAAGCAGATTCTTGTTGCGTAAGAAAGAAATAAGTTGTTATTTCATTTAAAATGGATTATTATATATGAAAATAAAGAAATATTTAACATTTTTATTAAGGAATATACTTTACATAAATATCTTTATTTTCTGTGTGTATCCATTTCTCTTTCGATGTTTAAGTTAGGATTACTTACTTCTGGAGCTTCTAATCAAGGCTTGTCCTGCAGACAAATAATGTGCATCTGTGGTATGCGGCAGCTCTGGACCATGCAGAAACCAAGACATTATAGTGATGCTACGCACCTAGCTAAATCCTGTTGTTCTACAATTATAAAGCCACCTGAAAATATGTCAAATAACGGTACTGGTTTCATCCCTCAGTTGTCCTGCAAATGGAGGGAGGGGGTGTTACCCCTCCCTCTCCCATCTTAAGCACCGGAACCTTCCCCTTCAACCACCAAGTTATCAGCACCACCTCAACCCTGAGGATAAAGGATCTAAACCTGCCCTCACCTGATAGGATCACCCCCACACAGACTGTTGTTGTCACAAGTAATCATCAAACCTTCCCTCTTTAGTACCCAGACCTACCACTCAACCCCTCTATGCTTATCTACCTATTGTGCTGCTCCATGGGCTATCCTGCCTGCCCCAGACAGGGATAGCCATCTACCTCACCATTGAAATTACCTATGTTTTACTGTATGATTTATCTTTAACTATCTTTATTCCTAATCCATATGTATTTATATTATGGTTAACTGTATTCTTAATTCCCCCCACCCTTTCCAGGGATGGGGACTCATGATTGCCCAAACTGACTATTGTATATGTATTACAATGCTTTTATGTTATGATTATTTATTCCTATCCATTGTAGTTAATGTTTGTTGTATATAGCTTTAGTATATCTTAACCCTTCAATAAAGTGACAACTGAAAATAGATGTTGATCATTATCTAGTGAAAGCTAGAGAAGCGTAGCTTCTCTATAGTAAGGTGTCCACGTCTGTCACACTGCCGTAATCTAATTGAACTCCGGTGTCTGCCATTTATCCTCGGCGGATACCACAACTTTGGTGACAGCTGTGTGAGATTACGGCGAACCACAAGTGTAGAGCAGACGCGCATCTGAGGCTAAGGTACTCCCAGCAGTGAATCTGGCAAAACTGACGCAAGCAACCTGAATTACCCACCCTGGACAGCAAAGTTTAACTCTGCATCCGGCAGTTGTGGAAGCGAGACAGCGAAATTTGATGAATAACCGCGAGCAGCGCTGATATCTAACGGAGAATTGAGCGCCAAAAGGGCTGAAACAGGCCTGCGGACCGGCTGAAACAAGCCAAATAAGTGTAAACGGCTGAAAATAGGCCAATTTTACTGCAAGAGATAGCAGGATCCGAACCAGTGGCGCTAGCAGGACGGGACATTCCCTGCCGCCATCAGCTGGATTTGGATAAGCGGCGCTAGCAGGACGGGAAATTCCCTGCCGCCGATAGGCTGAAACACGCCACATAGCTGCAAGCGGCGCTAGCAGGACGGGACATTCCCTGCCGCCGATAGGCTGAAACATGCCACATAGCTGCAAGCTGCGAGCTAACATACGAGTGTAGTGCACCAGAACAGAGAAAAACTACGTCAACCCCGAGTATCCTGAGAGGCTACAATGCAGCCACCCATCTAGAAAACAGATATTATATCACATTTTCAGGGATTACCACCCTAGTGTGATGGCCAAACAATAGATTTATGAGCAAAGCTTGGCAAACAAATTGTTGTGTTGTGATAAATCTAAGAATAGAACAGGCTTGGATTATTGTGTATTGTGATAACAGCTAAAAATAGAACAGAGTTGGTAAACAAATCTGTTATGCAATTGTGATAAGGACAGAAATAGAAGCTAGATGTAACATAATAAAGACCCTGATATACAATCAAAACAATCTCAAGCCCACATCACAACAACAACAATACACCCCTTATTCCAAGGGAAGGGGAGGGGCCCCTCTCCATTGAAGGCAAATACAATCAGGGTGATATAATAGATAAACCTAGGATTAAGAAGAAAAGGCCCTATTACACCAGCACACAGTTACCCCCCTCCCTCACAGGGGGAACGGACGGAGTTACCCCCGTCCCCTCACGCGCTTCCCCCTTCCTACCCACACTAGACTAAGTCCGTCTGTAGTGTGGGGCTAGCGATCGGACACACAGAGCGCCATTCACGGATAGCGCAACAGAGTGCGGAAAATATCATAAATCCAACGGACGAAGCGGACCAATGAGAGAGCGAGTTGAGGGGTGAGAGCGCGTTTTCCCCGTGTGCGCGGATTTGACGGCGCGGACGCGCGTTACAAGGACAGGAGATTCCACGCACACACACACACACACACACCCACACAGGAGAGGGGCCATTCTATAGCATACATCATAGATATTTTTTTAGGAGAAAAACTTGCAAGCTCCTCCCTCCCTGTCTACAGTGTGATAAGGAAAACTAAACCAGTTCCTTAAACCCGCTCAGACCCTCAACATCTTCCTAGCCTGCCAACCCTACTTCAAAGCTGAATGGTTAGTGAAGCAAATATATGTATATATAAATACCCAAGTGATAAATAAGGTCGTTTTTTTTGTACCATGGGTACAAGTAAGTGAATACTAACCTCACCAAACAACACTGGAAACTGATATGGTAACTGAACGAAAGTACGCCCACCCTGTGGACATAGCCTGACTTGCTGCCCCACACTGGGCAGTGGTGGTGTGTACCTGGACCATCGACCTTCATAGTTGTAAACTATATACAGAGGAAGCGTGATTTTTTTGGAGCAAGGAGGAAAAGCTAGCTAGCTCTGGGGATATTCCTATACACGTATATATATATATATGGGCGTGTAGCCATGTATATATATAGATAGCCTACCTATCCATATATCTACTAGCGGATACGCTCCTAGAGACATCTGGGGATACCTAACATATTCCCTGTTACCTTTAAGCTAAGATCCGCTGGTTACCACAGAAATCAAGAGCTATACTGGAAAGGAGAACAACTCAGGCTCAACAGTTAAACAAGACGCTGGCACAAACAGACCAACCCCCTGCTACTTATCATGGGGGCGCGCCAGCCACAGAAACTCTTGAGCCAGGAGGACCGAGCCTACGGCTACGTGGACTACCACCCTAATTACACAGCTATAGTATTTATACTAGGGGTGAGCCGGCTCGAACCTCCTTGCGGTGCGGCTACTCTACTCTGCTCCTATATCTACAAGATACTGCTCCTGTTATTACTTTGGCCTACTGTGTTGAGTACAGTGAACATCAAACACATGCCAGGTCACAGACCCCTGGTCCCTGAGATGCCCTTGTCTGGAAGGATGACTGAATGTCCGCTGCACAGCTCCTGTTCAGTTGGTGCTCAACGTACGAGAAATAGCAATACTGGACTGGGGATTGCTGAACCTGTAGGTGTCCCCCTGGGGGTGTTGAACGATGCAACTGAGCCTAATGAGAAGGTGACAAGCTTCAGAAACTTAGTGGCCAGCCCCAAGATGGACACTATTACCAGAACTGAGACTCCAAAGGGGCCCAGCCCTAGGGCCAGTACCACCTGTTTCTGGGGTGGAAAGGTCCTCCCTGGCACTGGCCTCCCCAATCTGGAGGATGGGGAGCTGTCCCAGGGGAATAGGCCCTTCACCCAGATGCCCGACGCGTACCTGGGGGTGGGGGAGCCGCCACCCAAGCCTCCCTGGGAGCCCCCAGGCATGGAACGACTGGGGACCGGCCTAAGGATGGGGACTGGTGACCTGCCGCAGTGGAAGACTTTACCCAGCACGGAGGGAGCAGGGTTGACCCGCAGCAGTGAGGCTGTCCCCCCACACTCCAAGACCAGATGCCGCTACTTTGTTGAACCACTGCACATGTCCCAGCCAAGTTCCTCCATGCTGCTGAAGATGGAGGCCCACCAGGATGCAGAGCTCAAACTAGGGGAGTCAATAAGAAGGCCACCACCTGCCAAAACCAGAACCACCGCAGGGGCTCCCCACCAGCAGCTGACGGAGCCTGGCAGGGACGCAATACCAGCTGGCAACTCTGGCCCAACTCAGGTGGCTACCAACAGTCTGCTGACAGTCCGGAATACAGTCCAGGCTACCATCAGTATGGCATCTTCTGGGCCTTGCTGGTCCACCAGTGGGTACCTGTCCACACACTGGCCACCGGTACCCCCCAGAGCTCATAGCCCCCTTTCCGACTGGCACCATCAACGGCCTTTGCTACCAACTACCTGGCATACCCAGAGGGAGGATCCCTCATGTGGAGAAGCACCTGCAGAAGCTAAGGCCGAGGCTGGCCTCGCCACCCAGGGGAGGAGAGCCGCTGTTGGATGGAAGGAACCTGTGTGTATGGGGAGGAGGCTGAATGTAACCAAGGGGCCACCACAAGCAGCCCAGCACCGCCTGACCCCTAGTAGGGGAGACCCTGTTTGTCAGCTGGTGCCCCAACTGGAGGAGGAGAGACCTGGCAGGTTGATACACCCTGGGGAAGCCGGCCTGATGGGACCCAGCTGGACGAAGGGGCGCTGCCGCTTCAACGGCCACACAGCCGCCAAGTGTAGAACCGGTTGGGACCAAGCAATGAAGAAACACCAGGCCGCCCAACAACCTGCATGCAACCAGTCTGCCACCCAGGTCCACCTGGAGGGAGATGCCCAGCCGTCACCCCAATTAGCTGCCGCCGCTGGGGCCGCGGCTACCCAGGAGTCTGTGTCTCAGATTGGGACCATAGTGGCCAGGATCAACGTGCTGGGAGGAGCGGCTGAACCCAACCGGGTTGGCCTGGACCTCAGCCTCAATCACAGGGGACCGGTGTCCGTAACCCCTGTCGCCCCCAGCAAGAGCCGAGGGGCGCTACCCAGCGAGTCTGAGTCGATGTATGGGACGCCAACCGGCGTCGCCACCTGGAAGGAACGAGAGGTGCTTCCCTGCACCACCAAGCTGATGTCTGGGGCGACAACCGTCGCCGCCACCTGTGAAGACTGGGGGGTGCTATCCAGCGCCCCACGCTGGTGCCTGGGGCGACAACCGTCGCCGCCACCGAGAGACCTGGACCCCTGTGAAGACTGGGGGGTGCTATCCAGCGCCCCCACACTGGTGCCTGGGGCGACAACCGTCGCCGCCACCGAGATACCTGGACCCCGGAATGAGCCCGCAGCCCCAGAGGAAGGGGTGACACCCGTCACCCCCAGTCAGCCAGAGCCCCCAGCCAGCAGGGAGGGTCCAGCTGTCCCTCACCCTCAACTGCATCCAGCTGTCTACCTCCCTCAACCAAGCCAAGGTAATTGTATTGCACTGGTGTACCAGGAAGTTTGGGCTGGGCCAAACTTGCCTGCGCCCCCTGCATCTGCCCCAGGAGCCAGGATATCAGCCATTACCAGCCAAACTGAAGAAGCTTTGACCGCTGCCTGGGGAGTAACACCACTAGATGTGCCAAGTGCCGAGCCTACCCATAGAAGTAGAGGATCCCCAACAATTATGTCTACCCAAGATGGAGACAATGTGCCTGGACCCCTTCAGGCTAGGGGAGGAAATCCGGAGCCTTGTGCCTCCAGTCTACCAGCAGCAGTGGCCGTGGATGGGCCTGTCTCCCAGCCAACTAGAGCGGAGCCACCCTTGCAGATCCAAGACAGCCTCCGGCATAAAGGATGGACTGTTACCTTTCCCTACCCCGCAGGTCGGACTGCCATGCACCACCCTGCCAATGTCCAGAATGAGCCTGAAGGAGGCAACGCTCCTACAGTATGGCAACCACCACCTGCCCGCGTTGACAGAGACCCTGGAAGCCGAATGAACCTGACCAGCCCCGAGGGCGAAGAAACTGCGCCTGCATCCAGTAGCCAGCCTGCCAGCAGCAAGGTGACCAACACGATGGAGACCACCAGCCCAGTGGAGAAACCTGAAGAGGTGTATACCAGGCGGCTGTTGGTCCAAGCCCCCTCATGTGCTGTGCCACTCCTGGAGGTTGCCAGGGTGGCCTCAGAGGTACACATCCAACGGCCAGAATATCCAACAGGACCAGCTATTCCAGCAGATATAGCCGATTCCGTTAGACCTGGGGAGGGCTGGAGTCCACCACCATCCAGCAACTGGTATCCTGGCGGACCCATTCCACAAGGACAACAAACTGAAGGCCGCAACCACTGTCGGAAGTCTGGCGGTGCAGACAACCCCTCCAGCCTTCCGAGGGGAGAGTTGTGGTATGCGGCAGCTCTGGACCATGCAGAAACCAAGACATTATAGTGATGCTACGCACCTAGCTAAATCCTGTTGTTCTACAATTATAAAGCCACCTGAAAATATGTCAAATAACGGTACTGGTTTCATCCCTCAGTTGTCCTGCAAATGGAGGGAGGGGGTGTTACCCCTCCCTCTCCCATCTTAAGCACCGGAACCTTCCCCTTCAACCACCAAGTTATCAGCACCACCTCAACCCTGAGGATAAAGGATCTAAACCTGCCCTCACCTGATAGGATCACCCCCACACAGACTGTTGTTGTCACAAGTAATCATCAAACCTTCCCTCTTTAGTACCCAGACCTACCACTCAACCCCTCTATGCTTATCTACCTATTGTGCTGCTCCATGGGCTATCCTGCCTGCCCCAGACAGGGATAGCCATCTACCTCACCATTGAAATTACCTATGTTTTACTGTATGATTTATCTTTAACTATCTTTATTCCTAATCCATATGTATTTATATTATGGTTAACTGTATTCTTAATTCCCCCCACCCTTTCCAGGGATGGGGACTCATGATTGCCCAAACTGACTATTGTATATGTATTACAATGCTTTTATGTTATGATTATTTATTCCTATCCATTGTAGTTAATGTTTGTTGTATATAGCTTTAGTATATCTTAACCCTTCAATAAAGTGACAACTGAAAATAGATGTTGATCATTATCTAGTGAAAGCTAGAGAAGCGTAGCTTCTCTATAGTAAGGTGTCCACGTCTGTCACACTGCCGTAATCTAATTGAACTCCGGTGTCTGCCATTTATCCTCGGCGGATACCACACATCCCTAACAGTTTTAACATTCTTTTTTGGGATTGTTCTAATTTTAAAAAGTTTGATTTTGTAAGAGTAAGAGTAGATTAGCAGCGGATTGGGCATTTTGTGTTAACCTTTTTGACAAAAATTTTTGTATGTGATAATAGTTTTAAAAAGCTTCACTTTTGAAAATGATCAATCTTCGGGTATTAAAATTGTGTTTTAAATGGACAATGGACATATAATCCTTATGTAGAAAAGCTTTGCCTATATTGTATATTTATCACATGAAAAAAAAATGTTGTTAAAAAGGTTAAAAAGCAACATGTTTAAAATAGAAGTACTGACTTTCTTGTAAAAAATAAAAAATAATTCTTTTTTGGTAGTTGAATATCAACATAATTTCACAAAGGTAATCAAATATCCAAAATTGTAACTGAATATCCACTAAGATACTCAGCTACTATTAAGACCAAATTTACTTTGCTTATTCAGTTCATGGATATTATCATCCTTGTTTCTAAAGAATGTACTTAATATTTATATTTAAGTAAAATAAAGATTAAGATATTAAATTTTCTAGATAAAACCTGACATATCCGCGGACATTCAATAAAATAAACTAATTATAACCTGAGGTGGATTCTTTAAAAAAAAGCAATTAGTGGGGCAAATTTTTTTTAACAATCCACCTCTGAATTATTTCTTATCATAAATAGTAGATTTTAGTCACGTATTTACATTGGACTGTAAATTAAGCCAGGGATCTAAAGGGATAAGACAATGGCCGATAAATTGATGTACATCGACAAAATTATCCTTTCTGTAGATTAAAAATAGTGATTGAAACGTTTGAACACTCAACTTAATGAATCAAACAATTAATATTCACGAAAGTCCCCAAAGTTGATAAGCAAACGAATGAGATAACTTTATCGTAAAACTTTGGGGACTAGTATGGTAAACAGCCCGTTGTCCCATCTCTCTCTGAAATTAAACAAATGTTGGTACCCAAGGTTTTTTTTAAAAAGTCCTCAAAAATTTGCGATGTCCAAACTTTTTCAACAATCATTTTATAGAATATGCAATTATTGATTTTTATTCTTTCAACATCTTATTCTTAAAACTACGTACTATGTACTAAGTATTTATGCTGTTTTTGTTTGTCCATCGGTTGGTCAGGCAGGAAAATAGTTATTTATCGCATCGTATATCAAAATAAAAATCATAATTTTAATTCCAGTTTTGTTAGCCCGGGACTTCCCAACTAAATTTAACCTTATATTTCTTTACTTTACTATCTTAGGAAAACTGTCTAAAATACGTTGCAATAAATAACTAAACTTTGGCATATTTTCATAGTACGTGTGTACTAAGTGTCTCGTGTGGGGATGTTGCCCTTTCCCCCCCCCCCCATCCCCATTCACATTTACAAATGTACTTCAATAAACTTCAGAGATGGGTTCTTAAAAGATGCCGCGTTTTTTCGACAATTTTTTAGACATTGATTGATTGAACGAAGACGATGGGATTTCAACACAGAATATACAACATAAGAATTCAAAATAATACAACTGAAATCATAAATCTTTTTAGAGCTGTGTTAGACATTATACAAATGGTTAAAATAATAATTTAAAATTTTGAATTCTCAAGTTGAATACTCTGTTAAAATCGTATGGGGCATTGATCTTCGAGATGGAATAAGGTTTTTAACAGAGTATACAAATTTAGAATTAAAAATTTCAAAATTATTATTTTCGCCATTTGTATAATGTCTAATACAGATCTAAAAGGATGCAATAATAAATATGCAGCGAAAATGGATTTAAGTTGTATTAGACATTATACAAATGGCTAAAATAATAATTTTAAAATTTTGGATTCTTATGTTGTATACTCTGTGTATCGTCTTCGTTCAATCAAGCAATGTCTAAAAAATTGTCGAAAAAACGCGACATCTTTTAAGAACCCATCTCAGTGTATTTTTCAACCTCGTAATTTCCTGACTTAAGAACTGGGTCTAATGATGAGGTATTATCAGGGAGGAAAGGGACAATGGGCTGTTTATTACACTAGTCCCCAAAGTTTTGTAATAACGTTTTCTTTTCATATTTGTTGGCCAAAAAACTTTGAAGACTGTAAATAAATTATAATTGGTTGGTTCATTAAGTTGAGTGTCCAAACGTTTCAACCACTAATTGCAATCTACATAGTGTATCATCATTGTGGATTTACATCAATTTATCGGTCTTTGTCTTATCCCTATAGATCCCTGGGTATTATAGATATAACAGTGGCGTGCATAGTAATTCACCAATGGGTGTTAAACCTTTAAGAAGTGAAAAAAGAGCCTCCCATTTTTAAATTTAATGGGGGATTGTTATTGAGATCTTAAGGGACAGACGGACGGATGGACTGACATCAAGCTACTTTGTATTATAGATATCTTTGAGTGCATTTTAATTTTGTATATTTATTTATTTAAACCCATAAAAAATCTATTGTTGTTATTAAGAAGTACAATTAAATACTCTTGTCCTAAAGCCTTTAGACTTAGACTTATCAAAATTGCATTTATCAGACAATAAATTAAAAATTTCATTAAGTAAAAAAGGGCAATGCTCAAATAATTACTATAGAAAAATATAATTTTTTATAGTAATGAGTATAGCAATAAGACATAATATTATATATTTTATACATTATACGTAGAACAAATATAAGTTATTGCATATAAAAAATTATCTTAATTGTCTGATGTCTATCTGGAAAGTAAAATTTTAGCCAGTCAAAATGATAAAAACAACAAATAACATCACTAATGGTGATATCATACAAAATAATAAAAAAAAGTTTTTGCAATTACTTTTTACAAAAAAAATACAATTTGTGAAAAATATTTGAAAAAAATAGAATAGATAACCAAAATAAAAACCAGTAATAAAAATTTGCTCATAATTTTTAAAACTACTTTGCATTTACCAAAGAACCCAATTTTGCCTCAAATTATGAAATTTTCATATAAGTATTATTTTAAGCTAAAAATAATAAGGTATAAATTAAGCAGTTTTTCAAAATATTTGCAGTTTTTCAAAAATATATGCATCTTTATCTTTAAAATAAGAATAATCTGTATAAAATGTTAAACAATATTGTCTAATATTTAGTTGTTATAACAATTTTATGAAAACTGTTTCCATTTTTTTTCTAATTTATGCTGTCTGAAATGCTTTGTCTGAATATAATTCTTAGTACAAAAAATGAAGTATGAATCATGAAATTACAATTCCTATAGCAATTTTTTATATAGAAATAGGGCTAATAATATTCAACTTTACTACTTAAGATGGTTAAAAAACAGAAGAAAAAAATCAGCTTTTAAGATTATAAATTAGGAATTGCTTTATATTTTATTGTTTTAGAATCAAAATTGACATTATTGGTCAAAAATTTTAAACAATGCTAGTTTGCATCAAACAATCAAGATTAGGGTTGGCAATCCATATTGGAATCCGGAATCTGGAATCCGCCCAATTTTTGGTCAATTTTGGAATCCGAATCCATATCTGGGATCCATTTTCAATAGCGGATTCGGATTCTTAATTGGTAGGCTAAAATTAGCATCATGAGTTTTTTCTTTCAACTCCCACTTTCTGGATGGCAAAGATTTTCATCATTTTATATAAAATCTTTTAAAATTTGGTTCGATTCTCGGAAGTGAATTATAGAGAACACCAAGAACATTACTTTTTAGGACATATGTAGCACTTATTTTTTTTATTTAATAAAAAAAGCCTTTTAAATATTGCTAGAATCCGTAATCCGCCAAAAATAAGAATCCGGAATCCGCAGACATCCGCCATTTTTTTTGACGGATTCTTGTAAGAATCCGAATTACGGTCCAAAAATTTGACGGATTGCCATCGCTAATCAAGATATAACAAAAGTACACGGGCTTTGGTCCCTTACATATTTTTTTCAATGGGGAAGGACAGAAATTTAGTTAGGCCTTTTTTCTTTTTTTAGATGAAATCAAAAGGCCTAATTTTATTCTATACTAGAATACAATGAAGCAAAACACTCTAAAAGCTGAGAAATTTTACACAAAAGATTTCAGAAAAAAATGAACTCATCTAATTCCTCCAAAAAATTGAAGTTGGTTAATCTATAATACAAGTAGTACGATGTCTTTCTGTCTGTCTGAAGCTTAAGATCTCAGTAACCGCTGAACCGATTGGGCTCTACTCTTTAGGGAATATACCTACTGGTTCTACAATGGTTTTAAGCTATTTTCTTGGGGGGTGGGACACCCCCAAACCCCCCAAAAAATTAAAAATATCCCCCCCCCCCCAAAAAAAAATATTTATTTTTCTTTTAAAATTTAAATAACACAAAAATAGGTTGATCAAACCTCTTGTGGCAGAGCCCCGGCCCTAGAGACTAGGGGCTCTGCCACAAGTATTCTTATTTTGTATAACGATGTATGTCTGTCTGTCTGTTTGTTTGTTTGTAACGAAGGATCTCGCTAACCGCTGAACCGAACGGGTTCTCCTTAACAGGGTAGCTTCTCCTGTGAAGGTTTATGACTATTTTGGGGGAGGGTACCACCACCCTCCTAAGAGAAATCACACAAAAAATCGAAAACAAAATTACGTAGAGACTTGAACGCAACATAGAAATAGTTACAAATTTGAAATAAAACTAACAAACATTTAAAGTGCCACTAGAGGCCTCTAGGGGCGCAACCACTAGTTATACTATTATATTCAGTATATACGAGTTATCCAATAATAACTAGTATATGGGTTTTAACAAGTTTTAACAGGTTTTACAGTCAGTAATGTAGTACGTGAGTTTTGTCGTACTCAGATAGAGTCAAAAGGTAAATAACAACCACAATGGATTTATTATACGTGGATATATATTTAAGGGAAAAGTTGTCGTCAATTTAGCTAGCTAATATGGATCTCATGTATTGGGCAGTTTATTCATCCAGTAGAAGGAGAGTGGTTATCTTAATTTTAGTCAGCTGGTACTATTACTTTTTTAGTGTACATGAAAATCTGGTGCAACATCCAAGTAATAATATATCGATTTAACCACCACTTCTTAAATACACTGTACAGACACCAAGTACACAGAGAATGTACCTAAATACAAAGTACATTGATAATGTACCTAAATTTACATTTAATCTCTGAAGGGATCACAGGGGATAAGACAATTGCCGATAAATTGATGTACCTCCTCAATGATGATACACAAAATTACCCCCCTGTAATTCACAAATGGTGGTTAACAAGTTTTGACACTTAATGAACCAACCAATCAAAATTCAATGATAGTTAATGATAAGTTATTGAGCAAACGAAAAGTAATTATTGTAAAACTTTGAGGACTAGTGTAATTAACAGCCTAATGTCCCATCCCTCTCTGCTGTCTTGCGAATAAAGATAACCAATATGTAAGAATTGTAGTTTTTCTTTAAAACTACATAATTTATATGTTTCCAGTGTTATAAGGTTTAGTGTTTATTTTATAGTAAAAAAAAAAGAGTTTTTACCAGATTGTTTTTTTTTCATTGAATTTCAAATACAACCCCCCTCCCCTCTCTATTCTTTAATTATTACATGGGGGCGTACCTCCCCCCCCCCCCTGCATGCCCTGTGGTAATTTTTTTGGTTTAGTTTAAATGGTATTATAATATATTACGTAAGTTAGATTTTTTAAATTAATTTTAAAAAATGCTACTTGATAGAATATAAATAAATCAAGATTAGGATCAGAACTTCCAAACAAGGATAACAACATCTAGTATTATCCAGTTTTTACAAATACAAATAATTCTGCGAAGCTTATTCATAAAGGAAATATCATTA
Source organism: Acartia tonsa (assembly GCF_053477335.1). NCBI lineage: Eukaryota > Metazoa > Arthropoda > Copepoda > Calanoida > Acartiidae > Acartia > Acartia tonsa. The sequence continues at coordinate 41,004,829 of NC_137270.1, read as the reverse complement.
CTTAAGGCATATTGAAATTGTCCTAACGATTTTAAACTTGGCATACTAAAGTAAAAGAATAGAGGTGGCATGAGTTATATGTACCTCTGCCCACAGGTTCGAAAATTTTTACATCCCCACTACTATTGTTTATCTAGTGGCTCTGTATTCGAAGAATAAAATAGCCTAAAACCATATCTTGTTCTTATAGAAACCATGTTTAGTGGTTAGCGAGATTTTACAGGACGAACAAATAATCCTTACTACTTTAAATAAAAGGATACTTTCATCGAGGTCTTTCTTTTAATTTCTTTGAGATGATTGAAAATCTTAGAGTAGCTTTGTTTTATTGAGAGAGTGTGAGAGAGAGAGAGAGAGAGAGAGAGAGAGAGAGAGAGAGAGAGAGAGAGAGAGTGTGTGTGTGTGTGTGTGTGTGTGTGTCTGTGTTCGCCTTATAGTGTATTTGATCTCGACTTTGTACCTTTCAAACCAAAATTTTACACACAGACCGTAGCTCTCCTTTCAAAGAAAGTGTATTTACATTTTTAATGGAAACACTCGCGTTAATGCCCCCCATTTTAACTCCGCCAGACGATTAACCAAGGGGCGTGGGGTAGGTCTCCTCCCCTCCTCATCAAAGGAGGGGAATGGGGGAGCTTAGGAAATGTGTATATTAACATTGAATATTTGAATAAGAGCTCAGAATTCATTCGAACTTCAACTCATCAAGAGCCACTGATTACTGTGCCTTAAAATATCTTAAGATATTTTTGATCAAGTTATAATTTCCTGCTTTATAAATCTACAAGAATTATATAATAAAAATGGCTTTTTATAACAGCCGTGTTCCTGCCTTTGGCGAACCATCCAACTTGGACGACCCCTGGAATTTGTCAAGTGACCGACCAAGCAGCGGCGGCAGCAGCATGTGTATGCCGCTGAAAAAGCGCTACACCAAAAATTACCAGTTTGACTTTGCGGCCGCCGGCCAATCGGCCGCTGCCAATGTTGGCGCTGGCGGCTTCAACAGCGGATTCGACTTTTCCTCAAACAGCAGCAGCAGTTCATCCAGCGGCTACAGCTCATCGGAGGAGGACAAGGGCTGTGACTCGCCGCTGGACTTTTCAGCCGCCAAGAATGTTGTTAGAGCCGGTGTTATTCGCCACAGCTCACAGCCCCAGAAATGCCTCGCCTACTACTATCTAGAAAAGTAGATGGGATGGCTGGATGATGTTGTGTACCATTTTAGAAAATGTTACTAGATTCCAGCAACTTTGCGAAGATTCCTGGTTATCTATGGAGAAGATGTTACTAGATCCAGCAACTTCGCTAAGATTCCTGGGTTTCCATGGAGAGTTAGAGCAGATAAAAGTGATACACGGCAACCCATCTCACCAAACAGAACCCAGAATATGAGAAATTCAGCCAGCAAAGGGCCTCCGGGCCTACAGATATATTCATTCAGATGAGAATCTTCTTTTAATACCTGATTTAAAATGATCTAATTTACCGTCATAATACTGTTCTATATTGTTAAGAATATTATTAATATTAATTGTAAAAAAAAAATAAAAAATTTAAATTTATTTGGTTTGTTTCTCCTTTACGATAAAATTGACATTTTCGCCTAAATACTAAGATGAAATTATAAAATTATTGAATTTAGGTAATGAAATCATTAGATACGAAAAAACTACTTGTAAATTCCAATTTTCTATCATAAAAAGGAATATTATTTCTTTTGTTCATTAAATCTATATAAATTCGATCCGGATAAGATTTTAGGATAGATTGAAAACTACTCATGTGGAGGTATTTTTTAAACCCGTAATTTTTTTAAGCGAAGCTTTTCTATAATTAAGGTCGGTCCGTCACAGTTAGCTCTTTTCGTTAATTTAAACAGGTTAGAATTGTCATATCGATTTCATTCTTTGTATTGTGATTCCTGTAGTAGTTAGGTACGATTTAGAAAGCGTAGCAACTCTATATTCATTACCAGAATGTCCGTACGTCCATTTTAAACATGTTGATTTTTCTACTTTATTAACAACAAATTTTTATGTGATTTAATTATCCGATTAATCTGATTTTTGGTATACTGATTCCTGGGACAACACAGTACAATACTATCAGCAAAGCAAAGCAACTCTATAATCAAGTTCTAAAAATGTAAGTTTGTCCATAAACATTATCCTGTATCAAGCAGTTTTTCAACAAATTAACTTACAATTTTGCTTCGACTCTTATACATTTATATTCTGATTATTCAGTTTTGACACTATACAAGTGTTAATGTCTGTTTGTCCTACCGTTTTAGTGCTTCGCTTTTATGGATGTTGTCATCCTTGTTTAAATAAATCCGAAAATTTAATCATGGTTTGCAACTTTTACTTTTACTTTTGGTAAAAAAAAATGTAGGTGTAAATGGGCTGTAAATTAGTACCCAAAGTTTTATTTAACGACCTTTTGGTATTCGTTGGCTTAAAAACATTGGGTTCTTTGTGTATTTGGATTCGTTTTTTCAAACTTGAAGTATCGAAACTTTTTAAACAATAATTAATTCTACAAGAGAGGTAATTTTGTTTATTGGGGTCTTTGGTTATGAAAATTAATTTAGCATACATTGTCTTATCCTTTGAAAATCTCTGTCAATGTTTTTAATTAACAATTCCTATGATGAATTGGTACAATTTAATAGACGAAGTATCTTTACATTCAAATCTTTAAAACTTTTTTGACCAACTTTTTTTTGTAGGGTATAGTTATTCTCTTCAACTGACTTGAAACAAGGATTCCTAGGACAATATCGGGAGGGGTAATTTTTTTCTAGGGGTGATTTCTCCTGAGAGGGTGGTGGTACCCTCCCCCAAAATAGTTAAAAAACCTTCCCGGGACTTATGAGAAGCTACCCTGTTAAGAAGAACCCGATCGGTTCAGCGGTAAGCGAGATCCTTTGGTACAAACACACAGACAAACATACAGACATCCTGTTACTTTAGTATAAGGATAAATATAGTTTAACCAATTAACCAGGAAAAAATATGCAGATCACTAAATTAAGTTCAAATGCCTTTCGTGAAACTACCTCTGTAAAAAGGTTATAAAGTTTCTAAATCTGCTGGACTGATAGATTATTTGGATAAATCATAATTTAGAAGAGAGGGGACAATGGCCTGTTAATTACACTAGTCCCCAAAGTATCTAATAACGTTTTCATATTCGTTTGATAAACAAATTAAGGGGCTTAAGTGAAATTGTATTAGTTGGTTTATAGAATTTAGTGTTCAAACGTTTCAACCACTATTTTTACTCCAGAGAAGTAGGGGTAATTTTGTGTATTATGATTGGGGATGTACATAAAATTTTTCGGACATTGTCTTATCCCTTTAGATGCATAGGATTTGGGCTAGCCAAAAAAAAACAAATGGGTGGGACTGACGGGTTGACAGTTATGTAGGGGCGCAGCAATTTATATTTAAATGAAGTTTCTTCTATTTAGAGAAATTATTTTTAAAGTTGAAAATTATTGCTGAACAGGTTTCGTGATTTTTAAAATCTAAAGTAATGGCATTTAACAGATAACATATTCAAAGATCTAAAAGGATTAAGACAATGACCGATAAATTGATGTACATCCCCAATGATGATACACACAATTACTCCTTCTGTATATAACAATTAGTGGTTGAATCGTTTGGACACCCAACTTAAAATACCAACCAATCAAAATTCACGAAAAGTCCCCAAAGTTGTTATGACAACGAATAAGAAAATATTATTATAAAACATTGGGTACTAGTGTAATAAACAATGTCCCCTCCCTCCCTGCATGAAATCAATGATATATTGTATGTTTGCACCAAAAGAATAGTTATTTCTCGCATCGTATTATAAACGGCTTTCCGCGGATATAGAATGTACAATTATAAGATTAAAACTATTTTTTTTAGCCACGAGGTGCCGAAGGCACCGGCTAAAAAGACTGGTTTTAATCTTAAGATTGTACATTTTTATATTCGTAAAGCTGGATATAATACGATGCTAGACATAGTTTTTTCGTATGGATGAGAACCGGTTCCTATCCACCGGATTCGAATGAATCCACAAAGTATTTTCTATCCCCTAAAAAATTTAAGAAATCACAAACGTATTGGAGTAAATGACATGGTTTGGAGCAATATGGATTTATTATTTCTTGGATGTTACACCAGATTATCATATACTCTAATAAGGTGAAATTTGTAGCTGGCTAAAATAACAATACCAAACATCCAACCCCCTTTACTTCCTCCCCCTCTACCTTGATGACGAACTGACCAATACATGAGGTCCATATCAGCAATGATAAATTTTTCCTGTCCTTATATCCACTTTTTGAGGCAAATCCGTAAGTTTAAAAAAAAAGAATTATACTTTTATATCATACCTTGGATTTGAGAACCCGCTTCACGGCCAATGCACGATTCCGAAATTCCAGCAACCTGTCTTCTAGATCAACACATCTTAAAAACAAGGATGGCATTATAGTTTAAGGCGAAGCTGAATGAACAGTTCAGATTGACGATAATATAACTTACAATAAAACAAGGATGACAACATCCATAAAAGCAATGCTTAAAGTCAGAAGGAGGGACATACGGACGATAACACTTGTAGAGTGTCAGAACTCATAAGCGTAAACAATATTTTACACGTATAATTTGTTGAAAAATTGCGTACTTTCAGGTAGGGTTGGGCCGGATACCCAGCTGATTTAAAATGCCGGATATCTGGCCAACGTTTGATATCCGACAAATTATCGGAAATACGGCATTAGAAATCAGCCGGATATCAGGCATCTGGATAGTTTCATTATTCGGTATCCGGACGGATATTGAAAATGGCCGAATATACGGCCAAACGGGATATCCGGCCCAACCCTACTTTCAGGATTCAGTAAAAGGACATACACTAATTTTTAGGATCTGATTATGGAGATCCTTCGTCTTTAATATTTTACATTGCATTGTTTCAAAAAAATCATTATTCTAAAAACCAGATGATTAGGATAATTATATCATACAAAAAGTTGTTGTCAAAAAGTTATAAATTAAGTGCACGTACAGGCTTTCTGGTAACGATTATAGAGTTGCTAAGCTTCCTAAATTGTACCTTACTGTCATAAGAATCATCATGCAGAGTTTTTAAATTGATAGGACAATTCTAATAAGTTTAAATTATACATACCTGGCCTGCCAGAAAAGGGCGTCCACCAACCTCTCCCCATCCCCTAAACTTGGAGCGGACAGCCGGTCATAACAGGATCCTAAATGAATAAATAATTTTTAGGCAAACCTCTAATGTAAAAGAAAACTTTGAAAACCTTCATATTAACCCCAAAAATATGAAAAAATAGCGGCTACGCTATTAGAGATCTTTAGGGAAACAGAAAATGTTTTCTTTTCAATTTATGTTAAGATCAGCTGTTATCCAAAAAATATTCGCTTGGCGGAGCTTTACATATTTTTATTCTATTTTTGGCGATTTCTTTTGGGAGTGTGGTGGTGGTACCCTCTCCCCCAAATAGCTATAAACTTACTCAGGACCTATGAGAAGCTACACTGTTAAGGAGAATCAGCGGGTTGGCGAGATCCTGCCTTATTTCAAAATCAATTAAAATAAGTGGGAGGGTAGTGTCTAATGTTTGGTTGTTTTTTACTCAATGTTAGTTTAGGTTCTATTTGGTACTGGGTGGCCCTGCAGTTACAGGTCCCGCAGGGTTATAATTAGGGATAGGTAAATAAAATACCCCACTCCATTTAGGGGGGGGGGAGGAATTATCATTGTTAAACTGGACAATCTTGAGTAAAAGCACAGAGATCTAGAGGGATAAGACAATGGCCGAGAAATTGATGTACCTCCCCAATGTTTATACAACAAAAACAATCCCTTATGTAGATTTCAATCACCTGTTGAAACGTTTGGAAATTCAACATAATAAACTAACCAATCAAAATTCAATAAAAGTCCTCAAATTTGTTATGTAATAAGAGAACGATATCATAAAACTTTAGAAATTAAACAGTAGAAGGGTTGCACAAGGTGGTTGCGATGGGGAGATACAGTTATTTAACCCTTTCTCCCTCTAGTGTTTTACTCTAATATACCCTTATATATAAGTAATAGGATGTGTGTGTGTATGTGTATTGAAGGAGCTTGCTACCCGCTGAACCGAAATTACAATTTATAAATTATTTGGGGTAGGGTACCAACACCTTCCCAAGAGAAATCGACCCTAGAAAAAAAACGGACCTCCGAAAATTAGAGAGAGATGGAGATATATAAGGAGAGATAGATAAATTAGTGGTTGAAACGTTTGAACACTGAACTTAATAAACCAACCAATTAATAGTTATTTCTCGTATCGTATTATAAACGGCTTTCCTTCGGCACCACGGGGCTAAAAAAACTAGTTTTAATCTTATGATTGTACATTTCTATATTCGTAGAAAACTGGATATAATACGATGCTAGACATAGTTTTTTCGTATTCATGAGAACCGGTTCCTATCCACCGGATTCAAATGAATACGAGAAAATTCATTAAAATTTGTTAATACAACGAATAAGAAAAACGATATTATACAACTTTGGTGACTAGTGTAATAAACAGCCCAATGTCCTAACCCTCCCACTCTAGATGTATATTTTATAATCGCCAATTCAAAATCTAAAGTCACCATGGTACCACCATTGCATTGTTTTATATAAAACAAGGATGACAGAATCCTTACATCTGGATGCAGAATATACGTGGATATTATGACAATTTAGATTGCTACTTGTCCTCTCATTTATTAGTTAGTTTGTTTATCCAGGAAAACGGGAGGGGATTGGGTAAAGGGGGTGAAAGGAAGGGGATCGTTATTTTAATTATCCATCTACAAGTTTTACTGTATTAGAGTACATGATAATCTGGTGTAAGTAATAATAAATCCATCAAATTAATATTAAAATTTTCAAGCCGATTCTAACCTGGTTAAATAAACTATCAAAGCTATCTGTTACGGACAGACGGATGGTTCGACCCTCAATTGTAGAAAAACATCGCTTTAAAGTCTTTCCTTTTATAACGTTGAACTTTGTATAATGATACATAAATTCATTTTATTATATAAGAACTTTATTATAAAAATAATATACATAATTAAAAATGTTCTTTTAAACCTTCTAAGGATTTTACTTTCTATTTATTAATAGCGAAGCTTAGCATATTAAGGTCGGTCCAAAGGTCCGTCCGTAACGGTTAGCTCTTTTCGTTAATTTAGGCATGTTAAAATTGTCCTGTCGATTTCAAACTTTATTGATTATTATTTATGGTCTTTAGTAAAATGTAATGTATCAGAGCAACTATTCATGATAATAAAAAAGCTTTGAAAATTATATAAGCAATTATCTATAATACAAAGTAGCTTGATGTCTATCCGTCCGTCCGTCCGTCTGTCTGTCCGTCTGTCCTTGAAGATCTCGGATGGGACATTGGACTGTAAATTATACTGGTACCCAAAGTTTTAGAAACACCTAACCTCATTGGTTGGCTTTTAACAAATCTAATAGGTTGGTTCACTTTCCAATAAAAATTTAAATCTACTAAAGGGAAATTTTTGTTGATTTTCATTTGGGATATACTGTTATACAGCAATTGATTCCTACCCATCAGACAACCAACACTGTGATTGTAATTTCAAAGTACTAAATGTGCATGAGTTGTGCCTGTTTGCAGGCTCAGGCATCCCCCCCTTCCCCCACTCTAAGTATAAATGGGACAAGCTAACATATAGTAACATATAGTAGTCGTGCTATTGAAAATGTCAAATATCATTTTTGAAAGTTCAAATGAACATCTAAGTAGGTCAGTTGAATTTGAATTGTCTAATGTGTAAACAGTTTCCTCATCCTATCTCAATGTTTACTACGCTAAAAAACTTAAAACTTCAAAAAAAATCAAAATTTTAAAAATTAAAAATTTATACATTATACATTATTTTTTGTTGAAGTTTAAAGCTTTTTTAGCTGGTAGTAAATATTGAGATTGGATGAGGAAACACCGAGGAAACTATGTACACAATCGGCAACTTAAATTCAGTTGACCACTAACTACATTCAAACAAGGTCGATTACATCCAATAGTAGTAGCAAACTAAAACTTATTTTGTACAGTGTCTTTTTAGTTTTTAAAAAGGGATTGGCTGTTTATAACTATAGTCCCAAAAGTTTTATAATAAAGTTTTCTTATTCGTTGGCTTAACGACTTTGGGGTCTTTCATTGAATTTTGATTGGTTAGTTCATTAAGTTGAGTGTCCAGACGTTTCAACTACTTATTGTAATATACAGAAAGGGTAATTTTGTGTATCACTATTAGGGATGTACATCAATCTATCTGCTATTGTCTTATCCTTTTAGATTCCTAGTTTTACAAGTATTTTTTAAAAATAGTTGTTTGATAAAAAATACAATGTTTTTTTAAATAAAATATTTATTCAACTTTTCGAAGTAGCTCTTAGTAAATATTTACCTATGTACTTTTAGTTTTATAGATCCCAAAAATAGATTAAAACCTTACTTGGACTTATAAGAATCTTCTAGGCAGACACCAGGGATCTAAAGGGATAGGACAATGGCCGATAAATTCATGGACAATACATCCCCAATGATGACACACAAAATTACTCCTTTTATAGATTAAAATTAATGGATGAAATGTTTGAACACTCAACTTAATAAACCATTCGATCAAAATTCACTTATGTCCCCAAGGTTGATAAGCCAACGAATAAGAAAACTTTATTATAAAACTTTGGGGACTAGTGTAATAAACAGCCCATTGTCCCACTCTCTCTAGGCAGACACACATCCTACCACTTTAATTATAAGGATATGAATCTGGTTTTAATAGTTCAAATTTAAATAGAGAACTCTTATTGTATGGGCTTATTGTGATTTTATACCATTATCAAGTTATACTTTATAAAAAACCGCAGGAAAAGAATAGTTATTTATCGTATTATAGACAGCTTGCCGCAGATATTAAAAAGATTAAAACCAGTTTTGTTAGCCCGAGAGGCGGAAGGCCCGCGCTAACAAAACTGGTAATTATTTTATGAATTTTAATGTTAGTGAAAAATTGTCTGTAATCCGGAGCTATACATGATTTTTCAGTATGGCTGAGAACCGGCTTTAATCTAAAAAATGAATCAACTGTTAAAATATTCAAAATTACAGTTCCAATGTTTAAAAACTAGTGGCTATGCCCCCAGAGGCAGTTAGCGAGATTCTTCGGTACAGACAGATACACACACATAGTCAGCCACAGCTCATGTTACTTTAAGGATTGTTAAATTAAATTTTGACAAGATCTTAATGGAAATTACCCCCTCCCATAATTTTTATGGGAAGGTAGTTTTTTGTTTGATTGTTTATTGATTGTTAGGATAGGTTATATTAGGTACTCGGTATCTAAAAAACAAAGCAGAACGATGTCTGTCTGTCTGTTTTTCTGTCTGTTTGTCTGTCTGTTTGTTTGTCTGTCTGTTTGTATGTCTGTTTGTCTGTCTGTTTGTCTGTCTGTTTGTCTGTCTGTTTGTCTGTCTGTTTGTCTGTCTGTTTGTTTGTCTGTTTGTCTGTTTGTCTGTTTGTCTGTTTGTCTGTCTGTTTGTCTGTCTGTTTGTCTGTCTGTTTGTCTGTCTGTTTGTCTGTCTGTTTGTCTGTCTGTTTGTTTGTCTGTTTGTCTGTCTGTTTGTCTGTCTGTTTGTCTGTTTGTTTGTCTGTCTGTTTGTCTGTCTGTTTGTCTGTCTGTTTGTCTGTCTGTTTGTCTGTCTGTTTGTCTGTCTGTTTGTCTGTCTGTTTGTCTGTCTGTTTGTCTGTTTGTCTGTCTGTTTGTCTGTCTGTTTGTCTGTCTGTTTGTCTGTCTCTTTGTCTGTCTCTTTGTTTGTCTGTCTGTTTGTTTGTAGCAAAGGATCTAGCTAACCGCTGAACCGATCGGGTTCTCCTTTACAGGGTAGCTTCTCATAGGTCCCGGGAAGGTTTATAACTATTTTCTTGGGGGGTGGGACACCCCAACCCCCCTAAAAATGAAAAATACCCCCCCAAAATTTTTTAAACTAATTTTAGGCTAGGGGCGAAGCCGCTAGTATCATATTAAAGTAACAGGATCTATGTATGTCTGTCTGTACCGAATTAGTTCTTCCTTAAAATGTAGCTTCTCATAGGTTCTGAAAATGTTTATAACTATTGTTTTGGAGGGACAATCACCCAAAAGAAATCCCCCATGGGTGCCAAAACTTTTTTTACAGCTACAATTAAAATTAGGGGGGGTTTACTTCCCCCCTCTTACATCAAGAGCCCATAAGGTTTCTATGGGTGTAGCCGCTAGTATTTACTATTTTGTTGTACTTTTTTTCGCGGTATTTCTAAGGACACCCATAATGTGCTCGTATGATGCCCTTTTCTAGTATATACTGTATAAGATTTTTGGGGCTCCGTGCACTTTTTACCACGCAACCATGCAAGGGCGTAAAAAGGCATTTATTTTGGTAGGGAAGGGACATTGGACTGTAAACTATACTATAAGTTTTATAATAAACATTCTCTTATTTATTAGTTTTGAAATTTTCGGGACTTTTATTATCTTTGGGATAAACTGATGTAAATCCCCAATGATGATACACATTTACAATTAGTCGTTGAAACGATTGGATACTTAACTTAATGAACCAACCTATCTAAATTCTTAAAAACTCCCCAAACTTGTCGAGAAATGTTACTTTAACACTTTGGGGACTAGTGTAGTAAATTAATCTTAAAGTTAATCATCGCATCGTATTATAGACAGCCTTCCGAGGATAAAAAATATAAGATTAACTCCAATTTTGTTAGCCCCCAAGGGCCGAAGAAGAGGGCAAACAAAACTTGTATTAATATACTGATTTTTATCATATTATTGGAAGAAAATTGTCTTTAATACAATTGTCTATACAATACATGATTTTTCAGTGTGGCTAAGAACCAGTTCTAATGGATATTAACTATTTGTGGCCATACTGAAAAAAAAAACACTTTTCTTCCTTGTAACCTTTTAAAAGCAAAGCTATTCTATGATTATGGTCAGTTCGTTCGTAACAGATATATATTTTCGATAATTACATCTTGTTAGCATTGTCGTAAACTTAGCAAGATGATTCCTGTGACAGTTAGGAACGATCTAGAAAGCTAACAACTATATAATCATTACAAGAAAATCCGTAGATTTATTTAAAACATAGTTCAAAAATTTAACTTTTATTCTGTAATTAAATAATTTTGCAGCAAGTTTTATTGCAATTTTCATTTGCTGCTTATTAAGCTCTTCTGTTAATGTTCGTTTGTCCCACCGTTTGATTATAGAGCTTTGCTTGATTTTGAATTTAAATTGTAAGTAGGTATATGATTTGTATGGCCCCATATGTCCACCATGATGATGATTGTCTTAAATTTAAATTATTAAAAGCGAAACTTTTCTAAAATTATAGTCTATATGTTTGTCATGTCATATTACCAGGTATTTTGGGGGATAAGATAATGGCCAATAAATTTGAATACTTCCCCAACAATGATAAACAAAATTACCCCTTACAATTATTGGTTGAAACATTTGGACACTCAACTAAATGAACCAATCAATCAAAATTCAATAAAAGTCCCCAAAGTTGTTTAGCCAACGAATAAAACAACTTTATTATAAAACTATGGGGACTGGTGTAATAAACAGCCCATTATATCCATCCTCCCTGAATATTACAATGGCCTTAAACCTTCCAGGGTCATAATACGCTTTCTAAAAAGTAACGGAAAACTGTTTACAAGATCTTAATGACAACCAGACACGCATACAACATATTACTTTAGACTTTTTGGATATTGAGTGTTAATTAAATAAGAAGCAAAATGTATTTTTCATTACGTCATGGATCTTAAGGCATAAGACGATGGACGATAAATTGATGTACATCCACAATGATTATAATCAAAATTAACCCTTTCTGTAGATTACAATTAGTTTAGAAAATAAAAGTACCAAAAGTTTTTGACCCAATTAATAAGATAGTTATAAAACTTTGGGCACTGGTGTGATTTACAGTCCAATGTCCCCATCCCTCCCAGCATTTTTTGTGGATTTCTCTCTAATTGAGTAAAATTATTCTAGTTACAAGGCAAATAAAAAAACCTTTTTTATGGATGTTGTCATCCTTGTTTAAAATTGTACAAGGTATATCATACTCAAAAATACACTTTCATTTTTGGCAGCCTTTGACATTTAAGAAAATGTTAAGAAATCAGATAGATAGATAGATAGATAGATATATAGATAGATAGATAGATAGATAGATAGATAGATAGATAGTTAGATAGATAGATAGATAGATAGATAGATAGTTAGATAGATAGATAGATAGATAGATAGATAGATAGATAGATAGATAGATAGATAGATAGATAGATAGATAGATAGATAGATAGATAGATAGATAGATAGATAGATAGATAGATAGATAGATAGATAGATAGATAGATAGATAGATAGATAGATAGATAGATAGATAGATAGATAGATAGATAGATAGATAGATAGATAGATAGATAGATAGATAGATAGATAGATAGATAGATAGATAGATAGATAGATAGATAGATAGATAGATAGATAGATAGATAGATAGATAGATAGATAGATAGATAGATAGATAGATAGATTGATAGATAGATAGATAGATAGATAGATAGATAGATAAATAGATAGATAGATAGATAGATAGATAGATAGATAGATAGATAGATAGATAGATAGATAGATAGATAGATAGATAGATAGATAGATCGATCGATGGATAGATGGATAGATGGATAGATGGATAGATGGATAGATGGATAGATGGATAGATGGATAGATGGATAGATGGATAGATTGATAGATGGATAGATAGGTATATACTATTAAAGATTGGGAAGGGATTGGACATTGGACTGTAAATTATACTGGTTTCCAAAGTTTCTTACACCTTCCATCATTCACTTTGGGGACTTTTAATGAATCTTGATTAGGTCATACATACTTGAAGTTTTTAAACTGTTCAACAAACCATTCAATTTACAGAGGGGTAACTTTGTTAATGATAATTTTTAGGGGTAGATATATGATATCTGTGTATCCTTGATAATATTTAATTTTGGATTCTATAATATACAGGTACCCAAAGTTTTGGATTCTATATTATACAGGTACACAAAGTTTTGGATTCTATATTATACAGGTACCCAAAGTTTTGGATTCTGTATTATACAGGTACCCAAAGTTTTGGATTCTGTATTATACAGGTATCCAAAGTTTTGGATTCTATATTATACAGGTACCCAAAGTTTTGGATTCTATATTATACAGGTACCCAAAGTTTTGGACTCTATATTATACAGGTACCCAAAGTTTTGGATTCTGTATTATACAGGTACCCAAAGTTTTGGATTCTGTATTATACAGGTACCCAAAGTTTTGGATTTTATATTATACAGGTACCCAAAGTTTTGGATTCTATATTAAACAGGTACTCAAAGTTTTTTAAAAATTTAATATTATGCATTTGCTGAAAAGTTTTCGGTTCTTTTATTGGTTTTTTGATTCCGAACTAAAAGTGTCCAAAGTTTTCGTCCAATGATATGATCATACAGAAGAGGTAATTTTGTTTATCAGCATTAGGGAGGAATGATGTGTAGCAATTTGTCGCTCATTGTCTTATCCCTTAATATCCCTAAACATCCCTCTCTAAGGGATCCAAAGGTATAAGACAATAGATGATAAAATTTACCCTTCTTCAGATTACAATTATTGGTTGAAAAGTTTAGACACTACTAGTTTGGAATCAACCAATCAAAGTTTGATAAAGCACCCAAAGTTTTTAAGTCAACGAATAAGATATAATGGGTTTAAAACTTTGGGTACTAGCGTAATTTACAGTCCGTTGTCCCCTCTCTCATTGCCCGCTCTTGATATAGAAATTAATTAAAGTTCTCTATCGGATGCTGTGAGTATTGGTGCAAAAAATATGACGTATCAAAAAAAATTAGCCAATGAGAGGCCGTTATTGACCAATGGTAAAATTTATATGGGACTCTCATTGGCTATTTTTTTTTGTTACGTCATATTTTTTGCACCAATACTCACAGCATCTCTCTATCGCAGTTTCCTCTGAGATGGGGTTTTGAAAGATGAATGCCGCGTTTTTCGACATTTTTTAGACATTGATTGATTGAACGAAGACGATAAGATTTGAACAGAGTATAGAACTTATTTTAGCCATTTTATAATGTCTAACACAGCTCTAAAAAGATGCATTAATTAATGTGCAGCAAAAATGGATTGAAGATAATTTGTTTTTCTTCTATGAAGGCCGTACCAACAAAAGCGAAATAATTAAATGAATAGTTGTATACTCTGTTGAATCAATCAATCAATCAAGAAACGCGGCGTTCATCTTTCAAAAACCCATCTCTGAATTTTGAAACCCAGGGAGGGAGGGGACATTGGGCTGTTTATTACACTAGTCCCCAAAGTTTTATATTAACGTTTTATTATTCCTTTGCTCAACAACTTTGGGGAATTGAATTGATTAGATTGGTTGGTTCATTAAGTTGAGGGTCTAAACGTTTCAACCAATTATTATAATTAGATAAGGGGTAATTTTGTGTATCATTATTATGGATTTACATCAATTTAGCGGTCATTGTCTTTTACCTTTTGTTCTCTGTTTGAAACCAGTAATGTCTGGATTTAAAGGGCGAATATAGTTTCAATATGATATGAGCTTATATGAAAGGTGCCATTACATACTTTTAAAATATCTATCTTAAATTTAAAAAATCAAAAAAATCCTTAAGTAGATTTTGCAAATTTTGCTTTTACTTAAACATATGATAAATGAGAAAGTCAACAAAATCGTTTATTTTACCCCTTTACAAGACTTTTTTTGACTAGTTTTCTTAAGTTTAATTGATTATTACATTGGCATGCATCTTAATTGATAATTAAAGTGTTTATTTTTTATATTATATACTATTTTATTGATTTTTTAAAAAGCATAAAATAATTTGCGTCAATTTGCGTCCGTAGTAATTACTAGGGTAAATAATACGTTTTAAAGTTTTTTTTTCTGTATAAAGATCAATGATTAATTCTTGATGATATAATTACCCTAGTACGCATTTTTCAACACACACACACAAACGCACCGATCGCCAGATTTTCTCCAGAAAAAAATATAAGAAAAAAAACACTATTCACCTATTATTTTTGTCCTCTTTAAACTAATTATAACAATTACCATATAATTTTCATACTTACATGAAATAAAATTTCTCCTGTAAAGGTTTTTTTTTAAAAATAAAATTCATATACTTTACACTTTGTTGGGGAATATTGTCAAGGAAGAAACAATCCACAATACAAAAAAATAGATTGATAACTGGTTTCCACTTTTATTACGACTATCATTTAACGAAAGCTTTTTAATTCAACCTTAAACCGAAGCCTTGTGTGATGCTAGGGTGTTTGGAGTTCTTAGGGAACCACACTTATTACATAAATTTATCCTGAGAATGTTCATGTTTTAAGCTATAACAGACTTATACATTTGGATATGTCAATATCTTAAAGTTACTTATAATCTATGGAATTGCACGTTTTTTTTGAGCCCATATTATATTCAACCTATATTCGCCCTTTAATAATTTGCCCCCAATAATTTTCTTAGAATTTTGTTAGATAATTTGGCTCTATCGCACAAATTTACCTCTGGAACACTTCCATCCCTAACCCCCCGCCCCCCCCCCCCAAGCTTTTCTTTAAATATATTGGTTAAAAAAAAAAATCTTGAGCACTGACAACCTTTTTGAAAGCGAAGCTTTTCTATAATATCAGAGATAGATAGCTTTTTTCGTTAATATAAGCATGTTATTATTGTCCTATCGATTTCAAACTTTGCATGGTGATTCCTGTAGTAGTTAGGTACGATTTAGAAAGTGTAGCAACTCAATAATCATTACCAGAATATCCATACGTCCATTTTAAACATGTTGATTTTTTTACTTTTTGAACAACAAATCTTTATGTAATCTAATTATCCGATTGTTCTGATTTTTGGAATACTGATTCCTGGGACAACAAAGTACAATATCATAAACAAAGCAACTCTATAATCAAGTCCTAAAAATGTAAGTATGTCCATAAACATTATCCTGTATCAAGAAGTTTTCAACAAATTTACTCACAATTTTGCTTCATTTGTGTTCTGATTATTCAGTTCTGACACTATAAAAGTGTTAATGTCCGTTAGTCCTACCGTTACTGAGCTTCTTTATGGATGTTGTCATCCTTGTTAAAACTGTAAACATGGGGGGGTGGTTATTGGTTCGTTTATTACTTTAGGTATGTTACGTATCTAGGATTAGGACGGATATCCGGCCATTTTCAATACCCGGCTGGTTACTGGATATCCGGCTGATTTATAATGCTGGATATCCGATTATCTGGCCGGATATCAAGTAATTTGCTGGATATCGAAGGTTGGGCAGATATTTGGCCAGTTACCGAATATCCAGCATTAGAAATCAGCCGGAAATCCGGTATCTGTCCATAAAAGTATCCGGCCCAACCCTAATATCTAATCATCCAAAATAATTAATCTTTCTTTTTATAATTACCTTTCAAAATTTCCCACAAAAAAATAATCTTAGAAGGGTCAAACAAAATTTTAGATTTTTACAAGTAACAGCAAAATTTCTTGTTTTTAACAGGCAAAGCGTATTCTATACAGCTTATGTATATAAGTATGTAACCATGTAAAACTATAATACAAAGTAGAATGATGTCTGTCCGTCTGTCTGTCCGTCCGTCCCTTAAGATCTCGGTAACCACTGAACCGATTAGATTCTACTCTTCAGGGAATAAACCTATTTTAGGCTATTTTCTTGGGGGTCTGGGACAATTACAAGAATTCCCCATCAATTTTTTTGATGATGCAGATGATACCAACTATTTGGTGCTGCACCACATGTACTACTTTTTTTAAATTTCCTTTTGAGGCAAAGCTCTAGAGGCTAGTGGCGATGCCGCTAGTAACTCTATAAAACAGTACCCAACGTGGTTTTAAACCTTTGGGTACCAATATAATTTACAGTCCAATATTCCCTCCCTCCCTGGCACAGAGCCCTAGGTGCAGTTTCTGCGGATAGAAAGATTAAAAAAAGGAGGAAAACAAATTTCCCTCAGAGCAATTTTTCAGAAGAAAAAGATAAATTTCAGCCTAAAACGTGATTTTGATTCGATTGTGTTATTAACTTTCAAGAAGAAGCGAAACCGATCAATATCCGCTGGTTTAGAATTGGTTTTCAGCTATTGTGAAAAATCATGTATAGCATCGAATTACAGACAATTTTCACGAACATTCAAGTAAACATCATAGTATTTATGGATGTTAAAATATTAAAATTCCCTTATATTGACATCATCTCCTTTGTATAAGTACTAACCGGATTCGCTCCTAGCCTCTAGGGGTTTTGCCCAAAGAGGTGATTTAAAAAAAAGAAATAAATAAAAAAAAATAAAAATTGGAGCTGCAACCACTAATTTCAAACTAATTTTTAAAAAACAAAAATAAATTTTTTAGGAATTTTTTTTTGTGGGGGGGTGGTGGGGTGGGGTTGTCCCATTAACCAAGAAAATATCCTAAACCCACCACAGGACCAGTTGAATCCAATCGGTTACCGAGATCTTGCGGAACAGACGGACAGACATCAGTCTACTTTGTATTATAGATAAAAGTATTAGACTGTATGTATTTGCGTATCGGATCACAAAGAACCTAAAATTGAATTTAAAATTTCGTGTACAGTTTAAAACGTAAAAAATCTGGGTTTTTTTCTTAATAAAATCACTTTTTGCGCTGTAGGCAAAAATGATTCCATAAAAATTTGATAAGACAGATAAAATTAAATGTTTTGCTTTTAGTCAAAAATTACATAACAAGGATGACAACATCTAAAGTAGCGAAGTTCTTAAATCACAAGGAAGGATAAACGAACAATAAGCAGAATATCAATTTGGAAGTCTAAACAACATTGTATATAAATATGTTGCAAAATTATATAAATGCAGGATAATGGGAAGGACATACTTTCATTTTAAGGATCTGACGTCATAAAAATGAGGGACTATTCATCTCTTTTTTTGTTGAGCGACTTTCTCTCCTCACAAAATGAGCCTGCTTTGAATGGATGTACGGACTTTCTGGTAACGATTATAAAGTTTCTATGCTTCCTAAATCGAACCTTACAGTTTAAGGAATCAAGTTTAAAATACATAGAAGAACAAATCTAAAAAAAACGAAAAGAGCTTACAGTTACTGACTTACGGACCGAACCTTCTTATAGAAAATCTTCGCTTTTAAAAATGATGGAGAAAAGAGTACAGACATCAGTTTTAAACAATAGCGAAGACACCAATTTTTGATGAAATAAGAACTATAAGAATAATTCAAAATTAAGCAACAAGGATGACATTATTCATAAGTAGGAAGCTCAAAAATTATAATTGGATATCCGGAAAAAATAAACTATAGAGCAGTTTCATAAAAAAACATTAAACTAAAAAATCACCAAAACTTGTAAGATTTATAACGTGAAAATCTAGGAATCAATCTAGCACCTCAACCAATTAGCAAATCTTAATGAAACATTGTTGGGATATGTAAATTGCGATTATATTTTATCCCTAAAAATATTGGCCTTCCATCTTGAATAGGAGTAAAGAAAACCATGACAACCTAAAAATATAGGAATCGAACTAGCAATAAGCAAATCTTGTATAAAGTATGCAGAATATGAAAGTATTCAAACTCTGAACATTTCAGCCGTGTATCTTGAAAAGGAATAACTTTCTAACCAAAATAATGAAAATTCATACAAAATAATTTTTGGTTTATATATCAACAAGGATGACAACATCCATAAGTAGCGAAGCTCAAAAATTATTAATGGATATCATGAAAAAATTACTAAATATAAAAGAGTGTCATACAACAAACATTAATCTTGGTAAAATAGGGAAATCATCAAACCTTTAAAATCGCGCAACCTTATAATCATGAAAACTTAAAAATCTAGGAATCAATGTAGCACTGCAACTAATAGACAAATCATAATGAAACTTAATGGAAATATGTAGAATATGAGCATGTTCAATCCCGGATAATTTCAAATCCTGAATAGGAATCGAGAAAACCATGAAAACCTAAAAATCTAGGAATCAATCTAGTACCCCAAATAACAGATAGATAGACAAAACAATGTATTGATTAGATGGGCATATGTCATGAGAATATTCACACAAAAAATTCAGCTGTCTATCTTGAATAGGAGCCGAGAAAATCACATTTCCCCCATAGTGTTACGGACTGACTGACGGACAAAGGGAGTTGTAAATAGCTTCGCTACTAAAAATCTACACTAATCATGATTTTAAATCTTGTTATTTCCACTGTTTTTAACATGCAAATCTGTGTATCCCTCCCTTTATATGCTTGTAATTCGGTTAGCTGAATCTTAGTTTCCTAGCTAAAAAAAAACTTCAAACTTCTAGAAAAAATCAAAATTTAAAAAATTTGCAAACTATAACATGTATTTTCTGATATGACTATATAAACTATCAGAGCTTCTTACAAACGTACAGACAGACTGATCATTGAAATGGAAACGCTTCGCTTTTAAAAAATATATGTTTGAGGAAATGAAATTGTATGGAACCATTTTGACCTTAATTCTCATTTTCTTACGTCACCAAAAAAAGCTTATGTAAGCTCAAACAAAAATAACTTTTTTTATGACCCCTTAGATTTTAAAATGTACATTTTCAAGCATTGTAGTAGGTGGTGCCGAGTCGATCACGGAAACTCCTTCAATCATTTTTAAGTAAATGAAATTAGTTTGTTTGTTAATTTACTTTAGGTCAGTTAGGTTAGGTTATATTGGGTACTGGGTAGCCCCGCAAGGGTTATAGCACCGACAAAATGGCCTGAAGGTTTAGGCATAGAGATAAAAGTATATCCTTATTTTAATCTATTAAAATTCAATTGGTAAAATGCTTATTAAAAAAGTCTTTCATTTATTCATAAGGGCATAACTAACAAACCGACCTTTTTTTAAAGCAAAAGTATTATACACGAAAAAAAGCTATGATTATGAATTTGTGCATGTTAGAATTGTCTCATTGTTTTCAAACTTTGAATGACGATTCTTGTAACATCTAGGTACAATTCAGTAGCTTAGCTTAGCATTAATAACAGAAAGTCCATATAAAGACTTTTTCAGGTCAAAATTTGTATCCTTAGATTAACAAACAAATACAACAACATCCCTAATTTCCGAAGTTGTACGACAGATAACCCAACTATTGCAAAAGCTATTTTAACATTTTTGATGATTTATACATTAAACATTCAAAATTTTAATTTTTCAAATTTTGATTTTTTTAGACGTTTGAAGCTTTTTTAGCTAGTAGTAAATATTGAGATAGGATGAGGGTGATAAGTACACAATCAGAAACTCAAACTCAGCTGACTGAGAAGGAAGATTTACGGTGTTCTTAAAAAACTACAAAACAAATTGTTGTTTAAATGAAGAATATTATTTAAATGGGCCGAAGGACACTCAATATTGACTTTAAAGGCCCTGTAGTACAGTTACCATAATTTTTTCAATGTAAATAAATATATCTATAAATGAAACTATATAATGTAATTTAAAGTTTGTTAAAATCATATGTAAAATTAATCTGTAATTTACTTCTAATAAATCATATAATATCATATCAAATGTCCTATAAGTCAAAAAAAAACCTAGTATGAATATTCCTGTAACAATTATCGAAACATTTTTATGGTTCTATTTAGGAATAAAGCACATTTAAAACATATTATAATAGCAGCTACGCCTATAGTATCTAGAGGCTCTGTATTGTATTGAAAGTTACAGGAAAGAAAATAAAATTAAAACCACCTAAAGTTATAAATCTAAAAATATATATAGCTGAAAACCACCAGCTATGTGGTATCCAGAAATGCCCAAGCTTTAAAATTGTGAAGGTTTTCCAAAGTAGGTAAGATCTATCGAATGTCAAAGGTTTGAACCGGAAAGAACATTTATATACACATATTTATGTTTTTTTCTCACGTTTTTTCCCAAGCTCAAACATTTTTCCCACGTGTCAAAAACATTGAAGAAACATTAAAATAACATTAGGAACTGAAAACATCTAATAATGTTAACGCAAATCTTAAAAGTTCTCCGTGTAAAATTTGCAATTTTGAAGGAATACTATATTGACACAATAATGGTCAAAAAAAAAGATGATAGGCAAATACGGGTTCAATTTTGTACAGTTCATATTCTGTACATTCTTATAGAGTTTTACAAATTTAAAAATGTTCAAAAGAGATTTTAAACTCAAATATTTAAGCTTAACTTTTAGTAAAAATATTTTTGTGTTTTTTCATTGTACTTTTTAAACTTGTGCATTTTTTGAGCTACTGGGTAACTGTCACCAAAATAAAAAAAAGTTTCTTAGTTGTACCCAGAAACACCTTTATCTGACATTTGGAGTCAAAACAAAATTTATGACGGAAAAAGGTAACATTTTTACTAAACATTGAAATGTTTACTAAAAATTCATTTTTTTGTATATCATCCATAAATCAAACAAGGATGACAACATCCATAAGTAGCAAAGCACAAAATTTTGTGGATGGGACTGACGGTCATAGTTGTTTTCTTCAAACGACGGGAAATTTAATTTTGATATCTTTAACTAAAAAAATGTTGAAATCGGACTAAAAACACCAAAGATATGGGGGAAAATGTAAAAATATAAAATAGCCAAAAACCTGCAAAAAGGCAGTCTGACCTTCATAGTTGTTTTCTTTAAACGACGGGAAATTTTATTTGATATCTATAACTAAAAAAAAATTTAAATCGGATCATAAACACCAAAGATATGGGGGAAAATGTAAAAAATATAAAAATAGCCAAAAACCTGCAAAAAGGCAGTCTGACCGTCATTGTTGTTTTCTCCAAACGACAGAAAATTTAATTTAGATATCTTTAACTGAAAATTTTTTAAAATTGGACCATAAACACCAAAGATATGAGGGAAAATGTGGAAAATTAAAAATAGTCTAAAACCTGCTAAAAAGCCGTCCGACCGCCATTGATATTTAATAGTTAATTGTGCTCCTTAATAATTGGGAATGTTGTCAAAAAATTTCAGAATTTTATCTTTTATAGGAGCTGAGTAAATCCCATTTCCCCCATAGCGTTACGGACGGACGGACGGACTTACAGACAGACAAAGTAAATTATAGAGTAGCTTCGCTACTGAAAAGGTACAATAACCCTCTCCCCTTTCCGTAATTTGTTAGTTTAAAAAAATGTTTTTTAGATTTATTAACTTATTAATAGTTAAAAACAAGCACAGAACTAGTAGATATATTTAATAAAAGCCCGACCTTTTCAGTTCAGGGGTAAGCAAGATTTTAAGGGACAACACGAGGGACGGAAATCTTTTTTGTATTATAGCTATGCTATGATGATGTTATCATCCTTGTTATTTCTATGATATGGATGGAACCATCTTAAAACAGTCACAACAAACTATCTAAAGTTAATAGATATACGATTTACGTGGATATATTGACAGGGGAAAAAATTGTCATTAAATTTGCCTGCTAATAAGGACCTCATTAATTTGTCAGTTGGTTTAATCATTAGGAGGGTAGGAGCTGGGGTGAATTGGATGGTCCATAGAAGGGGGAATCATTATTTTAGCTAGCTACTCGTTTTACTTTTTTAGAGAACATGAAAATCTGTTGTAACATCCAAGTAATAAACTATCCATTATGGAACCATTTTAAAACAGTCAAAACAAACTATTTCCAAAGTTACCTACAAAACAGGAATAAAGTCATAGCTAAATTAACTGGTTGTGGATTTACTCGGTTGTTATTTAAGATAGAAGACTGATACATATATCCACCGAGTGTCCAATATACACCTAACTTGGTCCCGTCAGTCTTTCAATCAGAGATAGAATGCTGAATTTTTTTGTGAAGTTTTTGCTGACTATACAGCATTTTCTAATATGGACCTTATTTCTTGTTCAGTTCGTTCATCCAGTAGGAGGGGAGGGGATAGAATAAAGGACTATTGTAGTCAGCAGCGAGTATAACTTTATTAGAGTACATGAAAATCTGGTGCAACATCCAAGTAATAATATATACACTTATTAATTTGTGCCTTTGTCTTTAACTACGCTTATATTGTTTCATTCCCACTTATGGATGTTGTCATCCTTGATAGATAGAGAAAGTCTAGATCCCCAACCACTTAATTGGACCAATAGAAACACAGTGAAGTGTATGAACAATTTGACCACATTATTGGTTAGACAGTGTACACATTTTGGTAGAGCAATATTTTTCATTTCATTCATATAACTGTAAGTTTAAATTTCTCTGTTAAAGCTCTTTCAAATAGCTAGGGAAATTATAAAATGATTAAATTGAATGAATTATTATGTTTGATTGGCTATCTAAGTGAATAAATCTATTATATCCATGTAATTTAACAAGAATTTAATGACGCACATCCACTTTATTTAAAAAATAAATGTATAAGCCTAGATGCATAACCCAGACAACATCGTTTTCTAGCAAATTGCTCTTTTGTAGCAAATTAGCTGTGTTAATATCTCCGACGCTATTGGCTGATATCCAATTGTAAGTTTGTATAGGATCTCAAGTCCCAACCCCGTGGGTAGAGTGCCCCCTCTATTCAAATACTTTAATATTCAAAAGGTCTAAATTCCCACATTTATTTAAGGTTTAATCAATTTCCAATTTGAGTTAGTTATTGGACCAGTAATTGAGTAATTTATAAATGAATTTTCCTATAAAACAAGGATGACAACATCCATAAAAGCTATGAAACGGTATGTCAGACAAACATTAACTCTTGTAGAGTGTCATAACTGAATATACAAAATATAAAAATATATGTTTTGACAAAATTATACGTAGATTTGTTGCAAAACTTCTTAAATGCAGAATCTTGTTTAAGGACATTCTTACAGTTTTAGGACTTGATTAAAGAGATGATCAGATCAGATCAATCAGACATTTAAATCCCATAAAAAATTGTAGTTAAAAAAGTTAAAAATCAACATGTTTGAAATAGAAGTACGGGCATTCTGGTACCGATTATAGAGTTGCTACGCTTTCTCAATCGTATCTAACTACTAAAGGAATCATCATGCAAAGTTTGAAATAATCACTAGGACAATTCTAACATGCTTAAATCAGCGAAGAAAAGCTATCCATTATGGACGGACGTACAGACAGACGGATATTTCAATTTATAGATTAGCTTCGCTACTAAAAACTTCAAAAATACATATGTAGCTAGTATATTCAAATTCTTTTCAGACATTTAAAATCTATCCTTTTAATAAAATAATTTTAAACAAACAAAAATATTAAGGAAGGTATTTGAATATTTAAAACTTATAAATTAAAGACAAAACATATTTATTTGGGCATTCAAATTTAAAAATAGTCATGAAATGAAATAAATTATAAGATACAAATACAATTAAAATTACTATAACAAAAAACAACCTTAATCCTAATTAGTTCTACCCGGGTAATCATGAATAGATTACTATGGATCTGTCTACTTTGCCCAAAATAGATTAAACAACTAGAGGCTCCCGACTCTGCAGACTGTAGGGTTTTACCCCAGAGAGAGAGAGACAATGCACTGTTTATTACACTAGTCCTCAAATCTTTTCATATATATTACTAATTTCTTATTTGTTGCCTTAATATTTTTGGAAACCCTTAATGGATTTTAAAAGGTTGGTTTATTAATTTGAGTTTTAAACGTTTCAACCACTAATTATAATATGTATTAATATTGGGGATGTACATCAATTTATTGGCTACTGTCTTATCCCTTTAGATACCTAGGTTTACCCTTCTTTTTTTTATAAATTTCGATTTTAAAAAAACAATATGTAATAAAAGCCCAATAATTCCTCCCTCCCTAGATTCTAATTGATATATTATTACTTGGATGGTCAACCAAATTTTATTATACTCTAATAAAGTGATACTCGCAGCTGGCTCCCAAAATTTTTTTTTTACTTTACTCTAATAAAATGATACTCGCAGCTGACTAAAATAATAATACCCCCCAATCAACCACCTTTATCCCATCCCCCCCCCTTCTACTCTTCTACTGGATGAATGAACTAACCAAAAATTGAGGTCCTTTTACAATTCCTTTTTTCTCTAAGCGACTAATGATAAAATTTGTTTATCATTTTCTTAATTATCCTTTATCTTTTTTTTAGGTTCACGCGTTTTTTTTACCAAATGTATCTTTTAGCGTAGCGAAGCTACTCTGTAATTGTAGTAGGTATGTAAGTCCTAATTACAAGTTTTTCCTTTTATAGAAGTAACAGGATATCTGTCTGTGCTGTAAGATCTCATCTGTAAAGCTTCTTATAGGGAAGGTTTAGAACTATTTTTACTTTTAAAAACCAAAATTGAAAGGTCATCTCCCACCCCCCTTTCAACAAGTTTAAGGGTTGGCCCTTACAGTTAATTTGAACATGTTTAAGTTGTCCTATCGGTTTCAAACTTTACATGATGATCCCTGTAACAGTTAGGTATGATTTAGAAAGCGTAGCAACTCTATAATCGTAACATCTTCATCTGACTATTTAATGATTATGAATAACAAGGTACGAATCATATTTATAATTAACTCCTAAAGATTATAGTATGTCCTTAAAAAGTATCCAGTTTTTAACAATATTGCAACATATTTCAATACAATTTTGTTTATAATTAATATTCCGCTTTATAAGTCCTTACGTCCAATTTCAGAGCTTTGCTTTTATGGATGTGTTCATCCTTGTTTTTAAATTAATGACCCATACCATAAAAAATCTCCACGTGTAGGACTTTGTAGGAGAAAAGCGACTCTTTGACTATGTTTAATGGCAAGTTGAGTGTTCTGTGGTCACATAGGTCCTTTTTTAACTAAATTAAAAAGAATGGGGTTTGGTCGACTCCCCCCCCCCTTCCGAAAAAAAACGTAATATGTCAGGAGTTATGGAGTCGAATGTTGTTATAATGTTCTAAGTGACAAAATAACCCCACTTCCCCTTACTTTATTTTTTTTTAAATTTTTTGGGGGGGGGGGTAATTTCTTTTTTAAGTGCGACTTCTCTTGGGAGGCTGGTAGAACCCTCCCCAAAAATATTGTTTAAAAATAATACGATACCAGATCTATGTTGCAATTTAATAGTTTTTACGATACCTAGCTATGCTGCGTAGGGGTCTCTATACTTTTTAAAAATTTCGATTTTTGTGTATTCTCTTTGGAGGATGGTAGAACCCTTCCCTAAAATAAACATTAACCTTTCCAGGACCTATGAGAAGTTACCTGGAAAGGAGAAACATATTGGTTCAGCGGTTAGCGAGATCCTTCGGTACAAACAGACAGACATACAAACAGATATTCATCCTGTTACTTTATTGTAAGGATGAATAAAACAGAAGGGAGTTGTAAATTTTTGTTAATAAATTCGTAATAGTGTTTCTACCCTAGGTTAGGATAGGTTTTATTGGGTGCACTGCACAAGGTAACACCACAGGCATAGGGCACTGCAGATCTAGGTCCGGCATGGTTAGGCAGCCCTCAGTGATTAAGCATAATGTCATAAAAGTAATAAAAAGTCAATGTCAGCCTCTTTTTATTAAATGCCTAATGGTCGACATAACCTCCGGACACTTTTATACAAGTCCAAAAATACATTAGAATACCCCCCTCAAATCAAAAAGCTTACACGTCTCTTTGATCGACAAAACATAATTAAATTTCTTTTGGTTATGGACATATATGGACTTGTTTTTTATAATGAACATCTTTTAAACAATCCACTAGTACATCAATATGTGACCATTTTTCGGAGCGAAGCTCATCTTTAATTGTGGTCTGTATGTACGTTATTTATATCATACAACTTAATGAATCAAAATTTACTAAAGTCGCTAAAGTTGTTAAGACAACAAATAATCTATCTATTTATCTATCTATCTATCTATCTATCTTTCTCTCCTTACTTTTTTATCAAAAGAACTAGCGGCTACGCCCCCTAGAAGCCTCTAGTGGCACTTTAAATGTTTGGTTTTGTTTAAAAATAATACGATACCTATCTATGTTGCAATTCAAGTTTCTACGATACCTAGCTATGCTGCGTAGGAGTCTCTATACTTTTTAAAAATTTCAAATTTGTGATTTTTCTCTACCCTAGCTACCCTGTTATGGAGAACCCGATCGGTTCAGCGGTTAGCGAGATCCTTCGGTACAAACAAACAGAGAGACAGACAAACATCCTGTTACTTTATTATAAGGATTACTAGAAGTTGTTATCCTTGTGTGTTACTGTAAAACGTGAATTTGAAAAGTCATTAACAACTTGGTGACAAATCTTACATAAAATCAAAATGTGGTAAAAAAGGATATATTGTTACTTGGATGTTGCACCAGATTTCCATGTACTCTAACAAAGTGATACTCGCAGCTGGCTAAAATAACGATACCCCTCAACCAACCCCTCAATGAGGTCCATGGTAGCCAAATTGATGGAAAATTTCCCCTGTCAATATATCTCTGTATTCTATATCCATTGTTGTAGATATTTTAACGAACAAGGATGATAACATCAATAAGTAGCGAAGTTCTTTGATATATAATTGATCAATAAATTAAAGAGATATTTAAAGCAGAAATAAGGTATAGCCTCAAGCGAAATATATATTTAAAATTATGTTTGGGGGCAGAAAAAATAGTTGGCAATTCTGATATATTTTGCCCCCCATCGACAGCTGAAAATCATGTAGAGGTTTTGTGATAACTTCGAATTAATTTCGTTGTTGGTCAAAGCTGAATTGAATTTTAATATTGGAGATGCGATCCTCAATTTTCAAATTCTTTGAACGTACATATAAGACTTTTACAGAAATGCTTCGCATCCAAACTATCTATCTATGCTTGATATAAAGTTAACACTTTATAGAGCAGATTATGAATATTTGATTGATGTGTGCCCCGCAATTATCCAGTAGCAATCAGGCGCAAGACACAATTACTTTAGCTAGGCCCAAGGCATTATTTGTATCCTTTTATGCATTCATAGGCCTATCTCTACCTATATGACACCATATATGGGTAACGCTAGCCTATTCATGATAATTTGTATGTGATTTGCTAATAGTATATGTTTATTAAAGACATTATGTTTATTGTTAAAGTAACCATGTAAACAATCAGTACAAATACGTATGCCTGCAACCATGCCTGATTTACGTCACATATTAACATACAGACATTTAATTGCACAGACAAACACTAAGATCCTGGTCCAAAGCTAATGTTATAGCATGTACCTCTTAAATTTATTTAGTTATTTATTGACTCTCCTACCATCAACTTCTCTTTCTGGCTTTAAAAGGTAATGACTTAGTTGTTTGGCATGCATTGTAGTTTAAATTTAGGACCCTTAGTACTTAGCATGAATTGAGCTTAGGCCTTATGTTAGAATTCTAACACTTAGCACAATTCACTGCTTGGGACTCAGGGCACATTTCTGTCCTACTCTACTTATGATTTTAACACTTATCCTGTAAATATTTTCATACTTAACTTATGCACTTGTAATATAAATACACTTTATAAAAACATTTTCCTTCCTTAATACTTGATATACTTATATA
Organism: Acartia tonsa; assembly: GCF_053477335.1. Lineage (NCBI taxonomy): Eukaryota > Metazoa > Arthropoda > Copepoda > Calanoida > Acartiidae > Acartia > Acartia tonsa. The sequence continues at coordinate 40,975,894 of NC_137270.1, read as the reverse complement.
ATTCTGATCGAATATCAAAACCAACCATTTATTCTTAGATTAAAGCAACATAATACTTCGCGTGGGTCTTTTGTTGAGCTTCCACCAGCTCAACCAAATTCGTATTATACTTGTGGGAATAGAGGGTTAAGCATTCTAAACAAACGAACCGACGATGAGAATGTCTATGTGTATTGCAGTAAAAGTAGGTTTTTAGTAGTACTCATAGAAGAGCGGTCTCCATACCTAAATTTGGACAAACGCCCCATTCGCACCCACAATGGTGCAACTTACCGGTTGTATCTTGGAAAATCTTACTTCATAAAATTTTTTTCTTTTTCCTTACCGTACCCGAACCGCCTAAGGCAGGTATTTTTTACCAAAATCGAACAGTTGTAGTTATGGCAAAATCGGATTTTCCAAAACTTGTGAAACTATTTGAGAGCAAGGTTAGGACTATGAGGCGTTTGAAGAGATAGGGACTGAAAGGCACGACACAAATGCAATTGAGAGCCTCGTGTACAAGCAGTTGCACTAGCTGACACTCTAGAGGCCCTAGAGAATGCTAGCATATTTGTGGCCATTGGTCGCCGCCCTATAAGGACACTCGCACTGGTTGACACTCTAGAGGCCCTAGAGAATACCAGCACACCGGCACCTCCATGTCCGCCTCTCTTTAGTAAATCACTTGGGTTGGAATAATCTATGATCGAGCTATGTGCAAAATTTTGATTTTCGGACTTAGTCAGATTTTTGAGATTTAGGAGTTGTGCTAGGTGGCGGAGTATATATATAAATCTTCGGACTTAGTATGATTTTTACTTCTTCGGAAATTCTCTAAGTGTTGAAATACTTGAATCTTTGATACTTAAACCAGAACTTACTAGGAATCAAGCGTGGAGTAATTTTTCATTTATAAGCTATCAAAATACTATTTGTAAAGGACTATTTTGAACTGTCTTATTAAATGAAAGCTTAGGAGCAAATCTTATAGAACAAGGGAAAAGCTGTTAGTTGGGATACATATTGTCTTTGGAGCCATGTTTCTGAAACAATATGCCGAAAGCAGTTAGTACTCTTGAGTCGTAGTAAAGGGCCAAAAGATTATTACAAACTTGTAGCATTTAAACTCAAGTTAAAATGTACTAATACTTTGGTACCGTTAGAACCGATTTTCTGAGATTTGCACTTACTTGTACATGCATAGGTCTTACATTCCTAATGTAATTTTGATTTATATGCGGATTTATCAAAATAACTATTTTCTCCAAAATTTTGAGTTAAACAAAATATTTCAAAGTCTCAAAGACGTTCTCAACATTGATCGGTTGGAATGATATAAGTGTAAACAAATTATTTTATGCAATCAGCAAAAGTTCCAAAGATTTCCTGATACTCTGAGCAAAATATTCCACTTTTTGGACCTAGCACCGTTCTATTTCTTTTGTTACAGAGAGAATTTTGAATTTTTGGACTTATAGTAATTTTTATGAAAAATGTGAACGTGGTTGGAAATTTACCAAAATTGGACTTGTAATAATTACAATTTTTCTAACTAAATTAACAAATTTCATTTTTCACACTTAAAAGAAAATTTCGTTTTAGAGTAATTCTATCTTAGCCAAAATATTCCAACTTTGGACTTAGAGAGATTCTATTTCTTTTGGTGAAGGATAATTCTAACACTCTGATACTTTGTGACTTCAAGATCCTTAACTTAGCGAGATTTGCACTTAATCAAAATATTCCAATAGTGGACTTAGAATGATTCTATTTCTTTTGACTTAAGGGCAATCTCTAAAGTAGCTTTGTGAATGAACTGTTAGGAAATTTCATCTTGGACAAAATATTCCACGTCTGGACTTAGAGTGATTCTATTTCTTTTGTCTCAGGATAAATTCACTAATTTTGTACTTAGCATAATTTCATTGAAAAGTTTTTGGACTTAGTCAAAATTCACTAATTTTGCACTTAGCATAATTTTATTGAAAAGTTATTGAACTTAGTCAAAATTCACTAATTTTGTACTTAGCATAATTTCATTGAAAAGTTTTTGGACTTAGTCGAAATTCACTAATTTTGTACTTAGGATAATTTCAATAAAAATTTTTTTTGGACTTGGTCAAAATTTGTTAATTTTGCACTTAAGATATTTTCCTAATTTTTTTTCCTTAGCCAAAATTTATTGATTTTGTACTTAGAATAACTTCATTAGAAACTTTTTGGACTTAGTCAAAATTTTCCAACTTTGGACTTAGAGTGATTCTATTTTATTTTGACTTAGAAAGTTTTTAATTCAGTCTTAACTTAGAAAATTTTTGTTTGTATGCTCCTTACAAACACATACATAAATACAATAAAGAGTTCACTCAACAATAAGTAGGACATGAAAACTAAATTTTTACTTACTTTGTTAATGCTAACATTTCTATTTCATGTACCACCAGGATTCAGCAGTGAAAGTGAAGACAAGTTAATTACTAGTGATAGTGACCATTAGTGATATAAAAGTATAGTCAACAATATAGGCCCTATATGTATTAAATAGCATGCTTTTAAGAGACAAAGTTCTATAAACCAAACGCAGCAGGAGGTTGCAGCAGCCTACCTTGGGAGAGTAGGACGTCTCTAAAAGAAGTAGCAGAAGTACTACGGAAAGTACCCTACTGTCTTTAAAGTCCGGATTATTATAATTAAAGAATATTGAGAAACGTATGTTTACTTAGGCTTATTAGCATACAGACTATAACCAAGTAACATAAAGTGTGTCTACATATAGCCCAGAGTTCTTATAACCTAACAGAATACCTTTAGATAAATAAGAAAGAAGTGCACTAAAACCAGTTGGATTAGTTTTCAAAAGTATAAGTGTTTGTTTAATTCAAAGTTAATAGGCTACTTTGAAGTTTGATTGACAACCTCCACAATATAGGTTGGCCACCTAGTGTAGGATCTCACACTTCCTCAGAGTAAACTTGCACTTGAATATTGTATTACTACTAATTATAATTAGATTACATCCGGTTAGATAATTTTTTGAAAACAATCTTTACATATATAAATATAGGTGTATCTAAATTGTATATCTTAATACAGTTATAAGAATTGAAGTCATAAGTGAAGCCCCAATTTTTGCGCAACTTACTTTATAGGATTGGAAGGAAAACCCCTAATACAACTATAAGTAAGAGGTGGCGAGATCTTTGACATTCAGGCAAAATTGTTGCAATATTATTAGAATATAGACGATCCTTTGGGAGTGAACCTTAGTAAGTTATATTCATAATAGCCTTACAGGAATAAGTAGATCGTAGGCTATAAACACATATCCTTAGAGTGAAGTAAGAATTCAACAAGGATTATAAATTGCTGTTTTCTTTTTCTCGACAACCATAATTTGCTAGGAAAGTCGACTCCTGAGCAAACTAAAGTTAATTTGTGATAGTATATAAGCATACCCAAATTAACTCTGCTGCAAACATTACTTAACTTGATAACTAATTTGAATAACTAACTAGCTCAAATTGACTTCATAAACAAACCTATATAAAAGTTAAGTAGAGGTGTTTCTACAGTTGAGCTTAATTAAGGATAAGAGTGCATTAGCGCACACTTCAGAATAACAATCAAAGCTCACACGCAAGTATATACAACGTAGAAACAACTATAGGTGAGGTAGGTACAACACCCATCTATAGCTAAGCAAATTTAAAGAAAAGAATTGTTAGTTTAAACAAATTCTTGATTGTTTTGGATTATACACATTATTTGTACTCCTCTTGAACTTTCGCTATTTTTATCCTAAAAATAGTACAACATCTCATAGGCTTTTAAAGAACTTACAAATAGTTCTAAGGCTTTAAAGCAACCACCATGTCATCTTCCTGCGAACAAGGCAAGAAGAATGATGAAGCTGACAAGGAAACCACTCCTTGTCGGGGACGCTCGACAATACCTGGTACAAGAACCCCTTCAGCTAATACAGACACTAGAGACTCTGATGCTTATGAGGAGATACAAATATCCAATCTAGAAGAGCCAGAACAAATTGGTGAGAGGAATATGAACCCTGAAATGAATGAGATATCTCTGGACTCACTATCAACTCAAGCTAACTCACCAGAACCGTGGAAAACTGATTCCCGTGTGCAAACAACAGTAGCAGAACCAGCAGAAGAGCTTCTACTCTCACAGCAACTGAACACAATACAACTTGGTAGTCCTAACACGAGCGGTTCACTTGAAGTTGGGAAGAATCTCTGCACAAACTGGACAAAGAGTGTAGTGCACAAGAGAACCAACAACACAAACAGCTCGAAGTCTAAAGAGAGAAGAGCTAACTACAAAGATAAACAAGCTGCTAAGATAGAGGCCATCTCAAACTATTATAAAAGAAAATCCACTGTTAGAGAAATGTCTGCAAAATCACCCAATCCTAAACCTTATCACAGGGATAACAGGGACAGGCAATTTCAAAGGAACACCAAGCGGGATTATCAGGCTTCTTATAGATCATCACCTGGACGCCACTGTGTAGCATGTGGACAAAATTCTCACAAAATATCAGATGGATGTAGATTATTGTGTGATGATACAGGGAGGTTATACCCAACTGTATTGACATCAGCATTCTGCACAAACGGTTACAAGACATATGGTAAAGAGTTATACCATTCCCGACATCTATGTCCTGGAAGGCCAGCCATGATGGAACTGTACCATAGTGGTAAGGTGAAACCTGGTGGTGTATTCAGGCAAACATATGAAGAATGGGCTAAAGCTAACGCTAAGGAGTCACTTAAAGACTGTAACCTTAATGGAGTCAAAGCCACCGTAGATGAAATGACTCTCGATGAGCCTAACAATCAAACAGGAGACAACATTGCACCCACTAAGCAGGAAGAACGAAAATTATACCTTCATTGCTCTGGATGTATGCCAGAAGAAGTAGATTGTAAATATGATTATGATGCATGTATGACAGCTTTACTTGACTCAGCAACAGATAAAACATCATATCAGCCAGATACTACAGCAAGTTGTTTGGTGTAATAATGAACGATGATAAGAATCAGTTGGAAGAAAGTAATGAGCAACCAGTTACATATGCAGATCACAAGATCCCCGAACCTGGAGATGTAACTCTTATGATTCGTCCCACATCATTTTCAGGCCGTCATTACCCAATTCTCTTTTCGATTGTATCTGAAGACCATGAGGATGTCGCACCTATGATAATTGGACTGAATGGTATTAGAAGTCTACAGCTAGCATGGACTTCCTTCACAGACAAGTGCCGGTTAGCACCGTGTTTGTATTCTGTACTTCACCCTGAAGGACCACTGAGCAGTATCTTCTGTTCTGACTTCGAACTCCAGCTCTGTACAGGAGTAGTTAAAAAGATCAAAGCTAAAGAAACCCAAGTGATAGTGATGAATATCAACCACTTTTTCAACCTGACACCTGGAACACAAGTGATCCTCAGCGACGATCATATTTCAAAAGGAAACGCAGGAATTAAGATCTTACCTGGACAAACACAACTCATTATCAATGATGATGGACAACTCAGCGGCAGAGCTCTAATAATCAACAACTCCGATCACACTATCACCAATACAGTCATCACTGGTTACATAGAGTCTAGCGACCAATCTATTGTCAGAGAGGTAGTCGTTGACTTTGATTTCACAGGGTCATTCTTATATGGACTACCTATGATACCAGAAATAGATGATTCCGATGACGAATTGGAGCAACTTGCCATAGCACGAAACACGCCAGCTATTAACTAGATCACTCTAGCTACTAGTAACCAACCCAATATTACTCTTATAACCATCTGAAACACAAGTTCATTAATCAACTCGATTAATCTTTTAGCTGATAGATACACTCCAAATCATACAGCTATCGAAAAGGGCACTCAAATAACATGAGTGGTCTTAATCTGATTATCATCTTAATGCTAATAAAATTTCTAGTCTCACCTAATCTTGAATGAAGTAAATTCGTTGAAAACAGAGATGATATTGTAGAGTTTAGGTTAAGGTATATGGTTGAGATTGGCAATCTCACACACTAACATTTTAAATTAATACACAAAAATGGGTAGTAATAAAGCTAATGTTTTATGGTATAGTTTTAGAATCTTCATACATTCACAATTAGACAGAAAAATCTTAGACATACAACTGTGCCAAAATATCTCTGGAACTTTGCCTAAAGACTGTTATTACTTGTGAATCAAACTTTACACTAGAATTCAACCTATGACAACCAAGACAAAGTTGTACAAAAATAGGACATGACCTAGATAGTACACTCCTCCACCCCAGGAGCCCAGTATACTTAGGGAATATCATTTAATTGATTGAACTATCTAAGGCCGAAATCTGAATCATTGAGCATACATTTTAAATATTCTGAAGAAAGTTGTGGAAAAATACGCACATAAAAGAGAGAAAATTAGTTCAAGAAAAATTCACTCACTTTGAAAAGTTGTGACTTTTCCTTGGTTCTCAGTTTACATGCCTATTGCAGTATAAATCGAAAGCGAGCATAGAAGTTTTCAAAAGATATCTGGACTTACAGATTTTACTGTAATGAGACTTTTATGAGCATATTCACAACAGTATGCATAAACGAACCAATAGCATACTCGAGCTCACTTACATTTTTAAATTGAATAAAACTTTTGTCTCAACTCTAGCACAAAGGTGAACCTTAGAGGACATTAAGAAAGCTTTGGCAGCTGGACCAATTTTAGTAAATTAACTAGCATATTGACATGTAAGAATAATCCTGTCAAATGGAGCCGGCACCACCTCTGGCTTTACGCAGCAGTCTTATTATAAACTATATTGCCAGAATGCACAGACCACTTTTATCACCTGGTCTAATCCTTAAATAATCATACACTACTATCTCATTCCTGGTGACAAGATACCAAGCTTATCGTTGCTTTTGCGAACTAAGGAAAACAGTATTGGACCGCCTAAATTTAAGATTTTTATTTTACTTTAAGTTATCCTGAAAACCCTATGCATTATAATTCTTAAGTAACCTTGCGGTTAACATTAGGTCTAAAAACACATTTCGGATACTTAACCTATCATCCTACAATAATACTGAAATATATGCCCAAAACCATATTGCGACAAAAGTATATCTAATTTGTATATAACAGTGATAAAGACAAAACTATCGATTAAAATCTGTACGAACAAAACTATACTTTTCATGCTTTTATTATGAGAACACAGAAACAGTATATATTGTGATTTGCCACAATTTCACCCATCAATAATTTTAACTTAAAGTTCTAGTAATTAGACAAGAAGCCATTGCATACCCTCAAAGAAAATTTCAGTCGCAAAGATCGACATTGCATATCGTACTTGGACATCTTTAAAACTATTTATGCGAAAATTCATTCAGAGCTTTAATATGACCCAAATACTAATGCATCTTGTTAACGAATGAATAACGGGTTTATTACATTTCTAACCAAAGTATATTTAGTATCGCTGAATATATCAAAGAATCAAAATATTACCTGTTTAAGCCTAAGGCTAAAACAACAATATCCTTCCTAAGAAGAAAGGACAAGTATCAACTCTTAACAGGGACACATAAAAGCTATGTTAACAAGCCTAAAAATAATACAGTAACAAATATTCATCAAAACTGATTTTAAAACACTAGCCCCAGTGTAAAATTTGAACTGTTATAACGACAGACACAATTAATAATAATGCCATAAAATATTTAAGTTATAAACGCATATAAACTAAATTATATTTCATATCATAAGAAGAGAACACTTTTGCTCTCCTTTCCTTAAGCGATATTATATGCTATACGCAATTTCTGATAAACAGGGATAGTTAAAAGTTTAAATAACAAAATTTCCCTTGCTCTAATTTAAAAATACCAAAACGTATCAAAACCTGCTTTAGTTGCTAACTAAAGAATGCAATTACAACTAAAACACATAAAAATATAATGTAAACTACCAAAAGTTTGTAGAATTAGTTAGGCGATACTATCCACATAAAACCAACTCTAACATCACACATATCCTCTCACAGTATATAGTAAATTGCAAGTTTTCAAAATAAACATGGTTGAAAGGAGTTCTGATATAAATACAGACAATTTAAATACCCTTTCAAAATCAAAAGATTCGAACCAATTGACGAATATTTTGACACCTTCACAGAGGATACAAAAAAAAATAATTATAAAGTCTTACAATAAACTCATGGACTACAAGATAATTACAGTAGCTAAAGAATACACTTCCGTTTATATTTCTGGCTAAAGCAAAAATCTGCAACCAGAAATATGTGCATATTTAACTCCTTATACACAAATAAACAGCGAAAGCAATTACCATTATAACTAAAATGCAAGCTTAAATAATACCAAATCTATAATTCTAAACACATACCGAACTTATATCTAAGACACATTGAACATAAATTATAAATATCAGATTTCAAAAGGATTAAATTCACAACCATAACAATCACTTACATTTCCGCTTACCCTGTAAACTCGTGAACAATATAATAATATGTTATTCTAATCTGATAAATGAGATATCATAATTTATGTAGAATTTTCCCACTCAACAGTTAGGGAGTTGAATCCATTTTTATAAAAGCAGAAACATAATCTATGATTATGGTTTGGACCCTATAAAACTGTAATCTACCCTTCCACTTTCTCCTCTCTTAATGAAGATATCTTCAACGCTGATACGATTTTTGAAATGTAAGATTCCACTTTCAATAGAGACGAAACTGAAATCATACATTCATGTTTACATATCAGCGTATTCATAAACATTGATTTCCTTATTTATATCGACATAATAGTAATGTATCATTCTACTTTCAATAGAGACAAAACTGGAATGATACATTCAAGATAACATATTATATATTTAAATCGACATAGTAGAAATGGTACATATTAAATAGTTTTTTTTTATATTTTTATTAGTTTAAGTTTTTAAGAAAAAAAGGACCTAAAAATAAAGGTTGCTAACACTTAACAATCAGGCCCATTTCCGGACCTTAATCGTTCAATGCTCCCCCCCTCCACATATCATCTCAGCTCCTATTAGAGTTAGATGGCAAAAAAAATTGTGCATGTTCCCTGTTAAATAATAAATTTCCGACTTTAAGTGAGACAAAGTCATTTTTCCTTTACTTCACCCTTTCATTTAACAACTTTATTTTTTAAGGTTAATTAAAATGTTAAATGAATGTAATTTCCTTATTTTTGAAGCTAGAACAATTTTTTCAGAAAATGTTTATCTTAAAGTAAATTTTGTATTAGAAATCTCAAAACATAAATTTTCTTATTCGTTGGCTTAACAACTTTGGGGACTTTTACTGAATTTTGATTGGTTGGTTTAACCACTACTATCTATAATACAAAGTAAAACGATGTCTTTCTGTCTGTCTGTCCGACCATTCGTCTGTCCCTTAAGATCTCGGTAACAACTGAACCGATCGGATTCTACTCTTCAGGGTATATACCTATTGGTCCTGTTGTGGTTTTAAGCTATTTTCTTGGGGGGTGGGACAAACCCAACCCCCCTAAAATGAAAATCCCCCCCCCAAAAAAAAATTATGGTGATGCTCAGAAATTATGGGCGCAGCACCAGAATTTTTATTTTTTTTTAAATTTTTAAAAATTTTTTTTAAAAATTACCACATGTGGCAAAGCTCCTCGAGGCTAGGTGCGAAGCCGCTAGTACTTAATAACATAACCATTCAAAATCCAATAAAAGTCCCCAAAGTTGTTAAGCCAGCCAATAAGAAAACGTTAGCGTAAAACTTTGGGGACTAGTGTAATAAACAGTCCATTGTCCACCTCTCTCTCTGCTAGTTTCCAAAGTTTTACAATAACGTTTTCATTTTTGTTTGCTTAACATCTTTCGGGACTTTGGTTAGTTTATTCAGTATAGTGTCAAAACTTTTCAACCACTGATGGCAAATTACAGTAGGGGTATTTTTGGGAATGTACATCCATTTATCGGCTATTGTCTTAAACCCATTAGATCCCTGGTGGCGATAAACTTGAATTAAAGTACCTGGTTTTGGACCAGCTAAAAAGGTAATTTCAGTCCAATGTTCCCTACCTCCCTGGGTACAATAAAAGTTGTCTACAGAGAGGGAAAAATTAAATAAATTCTGTATATGATAACATGAGAAAACAGAATGAGAAGGACAGTAGCACCCTGTAATCGTTATCAGAAAGTCCTGAATGTTCATTTAAAACATTTGACGAAGCTTTTTATATTAAAGTGATTGAGAATTTAATTTTTCAAAATGCATTTTCGTTTACCTTTTTTTATATTTTAAGTAATTTTCAAAGAATTATGCCTTAAAAGTTCAATTAAGTTAGAAAAAAATCAGTTTAAAATGCCGAGAGTATTTCCACATGAAAATAATGTTAAAATCTGAGCAAAAATTAAACTAAGAGAAAATAAGCCATTTCTTCGCTTGCAGATAAAAAAAAAAAAATTGATGCTTAGAAAATATTTTTGTAATATATCTCTATTAAAGAAAGCCTGCAAGAAATACCCTGCTTTAACTGCTGAAAGACTGCCACAAGTAGATCAAATACCCGAAATTTAAAGCCTTCAGCTTCTATAACAAAAAAGTTCTAGGCATTTTAAAATGACATTTTATGTACAATAAAAATTTTGAATGAATTGCAATGCTCATGTTGTAAACTTTGAAATTAAACTACGTGGCCTAGAAACAAAATTATAAGCTTATTTTTGTCATAAATTTAGGTTTCCAGTAACTAATTATATTTTTACAATAAAAATACCCATTTTTATAGTCAAAATCATTAAAAAAAATTAAGTTTTACTTGCGTTGTACCGATTGTACTGCAGCCAATCAGAAGGCTGAATCAGCTTAACAACCAATCACAGCTAAGCTTGTATTAGTTTACCCCTTTGTTTCCGCTATGATTTTCGTTTAAAAATGCAATTTAAATCGAATTTTTTTCTTAGATTTTAACTATGAAATGTGGTGTTTTTATTGTAAAAATGTAATCAGTTACAGACAATCTAAGTTTCTGACTTAGATAAGGTTATAATTTTGTGTCTAGGCGACGTAATCTAATATTGTTTTTTCTTTTATGAGCATTGGAAATCTTTCAAAAATTCCATTGTACATAAAATGCTATTTTGAAATGCCTAGAACTTTTTTGTTATTGAAGCTGAAGGCTTTAAATTTGGGGTATTGGGTCTTCTTGTGGCAGTCTTTCAGCAGTTAAAGCGTGTTATTTCTTGCAGGCGTCCTTTAATATTTATCTTTGAACTTTCTCTAAAATGTAATGAAAAAGTTTGGTTTATTTTATAAAATCATTAACCAAATACCGCTTTGTTTATGCTGGTATAGGGACAAAAGAAAAATTGTTTAAATCTGTAGAAAGAATGATATTTAAGAATTGAAATGTTTAAATAGAATAAACAAATATGATTTGCTGCACATATTCAGCATAAAATATAGCGCGTTTCTATAGTATTTACATAAAAATAAGCATTTTATCATGTAAAATAAACCTCGTAATGTGTCAAATTTAATTAAATACCTTCCATTATCTGTCCCCCCTCCTTATCTTTTGTTTGGTACAAATGGTACCAACGGATTTTGTTAAGTTGAAGTATAGAAACCAAACATTACTGAATATTGTAAAAGTCGCAGTCCCTTCAGTGTATTTTAAGTTGTAAGTTTGGACCAGTACGGAAAAATTTCAATTGCTATAAAAAGTAAATAATTTTATTCCCATAACTGAAAAAACATGTTATTTTATTTCATTTTTTTTTGTATAGGTTTATTGCTAACTGACTTGATTTATTACCTCAGGAACCATCTTTACATTGTGTTTAGGATTAAGATAAAAGCCTTGCTTTAATTAATGTACATCCATAAATAACAGATTAATATTAATAGAATGTAATTTGTGTGCTCTTTATCTTATTCCATGTTTTGAAGTATTAAACAATCAAGTTCTGTGGAGTCCATTTGTATGTTTGTGTGTGTGTGTGTGTATTTTATACAACCTGGCTGTACTCAGAAAACGCTTATACCTTTAATTAATTCGTGTTTTAAAGATTGTTTCTTTTAAATATTTTTTATAGATTTTATCTATAGTAAAAACTTTAAAATTATGTGGGAGCCTAATCGTATTTTTAGCTCTGCAGTATGATGAAGCTTTTTAGCAAGTAGTAAATATTGAGATAGGATGAGGGTGCTATGTTCACAAGATCGACAACTATAAATCAGCTGACCTTATACCCATATTTGGTAATATCGTTTCGATTGTCGGTAGAAATCGTTTAATCTCCCCGTAAAAAGAAATTACAAACTTTTTTGGTTAGTTTAATATGTATGTAACAAAAGAATTTATTCTACTCTAAATTTGCAAGTAAACTTCAACAAAAAGATTGTTATTTGTTGATTTTGATAGGTTTTAAGATATGTATAATAAAACTCAAAATACAACGAGGTTTTCAAGGGAATAAATACGTTTTTTTAAAGTTTGATTTATTTTTAAATGGGAAGTATTTAAGACTTAATTCTCAAATAGTACCCTAAAAAAACATTAATCAGTGACATATATCAACTTTTTCCCAGCTTCGTGAACACTTTAAGAGTTATAACAATATAAATTGATAAGATACATACAAAATGTTATTGCTTTTAAGCGACGTTTTCTACAAATAGGATTGGTCTAATGTATGTCTAAAAAAATCACTCTTATGGTTTGCAGGTTTCTATAACTATGTCTTTTTAATATGTTAACTTCACTCTCAGCAAAATAAGGGAGGGTTCCAATTTCAGTAGTACCCAAAGTTTTATAAACATTTGTTGGATTTATAAATTTGTTTACTTTTATTTAATCTTAATTGGTTGATGAAAACTGGCATTGTCAAAACTAAACAGCCAAGATCAGTTGTTTATTGCATCTGTTTTTCCAGTTTTGTTAGTCCCGAAGGGGCGAAGGTCCAGTCTAACAAAACTGGTGTTCATATTACAACTTTTTACTTTACAATTTGTAGAAAAATGTCTATAATACATTACAATACATGGTTTCAAGTATGGATTAGACGGGTCTGATCCAGCGGATATTAATTGGTATCGTAGCCATACTGTAAAATCAAAAAAAATCATGGACAGAATGACAGACAGGCAGAAAAGTGAATTTTAGAGTACAATCGCATTTTATTCTTTCTTAGTTAGTATATATGTATCCAGAGAGGGAGGAGACAATTGACTGCTTATTACAATAGTACACAAAGTTTTACAATAACGTTTTCTTATCATTGGCTTTGATTGGTTGATTAAATTGTATTTATAAACGTTGGAACCACTAATTTTAATCTACAGAAGGGGTTATTTAGTGCGTCATCATTATGGATGTGCATTAATCTATCGGCCATTGTTTTATCTCTTTAGAACCCTGATATGTTTCATAATTTTATTTGTTAGCTTTGATTAAGTGAAAGCTTTTCATTACATTAAGTTTTAAGTCTTAAGTATGTGTTATAACATATGTAACATAGGCCGAAGTTAAACTTTAGCTGAGAGTGATAGGACAATGGCAGATTGGTTATCATACCTTTTTACATAAAAATGAAATGGTTTGGCAAGGATAATTAATATTCCATCGTCATTTACCATTATCCCAAAGTTAATTAAATTTATGAGGCCTTTGAATCTAATTTATTAAGTTATTTGAAATATATTTAAATCTATTTTTACAGTTTAAAAGAATCCTTAGATATGAATTACCTTTACATAAATTCAATCCACCTACAATGAAAGCCAAAATAGACAGGCAAAATTTTTGCATTCTATTTTGTACTTCAGTTTGAATTTTCATTGGTTTGAAATAAATGCACATTTGAAATAATCTTTGTCTAAGAAAAGATAAATATACCATACATGATTTTATTTTACTTTTTGGGCTAATTGTTATTGCTGAGAGAAAAGAAAAAATAAGTATTAATTTTAAAAGCTATTGATCCATCTCAACCCAAGACTACTTTATCAAACTAACATCTTTGTACAGGCCATATATATATTTCAATAACTAAGGTTATCATTCTCAATCGTCCTGTAAAGGAAAAAAAAACACAAATCAGTAAATAATACATACAAAAAGTCTATTTTTGACAAATTTGAATAAAATATTTAACATTTCTTTTTTTCTTTTGATTTAATGAATTGTAGAGATGCATCACATGTTTTAAAAAGGTTATGTAATTAAAAATGCTGTTAAAATTAAATTTTCATAATTTATATTAATAAAAACACATACCTATAAACTTTTTTGACATTTTAAACATATTTACACTCCCGCTACATATCAATTTATGGTCTAACAGCAGACCACAGTGAAAACAAATTTTCAAATTTAAACAAACAAATAAGTATTTTTTCTGTTGATTTTTTGGTATCTGTGCATATAAAAGGAAACGGCATTATCCTCTTAGGAATTGTTTATCAATTTTGAAAATTTGGGTACCCTCCCCCTAGATATACCACACTTTTCTGGGATCTTGCTGTGTCAAGTATCAACTGTGAGGAATACCAAAGGATGACTCCATGCTAAATTTGAGCCGGATCCGGCCAAAACTGGCCGGGATTTTTTATAAAAAAACGTTTTTTTCCAGTTTTTATGGGGTATCTGTAAATCAAGCCCCCTCCTGGGTACGCCCCAATATTGATTTTTGCTTGAAGGTCTGATCTGAATTCCTCAACACTGGATATGACCCCTAGAGTTGAGAAAATGGTTAAAATCCGGTATTTTGACCGGTTTCCGGTCATTTCCGGCCCAAAAAAGAATTTGAAAATCAAAATTTCATCTAAAATTAAAAATAATATGCTTTTAATTCCATTTTTCATTAATAATTTTTCCAAAATCAAAAAGCTTAGGTAATAAAGATAGTTTTAACAACTTAAAATGTGAAAAAAGGTTGAAATTGACAAACTTATGTTAATTTGAAAAATGTTGGTAAATCCTAAAAATTTGACGGATTTATATATACATTTCAGAATATAGGTTGACTATGGTCTTTAAGACATGCCATATCCAACAAAATTACAATAAGAGGGTCTAAATGTTTTTCTTAACCAAAATTCTACATACCCTGGCGGTTCCAGGGATATGTCAGTAAGGCTTGTCGGCTGGCCATAAAGCTTTTAACAGGCAACCGACTAAAGGACGAATTTGATGGTTATCAACAGTTAAATGTAGCGATTTTCGGTTTTTCTGTTTAAATTGTGTTTGAAAGCGTAAAATCCTAAAGGCTGGTATTCTCACACTACATTAGTCTCAATACAATGCAAATTAAACTGAATGTTTTTTAAACTGTTTTTAACCTATTTTTGAATGGGGGGTGAAAAATATACTAGGACACCTATAGAATCAGACTGCAGAGCCCAAATTTGAATTAAGTCCCCAATAAACTTTTTTTGAGGGATTTAAAAATTAATTTTTAGTGTTGCTGTAGTCATTTTGACCGGAGCAAAAGCTCTTTTTTTACTTCAGGTAATATTGTGGCTTACAGAACATTTTTATATAATTCACTTTATATTGATACAATAAAAAATTACTCTCAGTTATGTCGCAGCTGTGGTGGAGTGTGGACCTTACAGACCTTCTCCAGTGATGGGTTGATTTTTTTTCAGCCTTTCTTATGCAGTCAGCTCAAAATTGATATGGGTTGAAAAAATGTATAAGAGCCCAGTGAAGCATAGAGTTGTGAGAATATTAAAACCATCAAGAAGAAATTTCCACATACCAAAACCATTCAATGAACGTCAGCTTTTGTTCTAATTCATCATTTTAAAAAAAAAATCCTAGTTTCCCTCCTGAGAAATTAGGGATTAAAAATCCCCCTACCCTTTCTGCAGAAGTAACCCCACCTTCCATCCATCACATTCCTCTTCTCCAGCTTGACCGACGACGCAGCACAATAGTTGGCGTGTAATTTGAATCCCAGCATCTCTATAATACATATCACACTATGGGTATATCTTGGAATTTAAAACAAATTAGGTTAGAGGTTACTAATTTGTTCTTGACATAACTCCAGAACTTTCAGTATTAATCTCTTGGCTACATCCATGCCAGGCATGGATTAAGGGTTTCTTAATTGAAGCTTTGGCGTCTTGCTGTCGACGACTTGCAGTTTCCTGACACTTTCCTCTTCTAAAACAAAGTCATGGTAATACTGCAGAAGAATTCAGCACTGAGAGAAGCATTGATATTTCTTGGTGGATCATGTATATAGTGTAAAAAGTGACAATAGTAAACTTTATTTGCATCAAAGCAGACGGTTTTCCTCCATCTTTATTTCTGTGGAATCTTGACTACATCAATTTAAAGAACATATCTACTTGAAGAATAAAATAAATGTATTTAACTACAAATCTATTATCTAATTAATAATCATAATTATTATCTCTATTATATATGTCCACCCATGCAAAGTAACATGGGGACATTATTATTTGTTTTGGTATATGTTTACCATTAACATTATTTTCCAGTATTTAATGAAGAAATACTGATGAATGCTATATGTATATGCACACTATAGCCCGCTGTGAGTTTGCCTAGCTCACTCCTGACCCCAGCCCCCCCCCCCCCCTGGGTCCTATGTTGATGTGACAATTTACTAATTATTAACAAATGTTTAACATTAATGTGTAGTTAATTTAATGTTTTTATTATTCTTTAAAATATTCATGTTTTTTTTAGTTAAATGTATGATTTATTCCTTTAATGAAAATTGTTCTTATGTATAATTATTTTATAATGTATGGTTTGTTCCCTAAGATTAATAAATCTTTAAACAACAAAAACATTACTCTGTTCATTGGAAATAATTTTTTTTTCAAAACAATTAATTTCACTGAAAAATCTAACATTTACAATTAAACAAATAATTCTGAAGTCTAACCAATAAGAAGTCTTGTTTTATTTCAATTCTTAACAATTCAAAAAAAGAGTGTTTTCACAAAGTGACTCATTTCCAATGTAGTTAAATAATTTTTATTTAATTAAAATGAAAAGAATGAAAACCATACACATAAAAGTTACATACTTTTTAAAATTATTTTGAAAAATAAGTTTGAATAATCTTATTTTATATCACATTTGTATATGTGACAAAATAAATTTGTTGTATTGCATAAACATTTGTTGTCATTTAACCCTTTACAGCCATTATTTATGTTTTTAATATAAGTGATAGAACACAAACATGTTAATGTTAATTCATTGATATATTATAAAGAATTATTTTTTTAATTAGTTAATTTAGATGAAATCAAATGGCCTAATTTTATTCTATACCAGAATACAAGATTTATGAAGCAAAACACTCTAAATGCTACGAATTTTAACCCAATAAAAAACGACCTTTTGCTCTGGTCAAAAATGACCAGAGCACCAGTAAAAATTAATTTTTATATCCCCCTAAAAAGTTTATTGGGGACTTAATTCAAATTTAGGCTCTGCAGTCCGATTCTACTGTTGTCATAGTATATTTTTTATATATGTTTTAAAAATAGGTTAAAAACAGTTCAATGATTTTGACTATAAAATTGTAAAAATGTTATCAGATACTGGCATCCTAAGTTTCTGCCAAAAATAAGCTTATAATTTTCTAGGCGACACATTTTAATAATGAAAATTTTATTATTAGCAATGAAAAACTTTTAAAATTTTCATTGTACTTAAAATATGATTTTGAAATGTCTATAACTTTTTTGTTTTTGAAGCTGGAGGCTTCAAATTTTTTGTAAAGGGTCTACTTGTAGCAGTCTTTCAGCAGTTAAAGCGTGGTATTTCTTGCTGGCTTCCTTTAAAATTAAACTCACAAAATTTTCATTAATTTAATAACAAACAAATTTGCTTCTATTTTTTTTTTCTGTTATTCAAAAGGAGCATTTCCATTGTACTAAAATAATCATTTTGAAATTTCTTTAACTTTTTTGTTTTTGAAGCTGGAGGCTTCAAATTTTTTTGTATTGGGTCTACTTATGGCAGGCTTTCAGCAGTTAAAAAGAGGTATTTATTGCAGGGTTCCTTTAATAGTTGGTCTTCCATTTATTAATGAATTTAATTCAAAAATTCTAATAGAAACAGATTAATTACAATTTGTTACTTAGCTGTTTATTAGAAATATATAGAAAATTATAGAAATATTTATCCTACAGTCAAGAATCTGATAACCTTTAGAGTCATATATTAGCACAATTGAAAAAGGATATCGATTTGGTCAAACTGGTCCTATAATCCATCAACTGAAAAGAGAAATTCTAGCAGATAAACACCTTTGTTTATTTTTTGTTATTTATTAATCATTCCAGTAATACAGCAAAGGAATTTTTCAACCATATGATTTCTAAAAGCTATCTTTGTCTTAAGAAATGCAAATTTTATCTTTTTCCTGTCAAAATTTTTACACATTTCTACCAATAACTTAGCCTTTTTATTCTTCTGCAGTTATTCTATTGGCTGATTTAGAGATGGAATCCTAAATTTTCTCAATTCTTAATAAGTAAAGAATTCTATACCTTAAAGGGCAAATATAGGTTGAATATGATATTGGCTTACAATTTAGATGCAATTCTATACTTTTAGAATATCTATGCCAAATTTTAATAATCAAAAAAAAAAATTAAGTAGATATTGCAATTTTTGTGTTCACTTCAACATATAAAAATGAACAACAAAATTGGCTTTTTTATCTTTTATAAGACTTTTTTTGACTATTTTGCTTAAGTTTGATTGACTATTACATTGGCACGCATCTTAAATGACAATTTAAATGTTTATTTTTTTAGATTACATACTATTTTATTCAATTTTTAAAAAGCCTAAAAATAATTTGCGTATTTGTGCGTCAGGAGTATTGACTAGGGTAAATAATATGTTTTAAAGTTTCTTTTCTGTACAAAGATCATTGATTAGTTCTGGATGATATAAATACCCTAAAGTACGCATTTTTCAACACACACACAAACGAAGACACACGAAACAGTTGCACAATTTCTCCAGAAAAAAATACAAGAAAAAAGAAACAATGTTCATCTATCATTTTTGTCCCCTTTAAATTAATTATAACAATTACATTATAATTTTCATACTGACATGAAATAAAATTTTTCTGTTAAAGGTTTTTTTTATAAAAAAATCATATACTTTATACTTTGGTGGGGAATATTGTTAAGGAAGTAAAATCCAAGTTACAAAGAAATACATTGTTAACTCGTTTCCACATTTCATTTAATGAAAGCTTTCTAATTCAACCTTCCTAAGAATCCTTTTGTGATGCTATGGTGTTTGGAGTTCTTAGGGAACCATACTAATTAGATAAAATTACATGTCCAGGTTTTAAGCTATAACAGACTTATACAATTAAATATGTAAATATCTTTAAGTTATTTTTAATCTATGAAAAGGCACGGTTTCTCTGAGCCCATATCATATTCAACCTATATTTGCCCTTTAAACTGTTTTTAACCTATTTTTAAAACATATATAAAAATATACTATGACAACAGTAGAATCGGACTGCAGAGCCTAAATTTGAATTAAGTACCCAATAAACTTTTTTCGGGGGATTTAAAAATCAATTTTTACTGATGCTCTGGTCATGTTTGACCAGAGCAAAAGGTTTTTTTTTATTGGGGTAAAATTCTTAACTTTTAGAGTGTTTTGCTTCATAAATCTTGTATTCTGGTATAGAGTAAAATTAGGCCTTTTGATTTCATCTAAATTAATTAATTAAAAAATTAATTCTTTATAATAAATCAATGAATTAACATTAACATGTTTGTGTTCTATCACTTATATTAAAAACATAGTAAAATGAGTCCCTTTGTGAAAACACTCTTTTTTTTTAATTGTAAAGAATTGAAATAAAACAAGACTTCTTATTGGTTAGACTTCAGAATTATTTGTTTTATTGTAAATGTTAGATTTTTCAATGAAATTAATTGTTTTGGAAAAAAAATTATTTCCAATGAACAGAGTAATGTTTTTTTATTGTATTAACATAAAGTGAATTATATAAAAATGTTCTGTAAGCCACAATATTACCCGAAGTAAAAAAAGAACTTTTGCTCCGGTCAAAATGACTACAGCAACACTAAAAATTAATTTTTAAATCCCCCAAAAAAAGTTTATTGGGGACTTAATTCAAATTTGGGCTCTGCAGTCTGATTCTATAGGTGTCCTAGTATATTTTTGACCTCCCATTCAAAACTAGGTTAAAAACAGTGTAATGTTTAAGATCAAAAGGAAAACAAATAAAATACAAAGACAAGTTAACCAAATTCAAGTCAAATCACAACTGCTGCATTGATTTCACATTAATAAGATTTTATTTTTGTTACAAAAGTATCTAAAACTATACTGAGCACAATTTACAGAAACACATCTTATTTTCCTGTATTCAAAGTAGAATTGCCTTGTAAATACGTTGAATTTGGTGTTTTCACCTCAAATCTTAAAAATGAAAGAAGTGCCAAGGAGCTGCTATTATTTCAAACTCAATGGATTCTAAATGTCTCTTGGTCCTATTTGAACGCTGCATTGTCTGTTTTGATGGAAAATTTTTTTTTACTTTAAATGAGTAAGGCAGGATATGAACGATCCTCCCCCTCTCTCTTATTCAATATCTACATTTGATCCATTTCAAGGTTTTTGATTTACAGTGAATTGTTGTAGAACAGAGCAATATTTATAACTTTTCTTAACCCCCTTCCCTCCCCCAATTAGAAAAGAGAAACCAGTACAGTACAAACTATCCAAAAATGATCCATTTGCATTAAGTAGGGTGAGGGGGGGCATATACCAGTAAGGGGTAATTATCACCTTCCTTCATAAAATGACCTTTATCTCCATGTTCCTTTCGTAGAAGCAAATTTGTTTGTTATTAAATTAATGAAAATTTTGTGAGTTTAATTTTAAAGGAAGCCTGCAAGAAATACCACGCTTTAACTGCTGAAAGACTGCCACAAGTACACCCAATACCCCAAATTTTAAGCCTTCAGCTTCTATAACAAAAAAGTTCTAGGCATTTTAAAATGACATTTTATGTACTATGAAAACTTTGAAAGAATTTCAGTGCTAATGTACAGCATGACCCTCGAAAAAGTATTTTCAAGCATCTGCAGCCCATATTTCTCAATGAATTATCAAAAAATGTATATGTCCTTGTTCTCTGTAGATTTCCACATAAGTAGATATAAAAATATTTTTTTTAGATCAATTAACAGCTGAGATTTTTAGAGCCAAAGTTTTGAAAAAGTGGCTGAGGAAAAAGTAACTTTTCAAGAAAAATGTTTTTTTAAAGTGAAATGACGTATTTTCCTCATAATTTCAATACTTTTTATAAAACTTATATAAAGATGTTTCCCAGAAATTTATTTCATGCTGAAAGCACTTTTTTCACTTGCTCTAAAAGGCATTTTTAGATTAGTGTAAATTGCAAAAACACCCTTACAGAAAGAAATCCTATAAAAAATAGTAGCAAATTGAAAGTTTACATAAACAGAAATCAAACACTTTTTATTTTATCAAAATAAGTTAAAAAACCAAAAAGTTACAGCTACAAACTTTTATTAAACATTTAACATTTTAAATGATTTTTATGTGTCTTAGATTAATTTGATGAGTGGGCGTGAATTTATTGGTAAAGGTGGCGCTAATTCTTCCGGTAATGCAGCATAAATTGGGGAGGGGTTTATTTAAGGTTATATTAATAAGTGGGAGATATTATAAGATTTGAGGGAAAATGGTTATAAGAAAAATCTATTCAGTAAAATTTGAAAAGTAGTTTTTTATATGTAAAAGTAACGTTTTTTAATGCAATAAAAAATGTATCAATTGTAAACTTGCTCTTCTTTCTTATTTGCTTTTTAACTGGTTGATAAAAAGTAATATACTAAAAAAAAACTAAGACATATTTAGCAATATCCAGTTTCTCAAGCACTTTTTCCAAACTTTGGCTTTAAAAATCTCGGCTGTTAATTGATGTAAAAATAATATTTCGATATCCTTTGATGTAGAAAATTATAGAGAACAAGTACATATGAATCTTTTAATATTTTATTGAGAAATATAGGCTGCAGATGCTTAAAAATACTTTTTTGAGGGTCATGCTGTAGATATTTTGAAATTGAACTATGTGGCCTAGAAACAAAATTATAAGCTTATTTTTGGCATAAATTTAGATTGCCAGTAACTAATTATATTTTTACAATAAAAATACCCATTTTTATAGTCAAAATCATTAAAAAAAATAAGTTTAACTTGGGTTGTGCCGAGTTTACTGTAGCCAATCAGAAGGCTGAAAATGCTAAGCAACCAATCACAGCTGAGCTTGTATTAGTTTACCCCTTTGTTTCCGCTATGATTTTTTTCTTAGATTTTGACTATGAAATTTGGTGTTTTTATTTTAAAAATGTAATCAGTTACCGGCAATCTAAGTTTCTGACAAAGATAAAGTTATAATTTTATGTCTAGGCAACATAATTTAATATTGTTTTTTTTTCTTTTATGAGCATTGGAAATCTTTCAAAATTTTCATTGTACATAATATGCTATTTTAAAATGCCTAGAACTTTTATGTTATTGAAGCTGAAGTCTTTAAATTTGGGGTATTGGGTCTACTTGTTAGTCTTTTAGCAAATAAAGCGTGGTATTTCATGCAGGCCTCCTTTAAGGGTAGTTTTAGGGTCTCAACGTTTGACAAAAAAATATTTTTTCAATCCGTAAAAATCTTTTTAACTAAGAATTCTCCGTACTTTTCAAATCGGTTGAGAGCTTTAAAAAAGAGTTAATATTTTTTTCAAAAATAACCAGAGTTTGTGGCGGGGCATTTTCATTTTTGAAAAAAAAATTTGAATTTGATTTTTAAGGTTAATTTTTAGGTTTTCCAAAATTCAATATGGGCTTTTTAAGAATTAGGCCAAAAAGTGGATAGGACAGTGTTTTTTTATGAAAAAATAAAAATTTTATTTTGAAAGAAAATGTCTTTAAAAAAATGTTTTTTGTCATAGAAGGAATAGTCTAAACCTTATGAAAATTTTTGTGGATAATCCCTCTAACCAAACCTAAATACATTTGTTTGGCCATTTGGCCGTTTTTCATTGATTTCTTTAAGGTTGAAAAAAACGTTATTGGTTTAGCCCTCCTGTGGGGTATTAATCTGTCGACTTTGAGTCCAATTATATCAAACTTCTAAAAGTCCTAGGATAACCTGATAGTCTTTTCCATAATCTTTCTAATGATCTTTGTTTTATTAGAAAATATTAGTATTTTCCCTATTTATTTTCTTAAAAAAACTGAAAAAATTACCGGTTTGGTTAGAGGGATTATCCCAGATTTAAGATTTTTTGGATAGGCCTCCAGGTTCTGGAGCTCCAGGCCTCCAGGTGGTCTCTCTACAGGTAAAAATAAAAAAAAAAATTTTTTTAAGAGTTAGATGTCAGCTTATGAGACAAATTATGTGAATAACAATCGAAAAGAAGCATATTTTGTTTTATAAGTTAACCTCTAACCAGGGTGTCGGAGCCGTATGATTTTGATGCGGCTCCGACTCCGGCTCCGGCTCCTACCTTAAAATTAATATATCAATTTTTTTTCATTATTGAATTTGATAAAATAAAATAAATAATATAAAATATTTTGCTTTTATTTGATTAAAGCTATATAAAAGTAGAAGGATGTGTGTCTATTTGTTAAGTAACAATAGTTTTTCAGTTTATTATATGGAAATAGACCATTGCCAAATTATAATGTTACTTTAAAAAATCATTTTTAGCTAGTCCGGAGCCGGAGCCATTTTTAACAAAAAATACGGCTCCGGATCCGGCTCCACCAAAAATGTTGCTGCTCCCGGCTCCGGCTCCAGAACACTGCCTCTAACTCTTCAAAAAAAAATCTTATTTTTTTTTCCTGTACAGAGACCACCTGGAGGCCTGGAGCACCGGAACCTGGAGGCCTATCCAAAAAAATTTAAATCTGGGGGAAATTCATCATATAAAAATAATTTTATCCCTAATAACATATCCTCTCAGTCCAAAGATAAAGCCTATACACCAGGTTTATGCAAATGTGTCAGAACCCCCCCCCCCCCATAATCCCTTCTTTTCTGTAAGCAGTTTATGACGAAAGTTGAAGATTTGGCCGATATAATCCAAATAAGCAAAAATTTTCATCAATTGCTTATAAGAAATTTAACATAAAATCTAATAGCCTATTCTCTCAGTCCAAAGATAAAGCCTATACACCAGGATTACGCAAATGTGTCAGAACTCCCCCCCCCCCCCCCTCCCTTATTACTCCTCCTTCTTTTTCTTCACTTGAACTGATACAAGCAACTTTTACTATAAATGTCTAAGGATTTATTTACTCCATCCACTTTTAACTCACAAATCAGACCAAATTGTTAAGTAATTGATCAGTAATTTACCACAAAAATGCACAATTAGATAATCAATTAACCTCTTAGTGCTTACTTACACGGTGAGAGATTACTAGGGAAATATTAAGATGAAAAAAAATGAACAAAAAAATTACAAATATATACAATTGAATTAATTAATAAACAACTTTCTTAAAATAATTTTGAATACTCATTTGATATGATTTTTAAAGTACTTTTTTAAAATAAACAAAACATCTTTTATATACGCTCTTTGTATGTTTCATTTATTTAATTAAGAATATACAACAATGTTTAAATTATATATAAAATCTATGCTTTTTTCACAATTGACATAATTTTAAAATAGTATGGTACATTTCTATTATGTCGATGTTAAAAAAGTAATTGAAGATTACAGAAACATAGATATTAAAAATGTAAACCATGATTCCAGTTTCGCCCCTATTGAAAGTGGAATCTTACATTTCAAATATCGTATCAGTGTTGAAGATATCTTCACCAAGAGAAGCAAAATTGGAATCTTACATTTCAAAAATCGTATCGGCGTTGAAGATATCTTCACCAAGAGAGGGGAAAGTGGAAGGGTAGATTACAGTTTTATAGGGTCCAAACCATAATCATAGATTATGTTTCTGCTTTTATAAAAATGGATTCAACTCCCTAACTGCTCAAGGTTATATATCCAGTGGTAAAATTTACGTTTTTCTCTCATAAGAGGGGGAGACCAACCATATACAATACACGTCGACTAAATAAGTCGATCCCTTCAAAAATATTTATACGCAAAAATATATAAAAGGAAAATTGTATATGTAAAAGTTTTGAATCTGTATAGTCTAAAACAGAGTCAAACGAGTAATACAAACTGTACAAATATACGCATGTCACCGCGTAATCCAATATATACAAAATTGAGTTAAGACATCTAATATAAATTATGTAAATTACACAAGCATAACAATATTATTAGACAACCTATATATACGCCTTGAATTGAGATGAACTTGATTAGTTATTAAGCCTATAACCAATCTACATACAAAAAATATGTCAAAACTTTAATTATAGCTAGAAACCGGAAACGCCCACTCAGAATCTAGCAGTAGCGAAAGTAGGATAATAAATAGACTTTGGAAAATAAGTTAGTTTATCATAGAACTCCAAGCAGTGAAGACCTTATTTATTAGTGTACGTGTATCAATCAGAAAAGTAACTTTTGATTGTGGATATAAGCATTTAATAAATAAACTTAGCTGTTTAACAATGTATCCTAAGATAATATTAATAATACTAAGTATGTACTACTATAGTACAACAGCAAACACAATGACAGACTTGATACCCACTCACTATCAAAGTGGAGAATATATAGGCTACACAGCTGTAGCAATTCAATCCATTCAAGTTGATATATCTGTAGGCAATACAGCGCCTGAAATAGCAATCTATGATGGCCTGAAGACTCAATTAGACATTAACTACGATGGACGCACATTCACCTCAGCGCAAACTAAACTCATAGGCAAGCTATATACCAATAAGATTAAGGACTTGCTTATTGATGTAATGGAACTTATCCGCACAATCAAGGAAGCTATTGAAACAGTAACTCCCTTAATAAGTTCTAACCGCATTGAAGTGACTAATAACGTAAATAAACTTTCTTATAAGCTAGATCATGATAAGTTTGACTTTACACAGTTACTGCTTGCGGAAATAATACCACAAATCGTAAGTGGGATAGTTCTTCATGCCAAAGCAGCTAACTTTGTGCAAACAGCAGAATACTCTTATGTTGATAGCTTGAGCAACTTAGCCATCACAAACTTAGAGGAGCTTAAAGCAGACTTAAACTTTAGACATACTCTAATTCAAGATCTTGCAAAGACGGACATCACAGACACTATTAAAACTTTTGTAAGACAAGAGCTTAAACTGGACTATATTCATAACCTCGGATTGGAAGTCCAAAGCCGTTTAAGTGGTGGTACAACATCATTTACCACTATACTATCCATGGAATTAAGTTCTGAGCCAATAAAAATCTACAGATACGCACCAATTCCTTTTGATGAATGCTACATCGATTCCATTTATTATTTGGACAAAACCAAAAGAGTATACAGACAATCTTACTATAACGCTTATCTACCGGTTGAGGCTGACCAGTGCCTTAAGGGACTACTTAGCGTTAATGAGACATTGATAACCAAGCACTGTCCTTTGGCAAAACAAACTTATCCTTATGCTCACGTGCAAGATGGAATTGTTTTTAATAGCTTGAGTGAGAATACCAACCACAGTTTAGAGAACGCATCGATAACTATTACATCCACTCCTTTTATTATAACAGGAGGATCATATAATCTCACATTGGGAGATACGATCACACAGTTCGCACTAGGCTACGACCGACAGACCACGGCACGAACTTTACCATTTGCATCGGAATCATTGTGCCCACCTAAACCTAAAGAACCATTGACCATTAGAACCATCTTCGCTCATATAGAAGAAATAGCTATATATGTGTCGATAACAATTATCATGGTTATAATATTAGACAGGGTCACTACATTCTTAGTCAGACTCTTGAAAAGGGTATTAAGAGTATTTCAGAGGAGCTTGCGTATACGCGGCAGAACGCTTATCCCTCAACGGCCAGATGCACATCATCATAACCTAACGGTAATCTACGGCAGGAGAGGTCACCCCGCCGCAACTACCGCTAGTTAACGACCTAGGAACTCAAACAGAATAGTCAGATAAACATATAAGTTAACCTGATACCTATAACTTGATTTCTAATGTACACGGATAGAAAGACTTACGGACATTCCCCAATGATATAAAAGATTTTGCTAAACGGAAATATAAAACTTTTGTACTCATATATATAACATTGTACTTATATACATAATACCGACTTATAATCTTGTATGTTCTTATAAAAACCTTTATGTAATTATTGTAAAGCTTGTCTTAAAAGGTAGTGATAGAAACGGTAAGAAATAAAGCACATACATCGTAATTATGATACTGGAAGAACATAGCAGGTAATGTTATTACTTATGTAAACCATTATAAAATAAGCGAATTTTAAGCTAGGCTAAACGCTTCACAAAGGTAAATCGTTATAAAATAAGCGAATTTTAAGCTAGGCTAAACGCTTCACAAAGGTAACAATTCATTTTAATTATTATCATTATTAACTTGATGAACAAACGAGTAACACTTATAGAGTGGCTATGTAGATAGGAATTTTACACAACATATATTAAATCAGTAATTAACAGTATATATGTTACTTAAAAATCTCTATATTTATTTTAACAAAAGTAGATAATCTTTAGAAAAGGTATAAAAAAATTTTTTTTGACAAATATTTCTTTGGTGAAAATATAAAATTAAACAATTTTTGAAAACAGAATATAAATTTTACTTAACAAATCTTTGGAAATATTGTGATAATAAGAAAGATTTCTGACAAGCTTTAAACAGTTTTAGTTAATATACTTTTGGGACTTAAGCTGTATACTGGCACATAAAAAAAAAAAAAAAAACCTCGAGATCATTAAAACAATTGAGCGCTAAATGCAAAAGTTTGTATATATATTTAGGCTCATAGCCTATCAACGATTCGATTCGAACCAGGTTAAAGTGTTCACGAAGCTGGAATTAAGTTGATATATGTCACTGATTAATGTTTTTTAAGATTACTTTTTTGAGAATTAAGTCTTAAATACTTCCCATTTAAAAATAAATCAAACTTTAAAAAAACGAATTTATTCCCTTGAAAACATCGTTGTATTTTGTGTTTTATTATACATATCTAAAAACCTATCAAAATCGACAAATAACAATCTTTTAGTTGAAGTTTACTTGCAAATTTATAGTAAAATAAAAGCTTTTGTTACATACCGTATTAAACTAACCAAAAAATGTTGCAATTGTTATCTACGGATAGATTTAAAATTTTCTTCCGATGGTCACAGAAATAAAGCCATATATGGTAATGAATATCACTGATAATGGTACCTGGATTTTCATTTTTTCCTTTATTTAAAAATTTATATGAATATCTAATTCTACATATCTACATGGCTTTAGATATGTGACGTTAAAAATCATTTAAAATCAGTTAATTGCTTTGTATATGTATGATAAAATGTAATATAACCATTGAACAGGATACATACAGGCAATTGATAATATTATAATTGAAACTATAAAATTAAGCTATTCTCGGGACCATCAATAATGTATCATCTTAATTAACGCCTATCTCAAAAAATGCTTATCTCAGAAAATGCTTTTCTAAAAACATTTTAAAAAGCAAAGCATTGTTTTATATTTAGCAATCAATATATTAATAAGAATATATTTTGATATCATTAATATGACTTAATTATATTCATTTTGTATAAAGACACATTCATTTATTAAAAATTGTTAAGATAAAGTCCAAGCTTTTTAGCTCTAACTAGTGGCTACGCCCCTAGAGGCCTCTAATGGTACTTTAAATGTTTTTTTTTTATATTTAAAATATGTCTATGTTGCGTTTGACATTTATGTTTCATTGAATGCTCTTTGTTAAATCAAGAAACATAATTTTTTTGTTTTCTTGTGATTTCTCAATCTCTTAGGAAGGTGGTGGTACCCTCCCCCAAAATAGTTACAAATCTTTCCGGGACCTATGAGAACCTACCATGTTAAGAAGAACCTGATTGCAGCGAGATCCTTTGGCACAAATATACAGACACACAAACATCCTGTTACTAATAAAGTAACAGGATGTTTGTCTGTGTGTTTGTACTCTCTTTTGGAATCATACTGCAGAGCTAAAAATACGAATATGCCCCCACATAATTGGGGGATTTTAAAGTTTTATTATCAATTGAGAAAGTTTTTACAGATATTAAGGTTTTATTTTTTTTTGGGGTAAAATTCTTGCTTAGATTATATTTAATTAATTAACTAAAATTTATAGAAGATATTTAAAAGAAACAAACTTTAAAATGTGAATTAATTAAAGGTTTTGCTGTAAGTGTTTTCTAAGATAGGCGTTTTTTGAGTACAGACAGGTTGAATTAAACACACACACACATACACACAGACAGAGTACGGACACCACAGAACTTGATTGTATTAAAGTTTATTCTTCAAAACATGGAATAGGATAAAGAGCACACAAATTCTATTCTTTTAATAAATTTATATATAAATCTGTTGTATATGGATGTACAATAATTAAAGCAAGGCTTTATTTTAATACTAAACAAAATTACGTAAAGATGGTTCCTGAGATATTAAATCAAGTCAGTTTATAAAATAACATGTCTTTTCAGTTATGGGAATACAATTATTTACTTATTATAGTTATTGAAATTGTCCTATATTGGTCCAAACTTATAACTTAAAATACACTGAAGGGACTGCAACTTTTACAATATTCAAAAATGTTTGGTTTCTATATTTCAACTTAACAAAATTTGTTGGTACCATTTGTACAATGACAGGTAAGAGAGGGGACGAAGAAAGAAAGAGGGAAATATAAACGGCTATAAGTTGGGTTTATAAACAAAATCTGTATGATTATAAATCAATAAATTAATAAACTTGTTTAACCAAGTTGTCGAGATTTTACATAATATCACCAGGGACGTCCTAGGGGGTGGAGGATAAAGGGGTAGGCATCCCCAAAATTTTTAATTTTTACCCCCCTTAAAATAAAAAAGCTTAGACGTCACTAACTCTATGACATAAAGATTTCTCCCCCCAAAATGAACTTTGTGATGCTGTAGGCATCTCAGAAATTGTAATTTTTAATGCTTCCCCCCCCCCCCAATAAAAATGCTTGGACATCCTAAAAAAGTATGATCTATGTTATCAAGATTTTCAATGATAAACAACCTTTTTGTTTCAAAGACCCAACTCTGTGTGAATGAAACAGTGATATTACTGGATAAAAATTAATTAAAATCAACTTATATATTAGCCAGATTTTATTTAATTGATGACCTTTTTGTTTTAAATCCCCAACTCTGTTGAATGAAACAGACAACTACTTAAAATAATGGGCCCTGAATGTTTATTTTATATGGATTTTTCATTTAAATAATGTTTAGTTGAAACTTATGTATATTGATTGTAGGAATATGAATTTAAGGCTTTAAAAAAAATTAAATAAAAAACAAAATTTGGATATCTAGGGTTTAAATGTAGGCAGGTATTTAGAAAAATTTGACTCTTTTCCGATAATTGGGAGAAAAAAAAGATTGCTTTTGTTTATGGAAAACCTTTAGTAAGACTGCTAATTTTTTTGCTAGATATGTATAGCAAATGATATTTGTTTATTCTTTTTGCCCAATTTTATTCTTAAATCATGTATTTTCTGAAGATTTCAACAATTTTTCATATGTTAGTGTACCTGCATAGATATATCAATATTTGGTAACTGATTTTACGAAATTAACGCAGGTTTTATATTTAATTGTAAACCAAGTTTGAACATTTATTTCAAAAGAGGTGTAGTACAACAAAATTTTTGTAGTATAAATTTCGTTGTTTTTATGTGTAAGCAAAGAAAAGGGTGATTTTTCCTTAGTCTTATAAGTGCACAGATTGTTGTGTTATTTTTGTGAGAAGTGGATCTCGGCATTCTTAATTAATTTATTTCTACCTTTATGGAATTTTTAAGGCATTATTCCTTGAAAATTACTTAAAACATAAGAAAAAGTAAATAAAAATGCAATTTGAAAAATTAGCTTCGCGATCACTTTAATTCTACTTGGTGGAAATAAAACTTAGATTTAATTTTAAAGAAGGACATAAGAAAATTTTATCCCGAAACCTGAGTTTTACGACTATTGTATTAAGATTTAAAGGGATGTTAAGTTCTCTAATTTAAAAAAAAGGAAAGGCTATTTATTCTAAGCCTTAACAATTAAACAAATCTTCCTTAATGAGATCACCCGATCAATGATATTACTTTAGTTACTCAAATATTAGAATTGCAAACAGTCTTAACATAAGATCTTTTAAAAGAACTGGAATAAGCGTATTTACATAACTTTGTCTAGCGTCAGTCTCTCAGTCTACTTAGATATTGGTTACAAAAATATATATGCTATTTACAGGTCCTCTCTATATCACAGCACAATTAAAATTCACGATTAATGCACAGGGATGGATATAAACAAATTTTTAGAGAAAAGGTACTGAGGTGCGAGCTCGATTAAATATCTATATATACATAACCCTTAAAAGCTAACAAGAATGAATAAATTGCGACATAAGGCTGAGTTGTTAATATACTATTGAGAAAAGAAAATTAGTTCGCTTACGAAGAAAGTAATTGAGATTAAATGAAGTTTTAAGTTATGGGCAAAAGAAAATACAACCTTACATCTTTTTCTTCCTTACATACTAAGTTCCTTACAAACTAACATGTATATACATAACAAAATGACAACGGTGTAAATTATTTGGTCTCGTACAGTATAAAAGTCATAACGTCTAATATTTTACTAAATAGTGATCACTACTTGACTAGTTACATAGAATAAAAGTTTTGGTCACACTTGTCTGAACAGTCTTTGTCTAATAAAATTGTATGTCTACGACCAAGCTAACAATTGCCACTTCAACGTGTACGCTTGGGGCAGGCAGAACCCCGTCGCCGAGGGACTCCCTCAGCATCGGACTCCTCCCTGCTATTATTTGAAGAACGCGTAACCGAATTCAGGCTAGCCGTCTCTGAGGCAGTCTCTGGCGGAAGGGCAGGGGTTGGGGTCTCAACTGTAAGACGCAGCTGCTCTAAGCCTCCGACAACTCTCTCCGGTAAAGGGAACTGAATCTCACTGTCCATAGAACTGAACCGGCTGGGTGGGATATCGATCTCGAAAACGTCCACCAGAGGAATTGTACTTTCTGCGTCCTAAAATAGGGAAGGAAATATTAATTAGACAGAAAGTTTTAATAGATATTCGGAAGAAATATAATAATGTCTATCCATATAGGTTGTTAGACAATCCTGATATTCTAAAAAGATTATTACATAAATCAACCAAAGTCATAATATTAACCATTAAGAAGGGACAAAACTATAGTTAAAATAATTCACTGTCTACAAGCATAGCTGAACTCACAAAAGCCTTTGTCTTAAGTTACGTAATCTTTGCAAATAAGAATATTAAAAGAATTTATCAAACTTACCGCTGATAGGTCTGCTGCAGATGGAGAATCAATGCGACTAAGGCATAAAGATGAACTATAGCTGGATCTCTCCGCTGACCCTCCAGTACTGGGCAGGCTGAACCTTCGCATGGTTGTATAGTGCTGCACCAGGTTAACTGAATTCGTAGCCTAAAGTAAAATAAGTTTTATTAGTTTTAATCGCAACACTAAAACAAAATTCAGAAAAATCAGGAAATGAGAATGCCTAAAATCCTGTAAAGCCATATGTTTAGGTAGTGACTCAACTCACTTTATAATAGAATTAAAATCTTAAAACGGTTCAAAAATGCTTACACAACCATATGTTTTAAGGTTAACATTCTACCAATATAAAAAACGTTAGTTATAAACACTTTTGATATGTATATGAAGGAAAACTAGGTACGGCCTCTTTCTGAAAATTAATATAGAAAGCACTAATGCATCTATACTTACATGAAGACGCTCAGGTTGATCGAATATCAACGGGCGGAATCCAGGACTTCCTGATGGGCTGTCCAATCCCGCAGGCACATTACTTCCGGTAGGTCGATCCTCGGTGGGAGACAGGCTGTGTACAGCGAAAAACCCGGCTCTGGACCTCACCTCGGCTGGAGTTGATGGACTAACAGAGGGAGCCTAAAACAAAAAGGAAAAATAAGTCCTGTAATAACTTCAGAGAACCCCAATGGGACACGTGCGGCATGAGCAGACTCTCAACTTTCCCAGAAGGAAATAATATTAGTTTATTAATTAAAATTCTAGTTAAAGTCAACTGGTATCTCAATTTGATTGCGGTAACCGGGCGGATTTCTCTGGTGACATAAAACGATGACAAACGGTGAGCGATATATATGGAAGAGCTGAAAGTCAACGTTGAGGAAGTGAGAATAGGACAGAACAATCCTGCAATGACATGATGCTTTACTAGACAAAATGGGTGGCTATACAAAAAAAAAATCATAAAACAGAAAAGAAACATTACAAAAGAAGAAAAGTTCACCTGTGTATCTGACAGAATATCATCCATCACAGAAGACGCGGCTTCGTAAATGCCTGTATCTGACGGCTCCACGGTCGGCGACGCAACTCCAGATCGAGTCCTGCGACTGCAGGGAAGAAGCTCAATGGTCCGGACGCCTATATCACGGAGGCGCCTGCATACATCTCGAATCCAGCGAGCCAGCGACCTGTCCGAGGTGTTATCTAAACGATTTAAAGTCTCAAGCCCTACAGCGCCGAAGAAGACAACTAGGAGAGCACAAGCAAACAAGCCTAAACCCAATAACATGTTGAACAAGCCACTCATGTTGATTGTGTCCAGACTCGTCTTCTGGTCTCTCCTCGACTCGGCAGACCCAGAATCACCTCCGACAACATTGTCTCCAATGTCACCGCAGGAATTCCGCATCACCGAATCGAGGAGAGACCAGATGATCTGAATTGTCCTACTAAGCATCAGTGAGAGATGCTCATTGCCAAACATCTCCCCTTGATACCTTTCGGGTTCAGAAGCGTCGTAAGTACTCCCATAGTCATCAACGTCAGCGAGGCTTGGTACCTCGGACGCGTCGCTGTACACTGAATTCGAGTCGTCTAAGGAGGTTTCGAGAAGAGAGGAATTGGCGAGAGTGGCCGCAGCCGCTCTCATCGACTCCTCGAATCTCTCCTTAATATTCTGATGCGCGTCTAGGCTGTCCGGAATAAACATAATGAGCAGATGTAAATTTAAATAAGGGACTAGTGATTCTGAAAGGCAATATAATAAAATTAATTTTATGAAAGAGACTGTACACACAAACATTTTTACAGTCTAGTGTTTAAAGTAACTATGGTTGAGCTACCTAAACATTAAAACTTTGATTTATCATTTAAAAGTAAATTTAAATTAAACGTAATTATAGCTGAATTAAGTAAAACAAAAATCTTATTTTAAAATCTAAAATTAAAGCGAACTTGTTTTAGAAAATTTAAGTCAATATTCAATAAAATTTGATTACAAAAAGGGACGCTGTAATCAAAAGCTAAAACGAATAAAATGATGGAACATATCTGTGTCAATATAAGTATATGTTTACGATGGGTAAACTTAACTTTTGCAGACGGAAAACGTAAACAAAACCAAGGTACGTCAATTTACCTGATGACTCAGATATGTCCTATCAAAACTGCAAATATTATATAAAACAGAATCGTCGTAGATTGAAGATATGCCCATATTATTTCTAACCCACTTTTGATCAAAATATAGTGATAAAAGCCTTATCGACGAAGAAATATTCTTCCTGAGTTTTAAATAGTGGCTAACGAATACAATAATGAGTATATCAACAATCTATAACATAACAACATTTATATAAAACAAACGAATTACTATATTTTATCACTTTTATATAAATTCTCTTAAAATTAGCGGTAAAATTAAACACTCGAACGCAAGCTCCGCTCGCAAAGACAATTGTTGTTAAAATGAGCATAATTATTGGGCTGCCAGCTATTTATAACCTCACTCAAATCTAACCCCTACCACTTTTGACCGCCCAAACATAAACAAAGGGTTAACAACTTATTGTTACGCAAATTTTAATTACAGACGTCGAACGATATATTTCATAGACATCAGGTCTAATAGATATACTTGACAGCGATGTAACATAAGATATTAGCTTCATATTGATTAAAATTTATTCATGTTAAAAATAAAATGAAATACAGCTAATACCAATAATGGTATAAACCATATGTACATATACAAAATATACAAACAAGGGTTACCAACTATTGTCGGTAAAACCTAATACTTATACATATATACGAGTAATTTAACCAAAGAAATTAATACGATATGTAAATATTAATTGTACTTATTTTTTTTTATAAAATATTGTTTAAATTCAGGAGACAGTTATATTTAACAAAAATAGAGATAACTAATCAATCCATTATAGGTCTATCTGTAACGAAAAGAATTTCTAGAATATCCCTGGGATAAAATGATTAATAAAAGATTATTAAAAGCTCTTTTGTTTAGATTACCATAGCCAGGATACCCCAAGGAACCGGTTGGAGCACGCGCACTAACTCTTTTTAGGATCTACCATGGACCAGCCTGGAGATAACCTAGATGACCATGGAGTATTGGAGCCCTACCACCACCCTACCTTGGATGGATTACGGTTGTGTACCTGCCAACACCTTGATACGGTAGACGAGAACAACAACATTATCACCACACCGGACTACGATGGATTCTCAGAGAACCTGTCCATCACCATCCGGAATTTCTTGTTAAATACAGCCCTGAATACCAGAGCAGACAGTAGAGTGGAGACCGATAGTGATATTAGTTCCAGCAGCACACTATCCCTCTCTGCCGATGACCTCAACCAACTCTACTATGACCTGGAAAGTCACTCAATCACCTTGGACGAGAATGGCAACAAGGTAGCACAAGTGGACGCCCTTAGCTACATATCTACCTCACCATCAACCTCAGTCTACTCTTCGAAAGAGATTACTTCAACACCCAGTTCATCATCAGAAGAAGCTGAACTATCCAGAGTAACAGAAGCAAAAACATTTATTGATGTGACAATGTTAGATAAAACTAAACCCCTCAAGAAAAGAATGTATTCTGAATGGGAGGTTTATCATCTTGTATACCCAGCCATGAAAATACGCAAAGCTTACTTTCTTAATGGAAAGCGTATTTAACTTAGCTTAGTATACATACCTATAGTTTATTATATATGCCTATACTGGGACTACTAAAATTTTTCTTTTTCTCTTTTTTCTTTATTAACAACTTACCCCCATTGGAGATGCGATCCTCAATTTTCAAATTCTTTGAACGTACATATAAGACTTTTACAGAAATGCTTCGCATCCAAACTATCTATCTATGCTTGATATAAAGTTAACACTTTATAGAGCAGATTATGAATATTTGATTGATGTGTGCCCCGCAATTATCCAGTAGCAATCAGGCACAAGACACAATTACTTTAGCTAGGCCCAAGGCATTATTTGTATCCTTTTATGCATTCATAGGCCTATCTCTACCTATATGACACCATATATGGGTAACGCTAGCCTATTCATGATAATTTGTATGTGATTTGCTAATAGTATATGTTTATTAAAGACATTATGTTTATTGTTAAAGTAACCATGTAAACAATCAGTACAAATACGTATGCCTACAACCATGCCTGATTTACGTCACATATTAACATACAGACATTTAATTGCACAGACAAACACTAAGATCCTGGTCCAAAGCTAATGTTATAGCATGTACCTCTTAAATTTATTTAGTTATTTATTGACTCTCCTACCATCAACTTCTCTTTCTGGCTTTAAAAGGTAATGACTTAGTTGTTTGGCATGTATTGTAGTTTAAATTTAGGACCCTTAGTACTTAGCATGAATTGAGCTTAGGCCTTATGTTAGAATTCTAACACTTAGCACAATTCACTGCTTGGGACTCAGGGCACATTTCTTTCCTACTCTACTTATGATTTTAACACTTATCCTGTAAATATTTTCATACTTAACTTATGCACTTGTAATATAAATACACTTTATAAAAACATTTTCCTTCCTTAATACTTGATATACTTATATAATTCTGATCGAATATCAAAACCAACCATTTATTCTTAGATTAAAGCAACATAATACTTCGCGTGGGTCTTTTGTTGAGCTTCCACCAGCTCAACCAAATTCGTATTATACTTGTGGGAATAGAGGGTTAAGCATTCTAAACAAACGAACCGACGATGAGAATGTCTATGTGTATTGCAGTAAAAGTAGGTTTTTAGTAGCACTCATAGAAGAGCGGTCTCCATACCTAAATTTGGACAAACGCCCCATTCGCACCCACAATATTTAAATACAAGTTAATCATGTCATTACATTACATTCCAAATATCAAATGGGGATAGATGTCACTGCTTTTGGCTTACCTATTCTCTTGAAGTCAAGAAATACCCTATACACCATCTCTTTTCTGGAGGGTTTTCTTTTCACCTTCCCTTTGTCTTTCCCTCTACTATGATGTTAGTAAAATAGGTAGGCCAAATCGGTGACATATATCCCCATTTTCCTAGGGCACTAAGCACATCTACATTTACCTGTTTTTAGAAAAGTTGACTGTTCTTCGACTTGAGTCTTGTAATCATAGTTTCTAAGAATATCTAGGCCATCCAGTTTCTCTAGTATGGGGTCTCCCAATGTTATCACATCCCCTAGACATTAGGTAGATAG
This sequence comes from Acartia tonsa, assembly GCF_053477335.1. NCBI lineage: Eukaryota > Metazoa > Arthropoda > Copepoda > Calanoida > Acartiidae > Acartia > Acartia tonsa. The sequence goes on along the minus strand of NC_137270.1, from coordinate 40,937,913 downwards.
ATAGATAGAAAGATAGATAGATAGATAGATAGATAGATAGATAGATAGATAGATAGATAGATAGATAGATAGATAGATAGATAGATAGAAAGATAGATAGATAGATAGATAGATAGATAGATAGATAGATAGATAGATAGATAGATAGATAGATAGATAGATAGATAGATAGATAGATAGATAGATAGATAGATAGATAGATAGATAGATAGATAGAAAGATAGATAGATAGATAGATAGATAGATAGATAGATAGATAGATAGATAGATAGAAAGATAGATAGATAGATAGATAGATAGATAGATAGATAGATAGATAGATAGATAGATAGATAGATAGATAGATAGATAGATAGATAGATAGATAGATAGATAGATAGATAGATAGATAGATAGATAGATAGAAAGATAGATAGATAGATAGATAGATAGATAGATAGATCCAGCGGATATTAATCGATTTCAAAGCCATACTGGAACAATAAACTGTTGTATATCCAACATTGTAAACTAAATAACCCATTTAGTAGATGAAACAACTTTCACATCCATAATTTTAATCTACTCAAGGGGTATTTTGTCTATCATGCTTAAAGGTTAACATCAATTTATTGATATTTGTCCAATTTCTTAAGATCCCTGTTTTCTTGACAGGTATTGTCAATAAATGATTAAATTTAAAAAGGTACTAAATGTTTTTTTACAGTGTATTTTTTACTCAAAAGTTTAGACTTAATATAAAGATAAAAGCTGAAGTATTTTCATTATTACCAACCTATTCGAAACTCTGGACTTTTAGCAGAACTTGATTTGGTGACGTCATAATCGGAAATATCAGCTGATTTGATGACATCATAGTCACAGTACTCATCAGCTGATTGTACAGCGTCACACTGAAGAAAATCAGCAGATTTTTTGGTCACATAATTATTAGAATCAGCTGATTTATCAGTTTTGTGTTTTGATTCATCCTTATGTTGCATTTTAATCACTTTAATGTCACGTGTAAGAAAATCAGCTGGTGTTATAGAGTCACTGTTGAGAAAATCAGCAGCTGTTATACCACCATGTTCACTGAAGTCACCTAAAAAAATGGCTAGATACATCAATCTATGAAATAGAATTGATTTTGTTGCTTTTGTATCATGTTTTAAATATCTTTCCTTTTTATTGTTATCATTAAAATATCTAGTAAAAATGTAAAAAGGAGATTTGTATATAGACACACTTACATTAAAGTAAAAGAATGGGTGATGAGCTGTACTTAACTCTCCTCTCAGGGCAGGGACCCTGTCCCGTTTTTTTTATATTTGGTGTTTGAAATCAGCTAATATCGTAGGAAATGTAAACATAGCCGTGTCCCTACAAAAGAACAAAAACCAATTTGATAGCAGACGAAAAGGGTCTCTGCCATTTGAGACGTGTAGTTGTCCAGATTATACATATATACTTATACAGTATGACCCTCGAAAAAGTATTTTTTAGCATCTGCAGCCCTTATTTCTCAATGAATTATTAAAAAATGTATATGTCCTTGTTCTCTATAGATTTCCACATAAGTAGATATAAAAATTTTGATTTTACCTCCATTAACTTCGGAGATTTTTAGAGCTAAAGTTTTGAAAAAGTGACTGAGAAAAAGAATTTTTTTTTGTTTCTCATGATTTTTGGATGGTTATATTATGTTTTTCTGGCAACTGAATAATAATACACAAAGAAAAACAAGTTAACTAATTAATTTATTTTTATTCCACCAAAAAATATCAATTTTATATGGCAAAAAATACTACTGAATGAATTGATTATATTTGCAAATTTTAGGTTATTTATTTACCCTTATTTATGAAAAGGATTAATTATGACAGTTGCTCCGCCCCCTTTTCTAACATCTCAATTATTTAATAGGGGGCTAAATAAGTTTTTTAGACTTAAAAATCATTATGTTCTAATTTTTTTTTCTTTATAACTTTTTTGTTATTAAAGTTAGGATTATGAAACAAAAACAATTTTCCTGCTATATTCATAAAGATTTATTTGGTTTTTTAATCTAAAACAAATTTGCCTAATAAGTAAGTTTTTCAAAATATCATTAAACAGACTCAAAAAATATGTGCAAAAAAATGATTACTCAAAGCCTAAATCTTTTATTTCATTTTTGTATAAAGTTTCTGCTAGTAACAAAAATAAAAGGACTTCTACCCTAATTTTGCTAAAAAAGTCGTTTCATGTTAAAAGTTACTTTTTCCTCAGTCACTTTTTCAAAACTTTAGCTCTAAAAATCTCCGGTGTTAATGGAGGTAAAAAAAATATTTTTATATCTACTTATGTGGAAATCTATAGAGAACAAGGACATATACATTTTTAAATAATTAATTGAGAAATAAGGGCTGCAGATGCTAAAAAATACTTTTTGGAGGGTCATACTGTACATTTATTATACTGACAATTGAACAGAAGATTAAAGAGTAGCTTCACATTTGCTTACTTTCAACCTACCTGATGATACCACGTCATAGTCATCAGCTGACTTGATGACGTCACGATTGAGAAAATCAGCTGATGTTATGACGTCACGATTGGGAAAATCAGCTGATGTAATGACGTCATGGTCAATGTAGTCCTCCTCTTCCTCCCCAGATGTCAGGCTATACTTCTGCAAAATTTGAATTTGATATATTTTAGATTTAAAAAGAAAAAAGGAAAAAATTATTTTAGGGGGAATAGAATTTTTTTTAGTGGGGGGGGGAGGTTTACCACCCTTCCCCACAATCCAATTTTAATTTTAGATTAAAAATATAAGATTTTTTTTGGGGGGGGGAGTATTTTGTTTCTAGGGACAATTTATCTTGGGAGGGTGGAAGTACCCAAACCCAAAAAAGTTAAGAACCTTTCCAGGACCTATGAGAAGCTACCCTGTAATGGAGAACCATATTGGTTAAGTAGTTAGCGAGATCTTTCGGTACATACAGACAAACATTTCTAATCACTGTAGCTTTTGATAGGTTATTTTAGGTTAGGCAAATAGTGATGATTGCCCTGCAGGATTAGGAAATAAGCCCCTAAGGGGCTAGAAATAGAAGAAAGTCCTCTGTGAAAATACGAACAAACCCGCTACTTCGTTTTTTTTCATGATCAAAATTTTAAATACCTTTTTATTCAGCTTCTTACACGTTTCCATTTTAAGTCTTGTCTGAAAATATATTCAAAATATAAATTCTTATAATAAAGTAACAGGATGTGTGTTTGTCTCTGTTTCTGTTTGTACCGAAGGATCAGGCTAACCGCCGGACTGAGCGGGTTCTCCTTAACAGGGTAGCTTCTCATAGGTCCCGGGAAGGTTTATTACTATTTTGAAGGAGGGTAACACCACCCTTCCAAGATAAATCACAAAAAAATCGGGGGGAAAAAATATTTAAGAGAATTGAACGCAACATAAACAGGTATCTTAGAGACAAAAAAAAACATTTAAAGTGCCACTAGAGGCCTCTTGGGGTGTAGTTGCTAGTTATACATATTTTCATTTAATTTTCATTTTCAGCTATACATTAAAAATTTCAGCTATAAATACAACTTTCATATCTGTTGGGCCTTTAATATTTTTCTTCTTCTTTTTAAAACTAAAATACTTCAATTTCCCCTAGCGGCCTCTAGTGGAGAAGCTGGTAGTTATTTGAATAATTTATGATGATTTTAAGCCATTTTTTAAAAAGTTTGTACTTTCCGTGCGCAAAATAACGTGATGGTATTTGCATATGTGCCAAACCATTGAGGGGGGTTGTTGGGGGGTTACACCCCCCCCCCCACCCCACAATAAAGTGATACTTGGTAATTGTTTACAGAAATATATATATTATTACTTCTATGTTACACAAGATTTTCTTGTACTCCAATAAAGTAGAACTCGCAGCGGGCTAAAATAACTATATCACCATCCAAACAATTCACACCATCCCCTACCTTCCTAGAGGAGAAAAAACTGACCAATAAAAGAGTTCCTTGATAGCAACCTAAATTGACGAGAATATTTCTTCTTTATCCACGTAAATTCTATTTCATTGCTTATAGATCTGTATATCTATTAAAAATCATTTAAAAAACAGATAGACGTATAAAGTATATTATTTAGTCGATTTCTGGGATAGGGATTTATCTAATTGTATTTTAGACAGCTTTCCGCTGATATTAAAAGAAAACAATGCTGGTATAAGTTTCATTTTGTTTTAATATTAGTGAAAAATTGTCTGTAATACGATGCTATTTCAGATTATTTTTCTGTAAGGCTTAGAACTAGTCCAAATCCAGCAAAAATTTCTCAGTTTCGAAGCCAAACTGGAAATTTTATAAATTATTTTTCTCGTATTCATTCGAATCCGGTGGATAGGAACCGGTTCTCATCCATACGAAAAAACTATGTCTAGCATCGTATTATATAAGCTTTCTACGAATATAAAAATGTACAATCATAAGATTAAAACCAGTTTTTTAGCCCCGAGGTGCCGAAGGCACGGGCTAAAAAAACTGGTTTCAATCTTATAATTGTACATTCTATATCCGCGGAAAGCCGTTTATAATACGTTGAAAGAAATAACTATTAAAATTAATCTTAAATATCAGCTGTAAAATAGATTTTTGCTAAGAAATATTATCTATGTAGAGAAAAATTAACAGAAAATTTTTGAGTCACTTTGGCCCCCTACCTCTACGTAGCTGACAGACAGACAGACAGACAAACGAACATTTATAATTATACAGAAGTGTCGCTACCTGAAACAAGTATCTTATAACCTCTACCCCAAAATAAGATAACGCAACACGCCCAACCATCCATGAAGTTTTTTTGTGTCTGTGCGAAACCATGGCAGGGTTGTAAAACGGCTGTAAAACAGTTGTAAAACATGCTCAGGACTCAATACTTTAAAGTAGGGGAAAAAAGAGACTTAAAATGCCTGTTTTTTAAGTTTAAAATGTTTTCTCGTATTTATTCGAATCCGGTGGATAGGAACCGGTTCTCATCCATACGAAAAAAACTATGTCTAGCATCGTATTATACCCAGCTTTCTACGAATATAAAAATGTACAATCATAAGATTAAAACCAGTTTTTTTGGCCGGTGCCTACGGCACCTTGAAGCTAAAAAACTGTTTTTTTTAATCTTATAATTGTACTTTCTATATCTGCGGAAAGCCGTTTATAATACGATGCGAGAAATAACTATTAAAAGCTTTAAAGACTACCCTATAAAGCACAAGTTTTAAGTCTGTCTAGGGGATAAGACAATGGAATAAAAATTGGGTGAACATTGTAAATCCCCAATGATAATAAACAAAATTACCCCTTTTATAAACTAAATCATTTGAATACATATAATTTAAACCAACCATGAAAAAAAAATTAAAAGTACCGAAAGTTTTTAAGCCTTGTATTTTTCTTATTTTAAGAAAAAAAACCTCCAAGAAGTATATCCTATAATACAAAAAACTATATATATATACATATTATATACTATTGCGAATATTTCATTATCCCTAAAAAAGCTTACTTTGAACCCCTTGAAACAAATTTTATCCTATCACAGAAAGTAGTAAGGTTTTCTGTGTACATATATGTCTTGCGCGGTTGTTTAGAGTATATCCCCTCTACCCCTGTTTCATTTTAGTTTCAAACAGAAATTCAAAAAAACAAGGATGACAATATCCATAAAAGTAAAACACTGAAACGGTAGGACAAACGGACATTAACACCTGTATCAGAATATAAATGTATAAGAGTCGAAGCAGTAATTGTAAGTAAATTTGTTGAAAAACTGCTTGATAAACAGGATAATGTTTATGGACATACTTACATTTTTAGGACTTGATTATAGAGTTGCTTCGCTTATAACATTATACTTTGTTGTCCCAGGAATCAATACACCAAAAATCAGATCAATCGGATAATTAGATCACATAAAAATTTGTTGTTAAAAAAGTAAAAAAAATCAACATATTTAAAATTGACGTACGGACATTCTAGTAATGATTATAGAGTTGCTTTCTAAATCGTACCTAACTACTAAAGGAATCACCATGCAAAGTTTGAAATCGATAGGACAATTTCAACATGCCTAAATCAACAAAAAAAAGCTATCCGTTACGGACAGACGTACGGACGGACCGACCCCAATTATAGAAAAACTTCGCTTTTAAAAAATAATAGGGATAGTAGTCATTGGAGAATAGTGGTACACTCCCCCAAAATAGTTATAAACCTTCCCAGGGCCTGCTTGAGGAGCTACATTGTAGATTCTTTGGTAAAGTCCGACTAAGATCTTGTTACTCTTTATAAAGACTAGCGGCTACGCCCCCTAGAGGCCTCTAGGGGCACTTGAGAGGAGATGAGAGTCGAATTTTATAACCCAGTTTATTATTTTAGATTTTAAAAGAAAAAGTAAAAAAAAATTTGGGGGGAATTTTTTTCTAGGGGCAATATCTCTTGAAAGGGTGGTGATAACCTCCCCCAAAATAGTTATAAACCTTCCCGGGACCTATGAGAAGCTACCCTGTTAAGGAGAACCCGATCGGTTCAGCGGTTAGCGATCAATCAATATGCAATTAGACAAAACTATACCTCTTGACCTAAAAGAGATGAAAGAATGACAGATAAATGAAATAAAGGTGGCGTGATAGTTGTAACAAGGATGACAACATCCATAAGTAGCGAAGCTCAAAAATTATGGATGGATATCCGGAAAAAAATTAACATTATTGCAGTTTCATAAAAAAAACACTAAACTAAAAAATCACGAAACCTTGTACGATTTATAACGTGAAAATCTAGAAATCGATCTAGCACCTCAGCAAATTAGCAAATCTTAATGAAACTTATTGAACTTATTTAATCCTTAAAAATATTAGCCGTCTATCTCAGATAGGAGAAAAGAAAATCATGAAAACCTAAAAATCTAGGAATCGAACTATCACCCCAACCAATAAGCAAATCTCGATAAAATTAATAAAAGTATGCAGAATATGAAAGTATTCAATCCCTGAAAATTTCCCCCTTTCTGTCTCGAATTATAGAGTAGCTTCGCTACTAAAAACAAGGATGATAGCATCCACAATTAGCAAAAAAACAAATATCATGGAATGGCAAACGAACAAAGTGAGTTATAGAGAAGATGTTCAGTTGTCATAAAAGAAAAAGAATAGTTATTTCTCGCATCGTATCATAAACAGCTTTCCGCGGATATAGAATGTTGAATTATAAGATTAAAACCAGTTTTGCACCTACTAAAAAACTGGTTTTAATCGTATGATTGTGCATTTTATATTCGTAGAAAGCTGGATATTATACGATGCTAGACATAGTTTTTTCGTATGGATGAGAACCGGTTTCTATCCACCGGATTCGAATGAATACGAGAAAGAATATGCCAAACTCAAAGAAAATCACGAAACCTTTAATAAATAAGGTTTATGTCTATATAAGGTATATGCGTATATCTCATGAAATTTTCACTGAAAAATTTAGCCATCGAACTTCAATAGCAGCCAAGAAAATCACATTTTTCCCCATAGCATTACGGACTGACTGATTAACGGACAATGTGAATTATAGAGTAGCTTCCCATCATGTACTTTAATATTAATACTAGACCAAGAAATCAAATGCCGCCAGGCTTTCCTAAGCGCTAAAGGGATATGACAATAAAAGAATAGTTATTTCTCGCATCGTATCATAAACGGCTTTCCGCGGATATAGAATGTACAATTATAAGATTAAAACCAGTTTTTAGCCCCGAGGTGGCGAAGGCACGGACTAAAAAAACTGGTTTTAATCTTATGGTTCATTTTTTTATATTCGTAGAACGCTGGATATAATACGATGCTAGGCATAGTTTTTTTGTATGGATGAGAACCGGTTCCTATCCGCCGGATTCGAATGAATACGAGAAATATAATGCTACTGGCTACAAAAATTGGAAAAAGAATAGTTTAATAGAAACAAATAATGATACTATAAGTACTTGTCAATTTTATTACCTAATGATTGCAGTAGGCATAAATTACAAGATTACAATTTCTATGACAAAAATTTAAAAGAATATGATCTTAATATAAGTGTTGAAATTTTAACAAGGATGACAAAATCCATAAGTAGCGAAGCTCAAAAATTATGGATTGATATCCGGAAAAAAATTAACTTTATTGCAGTTTCATAAAAAAACACTAAACTAAAAAATCACGAAACCTTGCACGATTTATAACGTGAAAATCTAGGAATCGATCTAGCACCTCAGCAAATTAGCAAATCTTAATGAAACTTTGTGAAAATTTGAAGACTGTTAACATTATCAATCCCTAAAAATTTCAGCTCTCTATCTTTTATAGGAGCCGAGAAAATCCTGTCTCAGACGGACGGACGGATATTTCGAATTATAGAGTAGCTTCGCTACTAAAAACTACAAGGAAGAAAATTAGATGTACTAAACGCAGTAATTATCTAAGGAGTTAAAGTTTAGTTTTAAGCTTTAATGTATTTTTAGTAATAAAGCTACTCTATAATTAACTTTGTTTGTCCGCCAGTCCGTCCGTCAGTCAGTCAGTCCGTAACGCTTTACGCAGGTTTGAGGTTAAATTTATATTTTTCACATTATAGTGTTTTTTGGTCAAATATAGATTAATCTTCCATATACCTATCTCAATAACGCTGTAATAAATAACCTACAATTTACAAATCCTATCCATCTTTTTAGATTATTATTATGATAGGCTATTTTAGGGTCCGATTTTGTTACATACCTATTTTGTACATATGGGTTTATATCAAGTTTAATAAATATTTCTAATAGGTTTGTTTTATATGAAATGTATAAAAAAAGAGATTCTTGAAACTAAATATTAATTTAAAGAAGCAATTATTTCGGGCCATGGAAAGAAAACAAAGTTGCGGGTTTCATTGTATTTTAACAGTAGCTATTGAAAAGTTATTTTAGGTTAGGTTAGTTTAAGTAAATGTGAATGATTTCCCTGCAAAGTTAGAAAATATGTGCTAAAGCCACCCGCCGGGGCTAGAAATATGAGAAAAGTTACTGTGAAAACTTCGTTTTTGTTTCCATGGTCCATTATTTCTAATTGTACCCTTTGAACATGAGCACATTCTTGGTCTAAAGGGTGTCAGTCATCAAATTTACAAATTGTATCCGTCTTTTTATTGCATATGTTCTTTATGCTTTATTTCATATAAGGTTTTTCTTTAAATGTGTTTCCATTTAAATTTATGTAACAGGTATGATTTCATGCAGTAGTTGTAAAGCTTTTTCAATATATTGGCTAAATATGAGAATACACATACACATTATACATGGCTCCGTTTTCTCTATTTTTATAGTGGATATCCTTATACTAAAGTAACAGGATGTTTGTCTGTTCTTTTGTTTGTGTGTATGTGTGTTTGTACCGAAGGATCTCGCTAACGGCTAAACCGATCAGGTTCTCCCTAACAGGGTAGATTCTCATGAGTTCTGGGAAGGTTTATAACTATTTTGGGGGAGGGTACAACCACCCTCCCAAGAGAAATGACCAAAAAATCGTAACATAAAGAAGTAACGTAGAGACTTAAACAAACAAAAACATCTAAAGTGCCACTAGAGGCCTCTAGGGGCGTAGCCGCTAGTAGAATAGACGGGGATATTATAACAGGGGAATATTTGTCGTCAATTTAGGATGCTAACATGGAACTCATTTATTTGTCAGATTGTTTATCTAATAGAAGGGAGGTGGATGGGATAAAGGGGTTGGATTGGTGGTATCGTTATTTTAACCTGCTGCGAGTTTCTCTTTATAAGAAAATCTGGTGTAAAATGCAAGTAATAATATAACCATCATTTTTATAAATGTGAATGGGGAAAAAACTATAAAACAGAAGAACAGACAACAGATAGATAGAGAGACAGATAGATAGAGAGACAGATAAACAAAACAGATATAAAGACAGACAGACAGATAACAACACAGACAGATAGAAATTAAAACATAACAGATAGAAAGACAGAAAAACAGACATATAAAATCAGACAAATAGATAGAAATTAAGACAGACAGATAGAAAGACAGATAGAAATTTAAACATAACGGATAGAAAGTCAGACAAAAAGATAGGAAGACAGAGAGACAGATAGAAAGACAAACAGACATATAGAAAGAGAGATTGGCAGACAGATAGAAAGACAGACAGACTGATAGAAAGACAGGCAGACAGATAGAAATTAAAACATAACAGATAGAAAGACAGACAAACAGATAGGAAGACAGAGAGACGAATAGAAAGACAAACAGACATATAAAAAGAGAAATTGACAGACAGATAGAAAAACAGACAGACCAAAAGACAGACAGACAGAGAGAAAGGAAGACAAACAGACAAATCGAAAGACAGACAGATAGAAAGTCAGATAGTTAGAAAGAAAGTCAGACAGATAGAAAGACAGACAGACATATAAAAACAGACAAAAAGATAGGAATTGAGACAAACAGATAGAAAGACAGCAGACGGACAGATAGGCAGACAGATAGGAAGACAGACAGACAGACAGATAGAAAGTCAGACAGATAAAAAGTCAGACAGATAGAAAGACAGACAGACATATAAAAACAGACAAAAAGATAGGGATTGAGACAAACAGATAGAAAGACAGACGGACAGATAGACAGACAGATAACAAGACAGACAGATAGGAAGACAGACAGACAGATAATCGGACAGATAGACAGAAAGGAAGATAAACAGACAGATTGAAAGACAGACAGACGTAGAAAAATAGACAAATAGATAGAAATTGAGAGAGACAGATACAAAGTCAGACAGATAGAAAGACAGACAGACATAGAAAGACAGACAGGCAGATAGAAAGACAGACAGATAGAAATACAATCAGGCAGATAGAAAGACAGACAGACAGATAGAAAGACAGACAGAAAGATAGAAAGACAGACAGAAAGATAGAAAGACAGACAGACAGATAGAAAGACAGACAGACAAATAGAAAGACAGACAGAAAGATAGAAAGACAGACATGCACACTGAGTAGCCTTGCTACAAATATACAGATACATGAAGAGGTGGCAGGTTTTTGAGTTCAATCTAACCTCATGTGACAGTTTCATAAAGAATCTGCTTACATAATCGAACATTTTTGATAATTTTGTGAATGGGGGAGAGGGGGCCGGGGGCTAAAAGATATAAATTTTGTCAGACTTTTAAAGTAATAAAAGTTGGGCGGTTTTGGCCTGTGTAAATACAATTTAGGAATGCTATATTTCATTTTTCAATATTGATATTTGTTCAACATCTATGGAAACCATTACCGCACAAATTTTAAAGTTTCTAAAAGTCTTGGATGTGCTGTTAACGTGATCTTTTTGCCTTAAATTTCTAGATTATTTGGAGACTTTTTTTGATTGATTTTGAATGTGTACATTGAACACAATACTCAATTAATGGTTCCAAAAAATTACTTTTTTTCACTATAATCACAACAGACTTCTAAAATAATGATTTTCTTTTTTTAGGTTAGGTCCGTAGCATATAATCATCTGAAAGTAAGGGCATCGATTAAACTTATTTCTTTTTTGTACAAGCGGCTTCAGACATAAGCTCTAAGGGCTCAACCTAAGGGGTAATGAGAAGTCCTTTACACTTACAGATATCATTCTGAAAGCTATAGAGAAGTATTACTGACAATAAAACACTTGAAAATTATTGAGAGATATTTTTACATTTTTTTAGGGGGGGGGGGGCGGGGGGGTGTTCCATCCCAAATAAATTAGCTTAAAACTCTTGAAGAACAAGTATATGTTTATAACCTGAGAAGTTCAATACTGTCTTTCCAGCGGTTTCCAAGATCTTAGGCCCAGACAGACGGATGGACTAACAGACATCATTCTACTTAAATTAAATATATCTAAAATCATCCAGGGACACATTTGAGGCTCGCCTAGTTTAGCAGTTATTGAGATCTTAAGGTTCATACAAAAAAAAACTTTGTAAGTAAGGTCACTAAAGTCTCGAACAAGTACTCCAATAAGGTTGCCAGAAAGTCCAGTAAGTATCAATCCTGTATTGATTAAAAACCGATTAATATCCGCTGGATTAGAACAGGTTCTCAGACATAATAAAAAATCATGTATGGCATCATATTGCAAATAATTTTCTAAAAATATTTAAAAATGATTAAATTAATACCAGTTTTGTAAGACCGGGTCTACAGCACCTCGGAGCTAACCAAACTGGTTTTAGTCTTATAATTTATCATTTTAATATCCATGGCAGTCTATGATACGATGCAATATACAACAATTACTTACTTAAAATTTATTCTAACTAATTCAATATGATTTAAATTTGTTATCATTTCTTTTTCCTTTTCATTTTAATGGTTATTGTCATCGTTGGTAGGACAACTTTTTGTAATTTCATAAATAACTCTAAACAACGATACACCCCACTGCACTCCCTTTACCCCATCCTTTAACTCCTACTGGATGAATGAACTGACCAATAAATGAGGTCCATCTAAATTAATGACAAATTTCCCCTGTCAATGTAACCATTTTGAAATTGCATATGTATTAAAGGTCTACGGAACTGGAGCTAATAATTTCCAAATCAGCAGGAGATCAGTGCCTACGGACGTTGAATATTTTAAAGAGACACGCTGTGTTTTTCAGTTTTTATATTTTTTTCGGATCAAGTCAGGCAGTATGTGCCAAACACAACAAGTAAAGCAGAGTGTGCCAAACACAACAAATAAAGCAGAGTTTGCCAAACACAACAAGTAAAGCAGATTGTGCCAATATTTTGTCAAGTAAATCAGACTATGCCAATTTTTCATCAAGTGAAACAGAGTATGCCAATGTTTCCCCAAATAAAGCATAATATGCCAATTATCCCCAAGTAACACATAGTATACCAATATTTCTCCAAGTAAAACATAGTATGTCAATATTTCATCAAGTAAAATGTAGTATGCCAATTTATCATCAAGTAAAGCATAGTATGCCAAATATCCCCAAGTAAAGCAGAGTATGCCAATATATTATCAAGTAAGGCAGAGTAAGTCAATTTTTTATCATTTATATTTATCAAATTTTTATTATTCCTTTTTAAATGTCATCTAAAACACAAAATTTATAAACTAGCAGCTGCGTCCATAGCATTTAGGGGCTCTCTATTCCAAAAGGTAGAAAAATTACAAAAAATTTATACATAAGACTAACAAATTTATGCCATTTACTTTCAAGTAATGAAAAATATTTAAGAAAATTTGATATGATATTACTTGGATGTTACACCAGATTTTATTGCACTCTAATAAAGTGATACTAGCAGCTGGATAAACAACAAAACCCCCCTACCCCACAAACCTCGTCAACCCTATCTCCTACCCTCCTACAGGATAAACGAACTGACCAATGGATAAGGACCATATTGTAGCAACCTAAATTGATGACAAATTTTACCCTATCGATATATCCACGTAATCTACATCGATTTTAAGAAAGAAAAAAATAGAGAGTGTACCTTTAGACAATTTAGAGTGGGTTAAGAAAGGTACACAATTGTAACTTTGTAAGTACAGTACGTTTGGGTAATATTATTTCTAACAAAGTTACTCTATAGTTTGGGCCCGTCTGTCCATCTGTCCTTCTAACTTCAAAGTATTTTATATAAGCAGTCTGTAGTTTATAAACATACTTCTTTACTTTCTAAAACCAACAATTCCTTTGAAAGTCTAACTTTTGTGTAGGGATCTAAAGGGATAAGACAACGATCAATAAATGGATGTACATCTATATTGACGATGCACAAAATACCCCTTCTGTAGATTACAATTAGTTGTTGAAATGATCGGACACTCAACTTAATAATAAAACTAATCACAATTCAATAACAAGTCCCCAAATTAGTTAAGCACAATAAACAGCCCAGTGTCCCCTCCCTCCCCCTAACTTATTTATCCTTGTTTATTGTAACCATGCGCATATACACACACACACACATACACACACATACACCACATACACACACACACCTTGTTTTATAATCGAATATACAGCATGACCCTCGAAAAAGTTTTTTTAAGCATCTGCAGCCTATATTTCTCAATAAAATATTAAAAGATTCATATTTTATAGTAAAACAACGTTTTTTACTTCAATTTTATTTATCTTTAACTTCAAGTTTCATGCTTTCGCAATCTTCAGAAAGATACTAATGATTTTTATAACATAATTGGATGATTTTTTCAATAAATTTTAGGAGATTTTTCAACACATTTAATTTTACATAAAAAAATACTAATTTTGAACAGCTACATTCTTTAGTTTCTTAAGAAGGTGGTATTTTCTGTGGATACACTTAGAGAAGATTTCATGCCGTTTATTGAGAATAGATTCTTTGTCTGAATATAAGATTGCAACTTTTTCCATAAGACAAAGTTGACATTTATTAGAACCAGGATCAAAGGGTGGCTGCATAGAAAGGATACTCCACTTGATGTTATATTGTAACTCGTCATTTTTTAATTGCCAAATATAACCAGATAGTTTTGTAGAATTTTGAAGGTGAAGATTATTGAAGGTTGAGTTGTGGTTGTTGTATCTTAATTTGAATGTTGTTGAGGCCATTCCAATATACTTTTTGGTAGATTGGTCTGTTTGAACATCAGCTTGGTAGACTAAAGAATCAGTTAAGCATTTTCCGTCAAGTGGACAAGTTGTGCCTCTCCTACAGTTACAACCAGCTTCAGTTGTATGCTTTGTCTGTCCAAGAACTTTCTTATTATGGCTTGTGATTATGCTGGCCATATTAGGCATACAACTGTAGGAGATTTTGATGGTGTTTCGGTTGAAATACTTTTTAAAGACTCTGTTGTTTGAAAAGTGTTTGTCTACCAGGCGTAAGAACTCCTTTCCAATATTTGTGGACACAGCTGTATTGTAAGGAATATTACACCATATAACTTTTCTTGTTCTGGTGCGGTTTTGTTGACTATTTTGTTGCCTATCATTATGAAAAATTAACTTGTGTTTATAACCTGATGTTTCTAGGGCTTCTTGGTAGATATGTTTTTCAGAATCGAACAGATGGTTGTTACTTGACAGGTTACTAAGTCTCTTCTCTACCATACAGGGAAGATCTCGTTTAATGTTAGGTGGATGGCACGATCTAATGTTGATATAATTTGGTTTGTTGTTGTCTTTTCTGAAAGGTTTGTATTCTTCAGTTTCTAGGTTTAAGTTAACGTCTAAAAAGTTTGTAGTTTTGATGTTCATACTAACTGTTATTTTCAAGCTTTCATTTGAAAAGATTTTTATTACTTCTTTTCTTATTCTATCCATTTGTGGTCCAGAAGCTGATAAAACCGCCAATCCATCATCTCTGTACAGTCCAACATGGTTCTGAGGAATGATTGTTTCTAACTTATTTAGTAAATATAGACCTACTAGATCAGATACTTCTGCAGAGTCATACCCGCCCATAGGAACATCAAAATTTTCTCCATTTTTCTTTATCCATGGATCTCCATCAAAGAATAGAAATGTTTTTCTTGAATGGAAGATAATGTGCTTGTCTTGTTCTGTAATGTTGACATATGTAGAAGCGAAATCAATTGATTTCCTTAGTAGAGTATCAGTAATACTTGGATAGAAACTTTCTATATCAAATTGAAAGAACTTTAGGGAGCTTTTGTTTTGCAGATTGTTGAACCATGATAGTGTGTCTTGAGTGCTTCTCCATTGGTTTGAATTTGTGCTTGCTCTTACAGTTTTATTTATGTTATCCAAAATGTTTTTAGATATTATACCAATTTTTGTTTTGGCTGGATTTATCAATCTGCATTCAACTCGACCAGGAAACGAATCTTTATGGTCCTTAACTGTTATATAACATGGAGGTTTAGCTAATACCTCAATCCTGTCAGCTACATTCAGCTCTGTCGCTATTTCCGCTGCTTCAACATTGACATTGTTAATATTATTAGTATTAGATTTCTTATAATCTTTGGTGACATTGTTTCTTAAAGTTTGGTTATAATTTGTGACAGGAATCTCGTACAAATTTGAAGTTTTGTCTGCATTGACTATGACATCTTTGCTATTTTTAATTATTTTACAATCATCTCTTAACTTTTTTTGAAAATTGTCAGTTACTGGTTTGAATGTTACATTTTCTACTAAACTTATTAAATCATCTTCAAAGTCGCGTAGCTGTTCAAATTCTGTGTAGTTGGTTGGGGCACTATTGTCAGATTTGAATCCAAATGTTTGTTTATCATCTCTTGCCTCTGGATGGTTGATGAAGAACCAGGACCACCTAAGTTTGTTGGTGAACTTTTGTACCTGGTTGACAAGTTGTTTCTTGTATTGAAGTCTTGAAGGAATTGGTATGTTCTTTAATGAGTATGGGATCTCAAATTTCTTCATTGTTTGATTAAGTTACCTCAGTGAACAGAGTGCTCTACTGTTTCCAGGAGACAGAATAAACGTTGGTTTCCAAGGTAGCCAAGAGTGCTCTACATAGAGTATTCTATGGAGCTTAACATTTTATAGTAAAACAACGTTTTTTACTTCAATTTTATTTATCTTTAACTTCAAGTTTCATGCTTTCGCAATCTTCAGAAAGATACTAATGATTTTTATAACATAATTGGATGATTTTTTCAATAAATTTTAGGAGATTTTTCAACACATTTAATTTTACATAAAAGATTTATATGTACTTGTTCTCTATAATTTTCTACATCAAAGGATATCAAAATATTTTTTTTACATCAATTAACAGCCGAGATTTTTAAAGCAAAAGTTTGGAAAAAGTGCTTGAGAAACTGGATATTGCTAAATATTTCTTAGTTTTTTATTAGTATATTACTTTTTATCAACCAGTTAAAAAACAAATAAGAAAGAAGAGCAAGTTTACAATTGATACCTTTTTTATTGCATTAAAAAATGTTGGTTTTACATATCAAAAAATACTTTTAAATTTTATTGAATGCATTTTTTCTAATAACCATTTACCCATAAACCTTATAATATCCCCTTCTTAACATGAACTTAAATGAACTCCTCCCCAATTTATCCTTATGACCGGAAAGGATTAGCGCAAATTTGACCTAATAAATTAACACCCACTTATACAAACTACTTAAAGACACATAAAAATCATTTAAATTGTTAAATGTTTAATAAAAGTTTGTAGCTGTAACTTTTTTGTTTTTTAATTTATTTTAATAAAATAAAAAGTGTTTGATTTCTGTTTATGTAAACTTTTAATTTGCTACTATTTTTTAAAGGATTTCTTTCTGTAAGGGTGTTTTTGCAATTTACATAAGTATATTATTACTTATTTGTAATAAGTAGCATCACCCAAAGCATCAAGGGACTCTATATTATATTTGAATGGGTAGGGAAGAGAATTAAAATAGCCTAAAACCATTCTTAGACTTAAAACTACCCCGGGACCTATGTAAATCTTTCCTCAAATAGAGAACTCTTTCGGTTCAGTGTTTATCGAAATCTACAGCCAAAAAAGGAATTTTTTACTTCTCCCCGTGCCTCTAGGGGCTTCATCCAATGCAATGGTGGAGATGGAGTTATAGGGAGAGATGATTAAAATTTTTCCAAGGAATATTTTTAAAGAGAGAATCATGGCCTATTATTCACAAAAATATAAAAATCTACATATGACCTACATAAATATTTGTTGAATATCTTATTGGTCCAGCAGTTGGCAAATAATTTAAATACAACCAGAAAGGCACATAGACATAATCCCAGCTGTATAAAAACCTTTTTTAAGTAAGAAAATTTCCAGTATGGCTTTGAAACTGATTAATATCCGCTGGATTAGAACCACTTCATAAAATGCCAGTTTTATTAGCTTGGACCTTCGGCTTGTCAAGCCTAACAAAACTGATTTTATACTGATTTTTTATTCTTTTTTTAATTTACTATCCGAGGAAAGCTGTCTATAATACAATGCGATAAACAACTATTTTGTTTTATTCTAAGTAAACAATGTTTAATTTCTTTAAACTTATGAAAAATCTAAAATTGTGAAACATTTTGTTATCATATATTTAATTTTCTTAGAATGTAATTCGTTCAAGCCAAAAGTAAGGGGGAGCAATTCAGGGCTCGGCAGCCGCGCTTCAGCCGCGCATAGGCGCAAAAACAATTCCGATGGATTGTCAGTTTAGGAACATGTTTAGATCAGAGAAAGAGGGGACAAT
The DNA here is from genome assembly GCF_053477335.1 of Acartia tonsa. Classification (NCBI taxonomy): domain Eukaryota; kingdom Metazoa; phylum Arthropoda; class Copepoda; order Calanoida; family Acartiidae; genus Acartia; species Acartia tonsa. The sequence continues at coordinate 40,919,642 of NC_137270.1, read as the reverse complement.
GTTTATTTCAAAGTTTTAAATAATGGTTTCTTATTCGTTGGCTTTACATCCTTGGTGACTTTGGTAAATTTTGATCGGTTGGTTTATTCAAACGTTTCAGCCATTAATTTGTATCTACAGTAGGGGTAATTTTACGTATCATCATTGGGGATGTACATCAAACTAACGGCCATTGTCCTATCCCTTTAGATCCCTAATTTTAAAGTTCTAATAAGACGCGCGGCTGCTGAGCCCTAGAGAAATCTTAAGAAAGACAAGTATAGATTTAATTAGATTAGATTATTTTAGCCACTCTAAATAACTACGATATGTTCACATAGGCCCTGTCATGTATTTTGGATATTTTATTTATATATTAAATCTTGGGATGGTTTAAATCTATTTTTCTAGCTCCTTTCTGCCCCTTCGAATACAGAGCTCTTAGATGCTATGGTCGTAGCCACTAGTTTCATTTGTATTTTACAGAATTTAAACTTGAATCCAATAAATACGACATACAATATCATCATAATACACTACTATATATACTACTAGTGGCTTTGCCCCTAGCCTCTAGGGGCTTTGCCCCAAGAGGTAATTAAAAAAAAATTGGAGCTGCCCCAGTATCAATTTCAAAATTTTCGGGAAAAAAAATTGCAGCTGCCCCAGTATCAAATTCAAAATTTAAAAAAATGGGGGGGATATTTTTTTTTGGGGGGGGGGTTAGGGGTGTCCCAACCCCCAAGAAAATAGCTTAGAAACACCACAGGACCAATAGGTATATACCCTGAAGAGTAGAATCCGATCGGTTCAGCGGTTACCGAGATCTTAAGCTTCAGACGGACGGACGGACAGACAGACATCATTATACTTTGTATTATAGATATATTCTAGCATCTAGGGTTCAATCGGTTTGCGAAATCTTTATGAACAAACAAAAAACTTAGCACTTTATAAGGTAGGAATATGTAATTTTAAGAATCTTAACAATTACTAATTTGAAACAAAATGAATGCAATTTATTAAATCTGGTTTTAATCTTATAATTTTTTATTTAACTACCCGCGGAAAGCTGTTTTTTTTCATAGATATGCATAGATCTATCCTTTTATCTTTGTAGCTAACTTGCAAATATTTAAATTAATTAGATCATTTTGTTTTTTTTTTAATTATGGCTTATACTATACTATATGTATATATTTTATTTTCCTCTCTCTCTCTGATTATCTCTCTCACTCTCTCTCTTTTTCTCTCTCTTTCTCTCTCTCTCTCTCTCTCTCTCTCTCTCTCTCTCTCTCTCTCTCTCTCTCTCTCTCTCTCTCTCTCTCTCTCTCTCTCTCTCTCCCTCTCTCTCCTTCTTTATCTCTCTCTCTCTCACTCTCTCTCTCTCGCTCTCTCTCTCTCACTCTCTCTCTCTTTCTCTCACTTATATTCCCTTTATACTTCAAAACATTCTCTTTCTCTTTCTTTCTCTCTCTCTCTCTCTCTCTCTCTCTCTCTCTCTCTCCTTCTTTATCTCTCTCTTTCTCTAATTCATATAGTTAGACAGTAAACTTTTACTTTCAGATATAAAGGTTGCGTGATTAAATTTATTGAAATATTAAGAGAATATACGTGGATATAATGACAAGGAAAAATTGTTGTCAATGTAGCTTGCTAACATGGAACTCGTTTTTTTTTTGTCAATTCGTTCGTCCAGTAGGAAGGAATGGGATGGCGGTAATTGGAGTGGAAGGGGGGGATCGTTAAATTAGCCCGCTGCAAGTTTCATTTTATTAGTGGCTGCACCCCTATCCCTATCCTCAACGTGATTTACAATGCATGGTTAAGTGTAGCCTTAAGCCGCTCAAAGATAAGTCTTTTAGAAAATATTTACTCCATCGCGGACCAGCCACTTTCAAGATCCTTTGCTTCGAACAAAAAAAACTTACTAATTCTATCATACTTCTTAGTCCTCTAGGGCATTTGAGGGGGGGATTTCTCTTGGGAAGGTGGCGGTATTCTCCCCAAAAATAGTTATAATCCTTCGTAGGAGAAATTAGAATCTAAACTGTAAAATGTCTACATTTCGGTTCAGCCGTTAGCGAGATCCTTCAGTACACGCAGACAGACAATCAGATATCCTGATACTTTCATACAAGGTAAAATAAAATAATAGTTCAATTTATCGCATTGTATTATAGACAGCTTTCAGCAGATATTAAAATGAAAAATTTAAGATTATAATTACTTTTATCTTAATATTCGTAGAAAATTGGCTATAATATGATATGTTTTTTTAGTATGGCTTAGATCCGGTTCTAATCCAGTGGATATTTATCGGTTTCGAAGCCATACTGAAAAGAAGAACTTAAACACTGAATTGAAAACTAAAGTAGTAAAGATTACAAGATAGAATTAAAATAAATGTTATGCTCTATTTAGATATTCAAAAGGAAACTACAATCTACAAATGCGAGGATATTATGACAGGAGAAAAATTTAGGTTGCTATAACATGAACATTATTTATAGGTCAGTTCGTTCACCCAGTAGTAAGGAAGGGGATGGGGTAAAGGGTAAGTATCTTTTTTAAAGCCAGCTACAAGTTTCACTTTATTAGAGTACATGATAATCTGATGTAAAATCCACTTAATAATAAATCTATTTATACATAAATTTTTTAGAAGCCAGGATTTTCTATGCTTAGGGGATGAACATCCGTCCAGTTTTTAATCGGTTTCGAAGCCATTTAGGACAAAAAAAATATCATTCAATTGTTATAAAATCAAATGGATGAGCCTCCCTTTATATTTGAAATGCTTAGGGAAAGCTCAATAAAAATTTTTCACAGAATTTGTCTCGAAATAGATTACTCAACATTTTTCAAATTATCCATCTCTATATTATAGTAATAAGATGTTTGTGTGTCTATTTAGTAGGTTTACAAGACAAAGGGGGAATGGGGGGGGGTTAGGGGTAATACCCCCCCCCCCCCTTCAAAAACAGTATTAAATCAACCAAAATATCTTTTTTGTTCTAAAGTAAATTAAACATTTCATATAACAAAAAGTTTGTTTTACCCCCCGACAATTTATGGAGGGTGGTAATCACCCCCCCCCCTGAAAAAAAGGCTTGTACATCCTTGGCTGTTTTACACTAACATATAACAGTTAATTGTTCTTTTTACAAATAATTTTGCGCTTCTCATCAGGGATCTAAGGGGATAATATAATGGCTGATAAATTGATATACTTCCCCAATTATGAAACACAAAATAACCCCTTCAGTAGATTAAAATAAGTGGCTGAAACGTTTGAACAATCAATGAACTAACCAACCAAAATCCATAAAGGTCCCCAAAGTTGTTAAGCCAACAAATAAGAAAAAGTTAATATAAGACTTTGGGGACTAGTGTATTAAACAGCCCAATGTCCCCTCCCTCCCTGGCTTATAATGGAAAAAATTGTCCTTGTTTAAAACTGTCTATTGTTAAAATGTCTTTGTGCTAATATCATTGCAGCCAAAAACATAAATTTCATCTAGAAATATTTCTAATCTGACACATTTTGTTGTTAACATACAGATAGATAGATAGATAGATAGATAGATAGATAGATAGATAGATAGATAGATAGATAGATAGATAAATAGAAGATAAATAAAAACATGTCGCTCAAAATAATGAATTAGAGTGAGCTAGGGGTCGACTTGTGTAATTTTTAACAATTCACTGCTTAGCTTGCGTAGCTACTCTACTTTCCATTTATGTACATGTGTCTGTCTGGAATAGAAACAAGGATGACAACATCCATAAAAGTAAAACTCAACTAATCAGAAGTTCAGAAATAAAAACTAGGGTTGGGCCGGATATACGGCCATTTTCAATATCTGGCCGGATACCGGATATAAAAACTATCTGGATGCCGGATATCCGGCTAATTTTTATGATGTATATACAGTTATATGGCCATATTTTCGGTGATTTGCCTTATATCCGGCATTGGCCAAATATCCGGCCGGATACCGGATATCCGACATTAGATATCCGCCGGATATCCAGTATCCGACCCAAAAAGTATCCGGTCCAACCCTAATATAAACATTAACTTGCATTCTGTATAAATCTATAATCATAAAATTACTTCTTTAAAGGATCCTTAAAAGTAAAAGGGTGTCTGTGTATCTGTGAGTCTGTACGCTAACCGCCGGACCGATATGGTTCTACTTTACATTGAAGATTTTTAGGTCCAGGGATGTGTACAATTATTTTGGGGAAGGGCACCTACCAACACCCTCCCGAGATGAATCGCCCATGGAAAAAATATCCCAAAATATTTTTCTTATTGTTTTTAAAACTAAAATAAACAAGGATGACAACATCCATAAAATCGAAGCACTGAAACGGTAGGACAAACGGACATTAACACTTGTATAGTGTCTAAACTGAATTATCAGAATATAAAAGTATAAGAGTCGAAGCAAAATTGTAAGTAAATTTGTTGAAAAACTTCTTGATACAGGATAATGTTTATTGAGTTTATGGACATACTTACATTTTTAGGATTTGATTATAGAGTTGCTTCGCTTAAAATATTGTTCTTTGTTGTCCCAGGAATCAATATACCAAAAATCAGATCAAACGGATAATTAGATCACATAAAATTTGCTGTTAAAAAATTAGAAAAATCAACATGTTTAAAATGGACGTACGGACATTCTGGTAATGATTATAGAGTTGCTACGCTTTCTAAATCGTACCTAACTACTACAGGAATCATCATGCAAAGTTTGAAATCGATAGGACAATTCTAACATGCCTAAATTAACTAATAAAAGCTATCTATCTCGGACGTACGGACGGACCGACCCTAATTATAGAAAAGCTTCGCTTTTAAAAAGTGGGGAATCGACTTACATCCTACTATTCAAGTGCACCTAGAGGCCGAAAGGGGCGTAGCCGCTAGTAAACTAATTCACAGTTAATGAATGTTGTCATCCTTGTTTAGATTAGCCGTTGGTGAAATTTTGTTATTTGTTTTAATCTAATTAAATCTGCTTTTCAAAACAATTTAAACCTTGTAAATAAGTAAAAAAAGAACGATAATGTCCATAAAAAAAGTACAATTTTTTTTAAAGAATTTAGCACTAATTTTTTTTTTAAATATCTGTATAGCTTATTGGTAGATTTTTTCTAAATTTTAAGATGCCTTTAGAACAAAAAAGGAACTAAAAGTGTTTTATAATGAAATAAGATAATAATTTTTTGAAAAGCTAAGGCATCGTATTAAAGACAGCTTAAAGTTTAAAGAATTTAATATTATAAGGCTAAAACCAGTTTTGTTAGCCCCGGTTGAAGGCCCTGGCTAACAAAACTCATATTGATTTTATTATTATTATTCGTGGAAAATTGTCTATAATACAATGCTATTTATGAATTTCAGTATAGCTGAGAACCGGTTCTAATCTAATGTGTATTTATAGGTTTCAAAGCCATACTGAAAAAGGTTTTATCAATCCCACCCATCGAAAAACAATTTTAAACGATGAAGGAAAAAAACTTTTTAAATCTGGTGACTTTTTCATATAAACTTGATTGATCACTGTGGGCTAGAATTGAATCAAGACAAAAGTAAGTGCCGAGCCCTGGGACCTATGTATGATGAAAAAAGACATAAAACTATGATGATTCCAGGTAAAACCAAAATATTTCAGCGGTGGCTTTTTGAGAAAATTAGATTTGAAAATTTCAAGTTCAATTTTCACTCCCTAGGAGATGCCGCATAATCATGACAAGAAAAGCAAATATTATTTATTTTAAATTTTGAACAACTTTGCTTTTATAAAGTTTTTCATAAAACCACTCCTGAAGGGAGTTAATAAATGGCCATTTTTATCACTTGCTTTGCAAAGGTCACGAAAATTCAGCCTAAAATAAATCATACATAGAGAGGTTTTAAGAAGGACTTCATAAAAGCAAAGTTGTTCAAAATTTAAAATAAACAATGTTTGCTTTTCTTGTCATGATTATGCGGCAACTCCTAGCGGGTGAAAATTGAGCTTGAAATTTTCAAATTTAATTTTCTCAAAAAGCCCCCACTGAAATATTTTGGTTTTACCTGGAATCATCATGGTTTTATGTCTATTTTCACCATACATAGGTCCCAGGGCTCGGCACTTACTTTTGTCTTGATTCAATTCTAGCCCACAGTGATTGATATAAACTAGCAGCGTTTAAACTTTTCTACAAGAGGTTTAATTTTGCTTATGATAATTGGTGGTATACATTAGTTTAAATTAGTAAAAATTGAAGGAAAAAATAGGGGGAGGGGGTGTCACAACCCCCCAGGAAAATATTCTAAAACAGTATACATATGTAGACAATCGGTCCAATGAGATCTTAGGCTTTATACGGACGGACGGACAAACATCTTTCTACTTTGTATTACAGAAATAATGTTAATTAGTTTGTCAAAATAACAGAAATTTCTGTTACTTTTTAAAGTTTTTTTTCCTCAAATAAATTGTTGAGTATTAATGATACATGAAAAGCAGGGAGGAAAGGTACATTGGAATATTTATTACACTAGTCCCCATAATATGGTCTTATAATAATGTTTTCTTACAGTTGCCTTAACAACTTAAATTTCGATTAGTTTGTTCATTTAGTTTAGATTACAATTACTTGTTGTAATCTACAGAAGGGGCAATTTTGTGTATCATCTTTGGAGATGTACATCAATTTTGCCATTGTCTTATCCCTTTAGATCCCTGCGAGGAAAGACAGATTGAAAAATTAAGAAACATGAGAAAAAAACAAGAATATTAATGTCTATAAGTAGCGCAGTAATGATGAATTATTATCACTTTGATCTTAAACCAAATTATCATGTATTTTAGTAAAGTGAAACTTGTTGCTGGCTAAAATAACGATCCTCCCATCCAACACCCTTACCACCCCCCCTCCCATGCTACTGGATGAACGAACTGACCAATTGTAGATGTCTGTGTAAGCAACCTAAATTGACGACAATTTTTCCCTTGTCATAATATCTACGTATACTATACAGTACATACATATCCATTATAGCAATATAAATTTGGAATAGATTAAACAGTTGTTCTTCAAATAGATTTCAGGGAAACTATTCTACATAATAGTTATTTATCGCATCGTATTAAAGACAGTTTTCCGTGGTTGTTAACATGAAAAACTGTAGAACCTAGTAAAGGTGTCTGACTCTGATTATGACGTAAAAATAATTAGCCAATGAGAGGCCAGTATACACTGCAATTGACCAATGGTAAAATTTATAGTGGCATCTCATTGGCTAATTTTTTTACGTCATAATCAGAGTCAGACACTTTTACTGGGTTCAAATTGTATGATTAAAACCAGGTTTGTTAGCCCCGAGGGAAAATTAAGTAATAAATATAAAAAAAATATTTTTGAATCGTTAGTGAAAAACATTTCTATTAAAGATGCTTTCTCATAAAAAGAATAAACAATATGTTCGCTTATTGTTTTTTTCTGTAAGGAAATGTTTTTTTATTATGGCTTCGAAACCGATTAATATCAGGTGGATTAGAACCGGTTCCGAGCCATACTGAAAAATCATATATTGATTCTTATTGTAGATGACCTCCCACAAATACTAAAAAAGAAATCATAATTAATACCAATTTTGTTATCAAGGGCCTCAGGCCCGAAGGGCCTAACAAAACTGGTTTTAAATTTATAATATTCATTCTAATATCCGCTGAAAGCTGCAAATAATACAATACATAAATAACTATTGAAATATTTGACAAAGATATGCCTTCATCTAATGTTAATTTCATTATTTACATACATTCATACATAGAATATATGTTTGAATTTGTGGCTTCGCCCCTTACTTCAAAGGGCTCTGTTTTTGAAAAGGACAGAAAAATATCCTAAAACCATTCAAGAAGCTCTGTGAAGAGAGGAACTCAATCGGTTTAGTGCATAGCGAGACTCGAAAGATAGACAACAAAAAAACATTACATTGACAAACCAACGTTTTCAAGTTGCTGCAATTTCAGCCGTGTAACATAAATAATAAAATTAGGATAAATGTGTTGGCTGAAAAACAGGCACAAATAAAATAAAACAAGGATGACAACATCCATAAAAGCGAAGCTCTGAAATGGAAGGACAAACGAACATTAACACTTGTAGATTGTCAGAACTGAATTAGCAGAATATTAAATGCATAAGAAAATTTGTTGAAAGACTGCATAAAAAGATGATACTGTTAAAGGACATACTTACATTTTTGTTACTTGTTTATAGAGATGCTTCGCTTATAACATTGTACCTTGTTGGAATAGGAATCAGTTTTTAAAAAATCAGAAGAATCGGATAATTTTAACATACAAAAAATTGTTGTCAAAAAAGTTAAAAATCGACATGTTTCAAATGGACGTATGGACATTCTGGTATTGATTATAGAGTTGCTACGCTTTCTAAATTGTACCTAACTACTACAGGAATCATAATGCAAAGTTTGAAATCGATAGGACAATTCTAACATGCCTAAATTAACGAATAAAAGCTATCTATCTCGGACGGACGGACGTATGGACGGACCAACCCTAATTATAGAAAAGCTTCGCTTTTAAAAAGTAAAGCTTTTCTATATTTAGTGTCGGCCAGTCCGAATTCGTAACGGTTAGCTTATGTTAGAATAGTTCGGTCTACTTCAAACTTAACATGGTAATTTTTGTAACAAACTCACTTATAACAGATTCCTAGAGCCATTAGGTATAATGCTATAAGCGTCGCATTCTTAAATGTAAGTTCGTCTGTCTTATTAGTCAGATTTTTAAGCTTCGCTTAATATGGAATTTTATCATTCTTAAAATTTAAAAAATACAATTTTATTATAAGACGTTTAAAGTTATTTATCGCATCGTATTATAGAAAGCTCTCTGCGGTTAGAAAAATTAAAGATTATAATTCCAGATTTGATTACTTTTTATTTCCGGCTTAGAACCGGTTTTAATCCAGCGTATATCAATCGGCTTCGAAGCCACGCTACAATAGTTATTTCTAGCATCGTATTACAAACAGTTCTTCGCGGATAGTAAAATAAAATAAAGATTAATTCAATTGATTTATTGTCACTTTAACTTTATCAAAGCACTTGATAAACATTTTACAATATAATATTTTCACATTATAACTATTTTTTATATGGCAGTAACTTTATTAGAATCCAAAATATTTGACTTTTACATATGTTTTGTTATGTATTAGCACAACAACAAGTGTATGTGTTGTAATCTACAAGTTGTGACTAAACATGAATCTTATTACTAATCCCTTCAGTTTTCAGGACTTTCTCTCTCTTTTGAGCATCTCTCTCTCTCTCTCTCTCTCTTTATCGGAGAAATCTTGCTCTCACTCTTTCTTTACATTGCATCATTCCTTTCTCTCTCTCTCTCTCTCTCTCTCTCTCTTCTCTCTCTCTCTCTCTTCTCTCTCTCTCTCTCCCTCTCTCTCTTTTTCCCTCACTTATATTCCCTTTATACTTCAAAACAATCTCTTCTCTCGCGTTATCTCTCCACCTCTCTCTCTCTCTCTCTCACTCTCTCTATCATTTTTTTGTCCGCTTATTTTGTTTTCTTATCTCATAATTTTCCTTATTTCTCTCGATCTCCTTTTTTTCTCTCTTTCTGTCTATCTGTCTATCTCTTTCTCTCTCTTTTTTTTATTAATTTCTTATTTTATTTTCTTATCTCATTAGTTTCCTTTTTCTTCTTTTTTTTTCTCTCTCTCTCTCTCTCTCTCTCTCTCTCTCTCTCTCTCTCTCTCTCTCTCTCTCTCTCTCTATCTTTCTTTCTATCTTTCTATGTGTCTGTCTCTCGCTCTCTACTTATAATCTACTATACTATAATAGTCAATAATGGCGCAGAAATAAGCAAAAAAAATTCATTTTGCTAATTTTCCTTTACCCTATCACCTCTCTTACTACTGAATGAACGAATTGACCAATAAATGAGTTCCATATTGGCAATCTATATAGACGAAAAATTCTCCCCCGTTAATATATCCATTTATTGTACATAAATCCATTGTAAGGACATAATAAATATGGATTAAGCAGTCTTGCAGTGACATATTCTATTTATTATGCAAACAATTACACACAAAAAAAACAAGGATGACAACATCCATAAAAGCGAAGCACTGAAACGGTAGGACAAACGGACATTAACACTTGTATAGTGTCAGAACTGAATAATCAGAAGCAAAATTGTAAATTTGTTGAAAAACTGCTTAATACAGGATAATGTTTTTGGACATACTTACATTTTTAAGACTTGATTATAGAGTTCGCTTATAATATTTTAATTTGTTGTCCCAGAGATCAATATACCAAAAATCAGATCAAACGGATAATTAGAACACATAAAAAATTGTTGTCAAATAAGTAGAAAAATCAACAAGTTTAAAATTGACGTACGGACATTCTGGTAATGATTATAGAGTTGCTACGCTTTCTAAATCGTACCTAACTACTACAGGAATCACCATGCAATGTTTGAAATCGATAGGACAATTCAAACATGGCTAAATATATTCTAATAACCATATTCAGTTCTTTTAACGATGAAAAAAAAAAGAATGAGAATGTGCAAACTTAAAAAAAAAATAACTTATACATCTTTTGAAGCATGACCGACAGACAGACGGACAAAAAAATTAAAGATCAGATGCGCACATGTCATAGGAATCTTCGCTAAAAGTTTCAGCTTTCTATCCTTAAAAACAGCCGAGAAAATCACATTTACCCCATAGCGTTACGAACTAACTGACGGATGGACAGACACAGTAAACAATAAGGTAGCTTCGTTCCTAACAAGGACCAAGCATCCATAAAATCTAAGCCCTGAAATTAGACGATATGACAAACGAACATAAACAAAACACTTGTAGTGTCAGAACCAAATACGCCGAACATTAATTTTAAAGGGTAAACAAAATTGTAGAAATATGAATGGTGATTTGTATAGGGAATCTTTAGCAACAATTTCAGTCTTCTATCCCATATAGGAGCCAAGACAATCACATTTCCCTAAAAATGTTTCATGCAGACGGACAGACATACCCACGGCAAAAGTAAAAGAAAAATTTTAAGAGGCCGACTTTTTTCTAGGTGCGATTCTCATGTAACTGGACAAAGTGTCTCAAAAATAAGCCTTGTGACGTCATAAAAATGAAAAGATGAGGAGAAGTGAGAAAAAAAAACCATAAAAAAAATGGATAGTCCCTCATTTTTATGACGTCACATGGCTGATTTCTACAATTACGATTCTCATGGGAGGGTGGAGGTATTAACCCCCAAAATAGTTATAAACCTTCCTTATTAAAAGCTTCACTGTAAAGGAAACCACATATTTTGCAATAAACAGACAGACCCCTAAATATCCTATTACTTTTATGTAAATTAATTTCTAAAAGCAGTTCACTCTGAAAAAGAAATAAAACAATATACATTTACAAAGCTACTCTATAACTCATTCATGAAGGGAAAATGTGATTTGTTCGATTGTTATCAAAGATAGATGGCTGTATTTAAACAGATAGCTAAAATTTCGTATCATGGAAAGAAAACGAAGAAGCGGGTTTCGTCGTATTTTTACAGTAGCTTTTGATATGTTATCTTAAGTTAAGTTACGTTAGGTAAATGTTAATGATGGCCCCGCAGGGTTAAAAAATCGGCCCCGCAGGCGCTTGAAAAAGGAGAAAAGCTACTTTGAAAATACGACGAAATACGCTACTTCGTTTTCTTTCCATGATCCAAAATTTCTTGATTAGATTCTCCTATTCAATTAGCATATCTCGTATAACACACTTTGTCCGTCAGTCCGTCGGTCATGCTGTTATGGACAAAGATTTTATAAAAATAAAACTACCAATTAATAAAATTTTAATAAATTAACCTTCGAATGATGATAAACTACTCTGTAACTATTTTTCCAGTTAGGCTTCGATTGATATCATCATGGATTAGAACCGGTTCTTAGCCATACGAAAAAAAATCATGTATAGCATCGTATTACAGACAATGTTTGAATATTAGAATAAAAATCATAAAATTAAAATCAGTTTTGCCAGCTTGGCCCTTGGGCCGCTTAGGGCGAACAAAACTGGTATAAATCACAAAATATTTCATGTTAATATCCGCGTAAAGCTGTCTATAACACGATTCGGTTAAGAACTATAAAAACTTTTATGAATCTACTTTTAAAATATTTTTTCTTGTGTTTTTCTACTTATGGACGTTGTCATCCTAGTTACAGAATAAAAGAAAGGAGTTGATTTTCTAAAAAACATTTATCTAGATTGTCAAACGAAAAAATTCATATGAAACTCACCTATGTGCAATACAGGTGTTTTAATAGAGGCTCAATAGATCTATTTATCTCCTATTATATCATATTAGTCATTGTTAGGAATATTAAAAGAACACAGTAATAGTGTCTGACTGATTATGACGTAACAAAAAAAATTAGCCAATGAGAGGCCGTTATTGACCAATGGTAAAATTTATAGTGGCCTCTCATTGGCTAACTTTTTTTTGTTACGTCATAATCATTCAGACACTATTACTGTGTTCATATTAAAATATTTGCTACAAATAATACCATCAAGTGATAAATTTATCTTACAAAATAATAATTTGTGGTGCTTTTCCTCCAACTGCCATGCGAGCAAAGAACAAAATAACAAAAAAGTGACATATAACAATAATATGTAGCCAAAACATGAAACTCGTAACATATAAAATGTGGCATTATATATAACTGTTTTTTTATCTGACACGACTCAAAGAATAGGTAGGTATGACTTAAGACTCATTTAACTTGTAGTTGTAACATAGTAAAATAACATAAAATGTAACATGTAACAATGTAAAATGTGATTCTATATCTGGTAGTAATGTTATATGTGACAGGCCTCATAGAACAGGTACACCTCTAAAAATAATTTTTTTTTTAGCATCAGATAATACCATATATTCATTTCATTAATGTATAGTATCATCCCATACGTTCAAGCAAAAAAAACTTATTATGATACAAGGAAGATTCCAATACTGTATTGAGTATTACTTAGTGTTCTTGGGAGTAATATGTATTACTAAATAAAGAATGTGCCTATACCGTATTATCCAATACGTTTTATGTAATAAAATTCAATAGGATAGAAGGAAGGTTCTCATACTCTCTATCGTAATTTTTGATACCCTGTAGCAGCTTTTAGGAGCCAGAGCCGGGAGCCAGGAGCAGCAACATTTTTGGTGGAGCCTGAGCTGAGCAAGCCCTTCTTTAAGATTATATGAATGAGATGATGATGTTAAGGTTTAAAAATGAGAAATTTTTTCGTGCACAGTCCTTTTAAGACTCATGTAACTTGTAACATGTTTAAGTAGCATGTAACTGTTAGATAAAAAATGAGACTCTATATCTAATATTTCTGTTATATGTGACACGCCTCATAGAAAAAACTGAACAGTGATAGAAATATGTATTATGAAAAATATTATACTTTATTATTTTTTAAAATCGATATATAATCAGAATTTCATGAACTATAATAAAGTTATACTCCAAGCTGGCTAAAAAACGATACCCCTCATTAACCCCCTTTACCCAATCCCCACCCCTCCTACTAAATGAACGAGCTGACCAATAAATGAGGTCCACACTAGAAACCTATATTGACGACAAATTTTCTCCTGTCAATATATCCATGTATTCTATATTCATTGACACAAATGAAAGAAATTAATGCAATTCTATGTCCTTGAAAGTTAGAGAAAAACATCATTACATGAATGCTTTTAAAAATAAGAAAGTAAGCCATCCAAGGGATAGGGGAAAAGACAGGAGAAGGAAAAAAGAAAGAGGGGAAAAAAGATAAAATGAAAAGAAAGAGAAGAGTCAAACAACATCATATTATAGACAGCTTTCCGCGGATAATAAGAGGAAAAGTTATAGGGCCTGGGCTAATAAAACAGACCTAATTATAATAATCTTATAATTTTTATTTTAATATTCGTAGAAAATTTTCTGTAATACGATACTTTTCATGATTTTTTAGTATGGCTGAAAACCGGTTCTAATCCAGCGGATATTAATCGGATTCGAAGCCATAGTGGAAGGACAATTTTAAAGATTTAAGGAGAGGGGAAGGAGAGAAAGATAGAAAGAAAGAAAAAAGAGATAAGCACAGATAGAGAAATATAGAAATGGAGAGAAAAAAGAAAAAAGAGTAGTTTTCTCCAAATAGGGGAAGGTAGAGGAAAGAGAAAAAGGGAAAGGAGAATATGGGCTGACCGCTCCTATATAAGGCGTGTTGCTGCAGATTATGAATGTTTATACGGTACCACCAATAATTTCTAACAACTTCCATTGCTCAGTAATAACCATAAAGAGAGGTAACATTGAACTGTAAATAACCAGGGATCTAAAGTGATAAGACAATGGCCGATAAATTGATGTACATTACGATAAATTATCAATTCTGTAGATTACAATAAGTGGTTGAACCGTTTGAGCACTTAACTTAATGAACCAACCAATCAGAATTCAATGAAAATATAAAACTAGTGTAATCAACAGCTCCGATTTCCCTTTCCTACCTGGTAGTAATACTGGTCCCCAAAGTTTTATAAATATGTTCTCTCATTTCTTGGCCTAAAATCTTTGGGGACTCAATTGTCTTCATCATACGTGTCCTAACTTCTCCTTGTTTCACATATCGGTATTTTTGCCAGCTACGAGTATCACTTTATTGGAGTAAAAGAAAATCTGGTACAACATCCAAGTAATAATATATCAATTTCCATTGTGCTGAGCAATTATTAATTATAGATTGAGGAAATACAACACATCTATAGTATAGATGTATATACAGACAACTACCTCCCTTCCTTGTTCAAATACCTCTTTCGTCTGCTTCTAAATTAGTTTCTGCTACTTGGCTGTGTTAAATTAAGCGACGCCATTGGTTGATTTTCAATGACCCAATAGTAAGGTTGCACAAGGCGGTTGCGATGGGGAGATACAGTTATTTAACCATTTCTCCCTCTAGTGTTTTACTCTAATGGGAATACAAAGTCAATGTTCTTGTGGTTTAAGCTTCTCATGGATGTTGTCATCCATGTTTTAAACCTTTTCATACGAACATTTTAGCTATTATTGAAAGTAAATGTTTTTTGTTTAAAAGCGGGAACTACGATTCTTGTCGTTTAAGACATTACTTGCCGCAAAGTCGTAAATTTATTTCACTCGGTGACAGTTGTCCAGTAGTCCGAAATTTTACGCAAATTTAAACAGACAAATAACCTGGAGAGAGAGAGATAACAGTTCACTCGAAGCGACAATAAGAGAAAAAAAATTTCCCGGCCATAAGGCCAACTGTTTCGAAAATGTCCCAATGAACATTTTAAATTTAGTGGAAAAACCGAAAATCTTAAAATGAGGCCTTTTTGAGAAAACTAGATTTGAAAATTTCAAGTTCAATTTTCATCCCCCAGGAGTTACCACATAATCATGATAAGAAAAGCAAGGATTATTTATTAAAAATATTGAACAAGTTTGCTTTTATAAAGTTCTTTATAAAACCACGAAGAAAAAAGTCACCCAACATTTTAAATCACTTGGTTTTCAAATAACCACAAACATATGCATCAAAGTTGTGAATTTTTTAGACACAACTTTAAACCTTAACAATGGAACACACAAACCATTCAGGAAAGAAACAAATCCTCCATGTTACATTAATACAAAGTCATGTCACCCCTGCTAATGTAATCAAACAACTTCCCAATATGATAGAAAACAGAATTTCTGAGCTATCAAGTAATCAAACGATTTTTGAATCAGAGAAAGCCAAGTATGAAAAAGCTTTAAAAGCCTCAGGTTACAAGCATACTTTAACATACAAACTACAACAACAAAATCGAAACACTTTGCCAAAGAACAGAAAAAGGAAAGTAATTTGGTTCAATCCTCCATACAACTCTGCAGTAAAAACTAACATTGCTAAAGAGTTCTTAAAGCTAGTTGACAAACACTTCCCTAAAAACTCACCACTCCATAAATACTACAACAGAAACACATTGAAAGTTTCATATTCAACAATGGCTAACATGGGAAGTATAATCCAAAGCCATAACAAAAAACTACTGGGTGAATCAAACCTACCTACAGAAAAGGGTTGCAACTGTAGAAATCCACAAGATTGCCCCCTGGATGGAAAATGCCTTACAGAAAGTTTGGTGTACAAAGCCCTTGTCACAGATGAAACAAACCAAACTAAATACCAATATATAGGGCTGTCATCTGGACCTTTTAAAAACAGATACTACAAACACTTGCACTCATTTAGACACAACAACAATGGTACTAAGCTTTCTGACTGCATTTCAAAGCTTAAAGAACAGAACAAGCCACACAGCCTAAAATGGTCAATAAAAGCCCTTGCAACGACTTACAACCAAAACTTCAAGAAATGCCAATTATGCCTGACAGAATGCGTTTCCATTGCCCATGCTTCAAAATCAACCACAACATCACTCAACATGAGAAATGAAGTCCTCAACCACTGCATACATCGGAAAAAGTACTTACTGGACCAAACTTAACCTTGTATGGCCATATTATAGCAATTTTTTATATATATATCATGCATAATATTCATTACTACAAAGTACATATTGCCTTTTTATGTGTTTAATAAGAAACATTAGTCATAATTAAATGGTAAAATTTAAATACCTCACCACCTTTCCCCTTTTTTATTATGCAAAATCACCCCCCCCCTCATTCCTTACATCCACTTAAGGAAAAAAATCATCTTTTGTATTTTAATAAACAGTATACAACTTATGCTCATAGATTGTTTTTTAACATGAAACACTGTGTATTGGACTTATCAAATAAAAATAACATGTTTAATTAAACTGTGTTGATCACTCTATGTAAATCATATATAGAGAGGTTTTATGAAAGACTTCATAAAAGCAAAGTTGTTCAAAATTTCAAATAAATAATCTTTTCAACCACTTATTTGAATCTGCAGGAGAGATAATTTTAGATATGATCATTGGGGATGTACATCAATTTATCAGCCATTGTCTTATCCCTTTAGATCCCTACAAATTAACACTAAGATAATAAAAATATCTTTGTTTTGTACATTTTAGTAAAAACTGTGTAAAACTCGAGGAAAACTCAAATGTAAAGAATAAGTAGTGTACAAAATAGGCCCCTGTTATCGCCTCAGCAGACTGTATAGCATAGTATGTACACTATTGTAGCTTTGACATTTAATAAAATGATACCTACGTCCTACATAGATAGATTAGTTTAATAGTTATTTATCACATCTTATTATAGGTAGATTTCTGCAAATAATTAAATGAAAAATTATAATATTAAAACAGTTTTGTTTGTCCAGAGGGTCCGTAGGCCCGGGCTAATAATAGTAGTATTGATTTTAGATTTTTATTTTAATATTTGTGGAAAATTGTATGTAACGCGATGCTAAAAATAATTTTTAAGTATGGCTTAGAATCGGTTCTAATCCAGCGGATGTTAATTGGTTTCAAAGCAATAATTGAAAATTAAAACCATTTTTGTTAGCCCCTATGGCCAAAGGTCCTGGCCTAAAAAAGTAGTATTAATTTTTTAATATTCATGGAAAATTGTCTAAAATACGGTGCTATACATGCAAGCTTGAGAAGCGGTTCTAATCCACCGGATATTTATCTGTTACAAAGCTATGCAAAAAAAACTCTTGTTGAACCGAGTAGTTTTTTTCCTTTTAAAAACCTTCATAAAGGTTTCGGGCAGGTTTTCTGCCATTTGGGGTAGGATAGGTCAATCACAACCAAAAATAATTTACGCATGGGCAACTTAAGTTTTTGTACAGTACATTATTTCTGGTCTGTGCAAAAATATGGTGTCAGCTCTGTAATTTTTTTACTTACTTAATAAGGAAAATGATTAATGATTATGTTCAGGGTGGAAGGAAGGGGAATATGGATCAAATATTCAATATTTTAGGGGTTCCAAACCTTGGGGACCAGCTTAAAGTGTTTGTGAAGGGTTTAGCAAGTTTTGACTGACTTTAGGAACTAGGGCACAATTGCTGCGGAATTCGTTATAATCCTAGCAGACAAAAAAACTATAAGTAAACAAGGATGATTACATCCATAAAAGCAAAGCACTGAAACGGTAGGACAAACAAACATTAACACTTGTATAGTGTTAGAACTTAATTATCGTAATATAAATTTATAAGAGTCAAAGCAAAATTATAAGTAAATTTGTCGTAAAACTGCTTGATACAGGATATTTCTTATGGACATGCTTACATTTTTAGGACTTTATTATAGAGTTGCTTCGCTTATTACATTATACTTTGTTGTCCCAGGAATCAATATACCAAAAATCAAATCAATCCGATGATTTGATCACATAAACATTGGTTGTTAAAAAAGTAAAAAAATCAACATGTTTAAAATGGACGTACGGACATTTTGGTAATGATTATAGAGTTGCTACGCTTTCTAAATCGTACCTAACTACTAAAGGAATCACCATGCAAAATTTGATATCGATAGGACAATTCTAACATGCCTAAATTAACGGAAAAAGCTATCCATTAAGGACGTACGTACGGACGGACGGACGGACGTACGGACGGACCGACCCTAATTATACAAAAGCTTCACTTTTAAAAATTAACACAATTTCTAACAGACAACATATTTATTTTGAGTAAAATTATTTTGGCTGGTTCTAACAAAAAATATTTTTCCAAGAAAATGTCATTTCATGTCTAGAAATTCTACTGTGTTATTTGTGTAATAAACAATCTAGGAACCCTTCATGTTTTCTTGAATTTTGGTTGCAGTTAAAAATATAGGAGAAAGGACGAAGATTAGTGATTAATTACTAAACGTTTACTTCATTGTGATGTACCAGTAACCTACTTTTCAAGAAAATGCTTTTTTTCTTAGAACTTTTTTCATTATTAAGTTTTCTAAATTATATAACCATTAACACATTACTATTTTCTTCAAATTTTCTAGATAAATCTGGTTTTCATTGCCATTCAGCAAAAACTTTTCAATTGAATTAATTAACCATTGTCCCATCCCCTTATACCTGGATTATGTTTCGTATTCTAAAATTATATAAAGATGATGATTGCAAGATTTTCAACGTGACTGGTTCAAAAATCTATCAAACAATAAAATCTAAAATGGTGTCATAGTTATTTATCACATCGTATTATAAACAGCTTTTCGCAGACATAAAAATTTACTATTATAAGATTAACGCCAGTTTTGTAAGCCCCGAGATGTTGGTGGGTTTGTACATTTTGATATTTGTATAAAACTGGATATCATACGGTACGATAAATGACTTTTCATATGGCTTAGAACCGGTTTTAATCCAGCGGATATTAACCAGTTTGAAAGCCATATTGGAAAATTTGTACACTTACTAAACAAGGAAATGATTAATGATTATGTTATACACATCCAAAAGTTTCATAAAGGTTATACTTGCAATATAGTACTTGGCTGGTTCAAAAATAAATTGAACAAGGATGACAACATCCAATTAAATTAACTTTTAGACAGAAAAATTTTACATGTTCGGATTTAAAACCAATCTAAACTTGCTAATACCCAGAGATAAAGGGGACAATGTCACCAAAGTTTTATAATAACGTTTTCTTACTCATTGGCTCAACATATTTAGCGACTTTAGTGAATTTTTATTGGTCGGTTCATTAAGTCATGCGCCAAAACGTTAAAACTACTAATTGTTATCTATAGACGATGTAATTTTGTGAAAAATCAATTTATCAGCCTTTGTCTGATTCCTTTAGATTTCTAGTTAATACCTCTGAGGATGGTTGATACGAGATATTGCAAGACTTTTAAAGATCCAGCAGCACTAACAACTAAACAATTGCAGACAACCAGCCCCTTGATGACACAACTTTTGTCTGGAAGTACTAAGTGTGCAAGGTAATGAGTTAAAGTTAAATATCCCTACAAACATTATAAGAAACAAAAACATTCAGATTTTCCCTGTTTTTTCTTCCCCCCCCCCAAAAAAAAAAAAATACCATAAAATCAAGGCATTATTCCTGGATATTTTTGTTAATAGGACGTTTTTGGTTGATCAGTTTAGTGAAGTATGCTTAGAAAATGTTAATATTTGATAATCAGATGAGAAATTTTTATGTTAACACTCCCTTTAAAAGTGAAGCTTTTCTATAATTAGGTAGGTCCGTACGTCCGTCCGTAACGGTTAGATCTTTTCGTTAATTTAGGCATGTTAGAATTGTCCTAGCGATTTCAAACTTTGCATGCTGATTCCTGTAACAGTTAGGTACGACTTAGAAGCCGTAGCAACTCTTTAATCGTTACCAGAAAGTACGTACGTCAATTTAAAACAAGTTGATTATTTTACTTTTTTGGCAACAAATTTTTGTATGTTAGAATTATCCTATTCAACTGATTTTTTAACACTGATTCCTATTACAACAAGGTACAATGTTATAAGCAAACATCGCTATAATCAAGTCCCAAAAACGTCAGTATGTCCTAAAACAGTATTGTGTATTTAATCAAATTTACTTACAATTTTGTATAGACTTAATATTTAGTTTATTCAGTTCTGACATTCTACAAGTGTTAATGTTCGTTTGTCCTATTTTTCAGAGCTTCGCTGTTATTGATGTTGTCATCCTTGTTTTCTAATACTTTCCATTCTAGCCCTGCGGGACTAGGACCTAGTTCAAAAGATTGGACGGAAGGACAAAACTCTGTTGTAGAGAAAAGTGGTATATTTCAAATGTCAGCATGATACTGAATACAAAATAGAAAACATTGATCAACAAGGATGACAACATCCATAAAAGCGAAGCTCTAAAATTGATGGACAAATAAACATTAACACTTCAGTGTCACTAAGAGTGTCAGAACTGAATAAGCAGATTATTATTGATAAGTATAAACAAAATTGTAAGTAAATTTGTTGCAAAACTGCATAAATACATAATACTATTTAAGGACATACTTACATCTTAAGGATTTAATAATAGAGATGCTTCTCTTATAACATTGTACCTTTTTGTAATAGGAATCGGTATTCCAAAAATCAGATGAATCAGATAATTCTAACATACAAAAATTTGATTTCAAAAAAGTTAAAAACGGACATACGGACATTTCAGTAATGACTATCGAGTTGCTCTAAAAAGTACCTAACTACTACAGGAATCACCAGGCAAAGTTTGAAATCGATAGGTTAATTCTAACATGCCTGAATTAACAAAAAATAATTAACCGTGACAGACGGACGGACTAATTATAGAAAAGCTTCGCTTTCAAAAAACAATGTTAGATATCTATAATACAAAGTAGAACGATGTCTGTCAGTTTGTTTGTCTGTCTGTCTGTCTGTCTGTCTGTCTGTTTGTCTGTCAGTCTGTTTGTTTGTCTGTCTGTCTGTCTGTCTGTCTGTCTGTTTGTTTGTCTGTCTGTTTGTTTGTCTGTCTGTTTGTTTGTAGCGAAGGATCTCACTAACCGCTGAACCGATCCCCCCCATTTTTTTTTTAACTAAAATTAAAATAGTGGGGTCGAATACCCCCCTCCCCCCAAAAAAATCCCCCCCCCCCACCAAAGAATTTTTCAAAAATTTTTCTTTTAAATCAAAAATACAAAAAATTGGTTTGATCAAAGCTCTTGGTTCAAAGCCCCTAGAGGCAAGGGGCAAAGCCGCTAGTATATAATAAATTCGCTAGTCACTAGCTCTATTGCCCCTATGGAGTGGTGCGGGACACAAAAAGGGGTGACATGTTTATTATGCTGCGCTGGTGGGTGGGGTGGAGTATATCATCACTAGGCAATAAAAGGATTAATCAACTTTAAATATATTTATGGAGCATAGATTCTATTCAATTGTCACTAGTTAATGAATGTCACTAACTATATATATACACTAGCGGCTACGCCCCTAGAGGCCTCTAGGGGGACTTGAGGAGAGAGTCAAATTTAATAATTAAATTTCTTATTTTAGATTTTAAAAGAAAAAGTAAAAAAAAAATTTTAGGGGGGGGGGCGAAAAAAAAAATTTTGGGGGGGGGGTGCCCCCCCCCTCATTTTTAATTTTAGTTAAAAAAATTCAAATTTTTTTTTTGGGGGGGGGGATTTTTCATTTTTTGGGAGGGTTGGGGGTGTTCCACCCCCCAAGAAAATAGTTATAAACCTTCCCGAGACCTATGAGAAGCTACCCTGTTAAGGAGAACCCGATCGGTTCAGCGGTTAGCGAGATCCTTCTTTACAAACAGACAAACACACAAACACACAAACAGACAGACATCGTTCTACTTTGTATTATATATATTATACACATATAAGCTTTTTATAATTTCTAAGGTGGTTCTAGACTATTTTGTTTTCAAATCTATGTAATTTCTGTATTAAGAGATGGTTTTGGGTGACTTTTTCTAACAATCCCCCCCCCCCCTCTCCTTTGGAATAGCAAGCTCCAAGATGAAATGGGGTAAGCCCCTAGTCCTGTTATATAAAGTATTAAATTTTTAGTAGCGAAGCTACTCTATAATTCGAAATGTCCGTCCGTCTGTCTGTCCGTCAGGCACGAAGTGGAGGAAACGTGATTTTCTCGGCTCCTATAAAATATAGAAGGCTGAAATTTTCAGGGACTAAGTATGTTAACATTCTTCATATTTTCATTAAGTTTCGTCTTTTTAATTGGGGTGGTAGATCGATTCCTACACTTTTAAGTTGTCATCCTAATTTTTTGTCTAAATCTGAAGATCATTGTCCAAAAGGGTTGGTCTTTTCAAGAAAGCTTTATAAATGCCTTAGTGTATAAAAGGTTCTATTTAGTTGCTAAGTAAACAACTGCTATACAAATCTAAATTTGCCTGTTATTAGTTTCACTACTAAATATGTCTGGGATCTAAAGGGATAAGACAATGGCCGATAAATTAATGAAAATCCTAAATGAGATACACATTACCCCCTCTCTAGAATACAATTAGAAGTTGAAATGTTTCAACACTTAACTTAATGAACCAACCAATCAAACTTCAATAACAGTCCCCAAAGTTGTTAAGCTAACGAGTAATACAATTTTTGGGGACTATTTTAATAAATATCCCAATGACCCTTCCCTCCCTGAAAAAGAGGGCGTCATGATAAATGATCAACATGATGCGATAAAAAAGATAATTAAAAATATCTAAAGTTCAATAATGCATCATGTTATTTTTATACAGTACTAGGGGCTATACAATATAGTTTCATTAGCGGCTTCGTCCCTAGCCTCTAGGGGCTGTGCCCCAAGAGGTGATCAATAAAAAATTAAAGAAAATCTTCAGTAAAAAAATGAGGGTTCTTTTTTTTTTTTTGGGGGGGGTTGTGGGTGTCCCATCCCCCAAGAAAATAGTCTAAAACCACCACAGGACCAATAGGAATATACCCTGGAGAGTAGTAGAATCCGATCGGTTCAGTGGTTACCGAGATCTTAAGGGAAGGACAGACGGACAGACAGACAGACAGACAGACGGACGGACATACATCATTCTACTTTGTATTATAGATAAGTCTTGTTTTGTATATAAGGATGTGAAAACATCCATAAGATTATAAAGAACGTGTCCTAAATTTTGTGATTTATTTTCAAAATAGCTAGTTGGTGTTTTTAGTAAGTAGTAGATGTAAAATGATCCATAGAATTAAGGTAGCCAATTGTTTTTTTGTAGACCTCTTATTTTTGAAGTAATTTAAGTTTTGTTTTTAATTAAGTTGGTTTTAAGGTACTAAAACGCTGCTAAAAAAAGAAGAGAATTGCCATTATGAACAAAAATAGTAAGATCTTTTATTTGACACTTTTTAAATTCTCTTGAGTAATTATTGAATAAATCTATTTTGTTTAACCCTGTTTAATCGAAACCTTGAACTGTGGGAGCTCGTCATGAATGGGTTAAAACAAAATCACAAAAGTTAGGTCACGTTCTTTAAAACGATATACTAATATAAAAGGATGACACCATCTATATAAGCGAAGCTATGAAATCAGAAGGAAGGACAAACGAACAATAAATCTTGTAGAGTGTCAGCAGAACATTTATCTAATTGTAAGTCTAATCAAAATGGTACATATATAGGTTAAAAACACCGTACATTTATTTTAATGATTTCATTACAGAGATGTTTTCATTATTTTAAAATAAGTTGAATAGGATAATTATATCAAATAAAAAGTTATTGTCAAAAAAGCTAGAAATTAGTTTGTACTTAATGGACGTAGGTCGTACTTACTTTCTTGTAACGATTATAGAGTTGCTACACTTCCTCAATTGTACCTAAATGTTAAAGAAATCATCATGCAAAGTTTTAAATCTACAGAATAATTCTAACATGTCTAAATTAACGAAACCGTTACGGATGAAAGGACAGACAGACCAAAATTATAGAAAAGATTCGTTTTTATCAACGAAATAGACAGAAAAATGAGTTAAGTAGATTATTATTGGTCGGTGGAATCTACACAGTCAAATTTAGCCTTCTATCTTTAATAAAAGCAGAGAAAGATAATAGTTATTTCTCGTATCGTATTATAGACGGCTTTCCGCGGATATAGAATGTACAATTATAAGATTAAAACTAGTTTTTTTAGCCCCGAGGTGCCGGAGGCACCGGCTAAAAAAACTGGTTTCAATCTTATGATTGTACATTTCTATATTCGTAGAAAACTGGATATAATACGATGCTAGACATAGTTTTTTCGTATTCATGAGAACCGGTTCCTATCCACCGGATTCGAATGAATACGAGAAATGTTCTTATTCGTCTTGGGGTGGATTAATTTAACGCCCATTGCCATCTCCCTGAACATTTATTGATTAGTTAGCCATTAAATGTATGAATTATTAACATGTTATCCACTCAACAATTAAATTATTTTCCCATTACAAAATAATAATAACAAAGCTATAAGATAAGAGTAAAACACTAGAGGGAGAAAGGGTTAAATAACTGTATCTTCCCCATGGCAACCACCTTGTGCAACCTTTCTATTAGGTCATTGAAAATCAACCTATGGTGTCGCTTATATTAACACAGCCAAGTAGCAAAAATAATTTAGAATTTCATATAACTTTATTTAGGTATAGTCCCTTTCATGACAACGCTTCTTAAGGGGCGTTTCTTTGTATTTTCAAAGTTGCTTTACTCCTATTTCCAGATCCTGCGGGGTGCTCTAACTCTAAGGGGCAATCACCTAACCTAACCTAAAATAACCTAATCAAGAGCCATTGTGAAAATACAACGAAACGCCCCTTCAGAGGCGTTGTCACAAAGGGACTTTTATTCCTCTATTCCAATACCTTGATTATATTTTACAACTGACCATCTGAACTACAAATCAGTCTACTTCTAAAGTCTAAAATAACAGTTAAATCACAATACAATCACAGCTATTTTTACTGAAACTCAATTTGTGACACAATAGAAATATATGATATTAGGAACTGCAACTTTATTGAGCAACAAATGGATTTGCTTGAAATTGTTATGGGGGGAATAACTCATGATAACATTCCCCTCCCTTGGGGTTTACCCGAGTCACCCCCCCCCCCTCCCCCCCCAAAAAAACTTTAAATTGAGGGGGAGGACAATAGAACTTAAAATAATATTCATCCAACTTGCCCCCAATGCAATGTTCTCAATCTTGTTTTGGATAAAGATAATTTTTTCATCCATTGTCATATCCCTAGGTTTACAGTGATAGGACAATACTGCCCCACTAGTAATTGTTGTAAAATCCTGCACAAAATTTAATAATAACTTTGGTTGGGTACTTTCATAAATATTGAATGGTTGGTTCAAACTAGCAGTTTTTAAACTTTTCAACCAATATAATCTAGGGGAACATTTGCATTAAATCATTAGAGAATCAATTTATTATTCATTGTCTTATCCTTTAAGAATCCTGACTTTAGTTGCTTGGATTTAAAGGGACAAGACCATGGCCAATAACTTGATGTACATTACCAATGATAATACACAAAATTATCAATTCTGCAGAAAACAATTAGCGATTTAAACGTTTGTACACTCAGCATAATGAACCAACAAATCAACAAAGTCCCCAAAGTTATTAAGTTTACAAATAAGAAAAACGTCATTATAAAACTTTGGGGACTAATTCAGTAAATAGCTCACTCTCCCCTCCCTCCTTGATTTGGTTGTCATAGTTGACACAATTTCGGCGTTAATCTAATGCCATTATGACTAAATTGGAATGAAAACACAAACATGAAAATGAATATTCTAAAATAGCTCAAATATTTTGAGTAATACTTCATAGGATGTTAGGAAAAAATCCCCCTATTTATAATAATATACAACAGGGGTAAAAGAATAAGTTTATTTCTTTAAAATAAATTTTAATTTTATTTTTTAAGAAACAATATGATTCCATTAATTAAAGTAAAAAGGTCTCGGTAACCGCAGCAAAAAATTGGGTTCCAGATTTAAGAGAAGATTCACTTGGTCCCGAGATGGGCTGTCAGGCATAATAAATGAATTTCTAGCAGACAAGAATTAAATCATTTTATGATTAGTCACATATTCATTCCAACAAGGCGAGAGAGGAAATTTTTGGACGAAAGCTAAACTTATCCTAAGAAATTCAACCATTTTTAGCTGACTTAAATATGTATATATGGTTAATGAAATTGAAAAAAAATCAATGTTTTTATCCAATAATATAGTGGAATTGTTCTCTAGTCATGATCTTATAGGTCCAATTTACTGAATAATGATCTAGATTTAGACTATGTATATTAACCGAATCCATATATTATTACTTGGATATTGCACCAGATTTTAATGTACTCTAATAAAGTGTTACTCGCAGCTTGCTTAAATAAAGATACCCCTGTCCCCTCCCCTCCTAATGGATAAACGAACTGAAGACAAATTTTCCCATTTGAATAAATTCACGTATATTCTAATCATTATTTACTAGGGCGGGTTCATATCGGAATTAGACAAAGAGGGGATATGCAACAGATAAGATTAACCTTTAAAACATTTCTGACCGAAAAAGAATTTTAAAAAATTTTGTTTTAGAACGCGACCACTAAAAATATATATTTGATTACTTATTAATATGCAAAGACGACATTCAAAATATTTTTTGAATCAGAAATATGGCTTCCTGGTGCTCCCTGGAAAGGCCTTGAGGAGTTGAATCAGGAACTTTTGTCCGTTTCAAAATATCTCATTCCTAGCCTTAGAATTCACTAAAAACTCCACATTTTTAAAAGGTTTATGGAGAATTGTCAAATTTGTAGAGGTTTTTTAGATTTTCTCAGGCTAGGAACGAGATTTTTTGAAACGGTCAAAAGTTCCTGATTCTACTCCTCAATGCCTTTCCTGGGAGCACCATAAAGCCATAGTTCTGATTTAATAAATTTTTGACTCCCATTTACAAATAGCTATACAATTAAATGTCTGGTCGTCAGCGGTTTTAAGACTTAGGATAAATTTTAAATCATCCAGAGGTGTATTATACTCATACAAATAATTTGCAGATCCCCGCTTAGGCCTCAGAAAAAAAATGTCCAAAATCGACCCACCCTATTATTTACCATCCTTTTTTCCCTGAAACACATATGTATATACTAACACATACTTAAAAATAGTAATTTCTACAATCTTACATAAAAAAGTAGTAAAGCGAAGCTTCCATATGAAGATGCAGGACGTTTGTCCATTAAGATATATAAGGTAGCAGAAAGAGAGAAAGGGGGTGGGGACAATGGGCTGTTTATTACACTAGTCCCTAAACATTTATAATAACGTTTTCCTATTTGTTGGCTTAGGAAGTTTTTTTTGACTTTAGTGACTTTTGATTCCTTAAGTTGAGTGTTCAAACGTTTAACCACTAATTTTAATCTACAGAAGTGGTAATTTTATGTATATTTATTGGGGATGTACATCATTTTATCGGTTATTGTCTTATCCCTTTAGATCTCTGAAAAAGTAGTCATTATCAAATTTATTGTTAATCTTCTAATTGTTGCGTTACTTTTATGGACACGGTTATTTGTGTTTTCTCGTAACATTGTAGATTAAAACCTGCCCATACTAAACTTACAAAATGTAGAACAACCAGTCAGCAGTTTATGAGATCTTGCTACATAAGTACAGACATGCTTTTGCTTTACATTATAGACTACCGGCCTCTAGGGGCACTTGATGGGAGGAGGGGGTTGAATTCGACAACCCAATTTTTTAGATTTTAAAAAGTAAGAAAAGAATGTAAAGCTACCCTGTAAAGGCGAACCATATCGGTTCAGTGGTTAGCGAGATCCTTCGGTACAGAGATCATTTTACTTTTTAAACGCGAAGCTTTTCTATAATTAGGGTCGGTCCGTCCGTACGTCCGTAACGGATAGCTTTTTTCATTAATTTAGGCATGTTAGAATTGTCCTATCGATTTCAAATTTTGCATGGTGATTCCTTTAGTAGTTAGGTACGATTTAGAAAGCGTAGCAAATCTATAATCATTACCAAAATGTCCGTACGTCCATTTTAAACACGTTGATTTTTTTTACTTTTTTAACAACAAATTTTTATGTGAACTAATCATCTGATTGATCTGATTTTTGGTATATTGATTCCTGGGACAACAAAGTATAATGTAATAAGCGAAGCAACTCTATAATTAAGTCCTTAAAATGTAAGTATTCCATAAACATTATCCTGTATCAAACAGTTTTTTAACAAATTTACTTACAATTTTGCTTTGACCCTTATAAATTTATAATATGATTATTCAGTTCTGACACTATTCAAGTGTTAATGTCCGTTTGTCCTACTGTTTCAGTGCTTCGCTTTTATGGATGTTGTCATCCTTGTTTATAAGGATTTTGTACAAACACCCTTTACACGATATTTATAAATTTTTAATGTTATTTCATTACACTAAAAGCATTCCTCTAAACATGCACACACAGTTACCTAGAGAGGGAGGGGACATTGGGCTGTTTATTATGCTGGTCCCCAAAGTTTATAATAGCGTTTTTTATTCATGGCTTTAAAACTTTTGGGAATTTTATTAAAGTTTGGTTGGTTTGTTTATTTAGTTGAGTTCCAAACGTTTCAATCACTAATTATAATTTACAAAAGAGAAAATATTGTGTATCATCATTGGGGATGTAAATCAGAGTTACTTAGGGATAGGGCAATAGACGAAAATCTATATACATCCCTAGTGATGAAAATCAAAATCACCCCTTATGTAGATTAAAACTATAGGTTGAAAAGTTTAGACATTGCTAGTAAGAGAACCAGTATATCAAAATTCAATAAAGTTAGCTAAAGTTTTAGACCCAATAGATAAGGTAACGAGGTTGTAACACTTTGGGTACCAATATGTACTAAACACTCCAATGCGCCCGCCCTTCTTCACTGAGATGGGTTTTTGAAAAAAGAATGCCGCGTTTTTTTTGACATTTTTTAGACATGTCGAATAAACAGAGTATACAACTATTTATTTAATTATTTCGCTTTTGTTGGCACGGCTTTCATAGAAGAAAAACAAATTATCTTAAATCTATTTTTGCTGCATATTAATTAATGCATCTTTTTAGAGCTGTATTAGACATTATACAAATGACTAAAATATTAATTTGAAAATTATGAATTCTTTAGTTGTATACTCTGTTGGCATTTACATAATAATGATTGATTGAACGAAGACGAAATCGTCTTCGTTCAATCAATCAATGTCTAAAAAATGCCGGAAAAACGCGTCATTCTTTCTCAAAAACCCATCTCTGTTACTTGATTACAAAGGGAACAAGGTCAAGGATGTTAATATTCATAGAAAGGAAGCCTAACTATAGAGATGCAACGTAGACAAACGAACATTCTATAATCCTTATACTAAAGTAACAGGATGTTTGTTTGTACCGAAGGATCTCGCTAACCGCTGAACCGATCGGGTTCTCCTAAACAGCGTAGCTTCTCGTAGGTCCCTGGAAGGTTTAAAAATATTTTCTTAAAGGGGTGGGACACCCCCAATCCCCCCCAAAACTGAAAAATACCCCCCACCAAAAGAATTTTTTTTTTGGGGGGGGGAATTTGACACCCCCCCCCCCCAACAAAAAAAAAGCTTGGACGCCCCTGAATAAGATGATTCTTTCATAGCCGAAATGATTTTTTTTAAAGCAGCTAATCATCATGGTTAAAACGGAAATAGGGACAATAAGCATAATTATGGAGTAGCTACACTTTCTAAATTATACCTTGATTCTACAGGAATCATCATGTAATAATTAAAAGAGATAAAAACAGGAATTTAGTCCTTTTACATTGCTAACTTTAGGGTATTATTATTATATAAAATTAATATGATCTTTGTCAGTCTATCTGTGTGTGTATATAGAATGATCTATCTAACCTTTGAACCGATATGGTTCTCCTTTACAATGTAGCTTCCCATAGGTCCTGGGAATGTTTATAGCTATTTTGAGGTACCCTTCACCCTTCCAAAAAACATCGCTCTCAACAAAGAACGATTCTTCGCCCCACCAAAAAAAAGGCGGGTAAAAGGTTCATCTCCCCACTCCTTTGAATGCACCTGGAGGCCTCTATATAGTAATAACATTGTTGAAATTAAAGCTAAAATTGTGAGTTTAATGATTTCCAGTATGACATCGAAACTGATTTATGTCCGCTGGATTACAACCGGTTCTAAGCAATACTCAAAAACTAAGTATCGTTTTGTATAGTCAACTTACCACAAGTTGTGCAATAAAAATGGAAATATCAATACCAGTTTTGTTTGCCCGGGCCTTTGCCAACAATACTGGAAAAAATCCTAAAATTTTTCATTATACTATCCACGGGAAGATGTTTAAAAAACGATTCGATAAATAACTATTAATAATCATAAAGGGTAGGAAACTAAGCTTATAACAAAAACTCCGGGCGATTAAAAAAAATACATATATTTAACATAATTAATATTTATTATTGCTCTTGGTTTCACATATTTTTAATCAAGGCTAATATTAAAATACAAAATTCTTTAATTTATTTAGGCAAAAGTTTGTATTAAAAAAACACAGCTTAAATAAGTTACAGCACTGGGATTAAGAAAGTAAGTTGTTTGCCAAGAGCGGGTCACCGTTTTTTGGCTGCAAAAGCGGTAAGGCCTTCGTTTATTCAAAGTTCTAAGTTGTACTACCTTAAAGCAACTACCATGCATAATACATATTCTATAGCCAAAGTCCTATAACTCTTTTAGGAAATCTTCTTGATAGGTTACTTTTTAAAAAATCTACTTAAGATCCAAGACGGCTAGGTAGCGAAAAGTAACAGAAATAATAACAAAATTTTTAATTAAAGACTTCCAAGAGTTTTGTATTTTAAAATCAGACTAATATATTAAGATCACATTTTCTTAAACTTTCAACATAAGGAATTTAAACAGTTTTTTTCTCTTTTGAATTTGAAGATTTTTTCACCTATTTTTATCAGAAACTTATTTTTCACATTGTTTTTTTCTTTTAACTGCATGCAACATGTTTTAGATATTGTCTTTTTTGTTGACTTGACAATTAGGTTCTAATATCTAATTCTAGATTTTGATTGCCACTATGGTTTTTGGATGTTTGTAGACTTAAATTATCAAATGTGATTTTCCAGGGGGTTAAAACAGGTGGGAGATGGGCCTCCCCAAAATCTTCTTTCGGGGTGGGGTGGGGGGATAGCCTTTCAAATTTCATTTTTAAGGTGTGCTTGACACCTCCCTGCACCCTACTTTTGCACGCTTATGGTTGACACTCCTCCCGCACCGCACGCCCGTGTTTTAACAGTCATAGTCTTCATCTAGGGCCTTGAATCTTGAAAATGTTGCTAAGCTGCTGGAACCCTGGTGTAGGCTTCCTGAAAAGTCGGAAGAATATTTATTTTTAATGATCCCCTTGCCGCTAGTTATCTTTCTAAGGTCGGTGAGTACACCCTACTCTCCCAGGGAGTAAGGGAGGGGACAATGGGCAATTAATTCAATTTAAGAGGGTTCGCTGAAAAGCAATGAAAACCAGAATTATCAAGAAAATTTTACCAAAATTGTAAAGGGATCATGGTAACCTAATTTAGAACAAAATTAGTTCTAAGAAAAAAATCATTTACTTGAAAATTAAATTATCAACACATCACAATGTAGTAAACATTCTGTAATTAATCACTAGAAAAATCTTGTTTAGAACTACCTCAACCCTTCTGATATATTTATAACTGACCCCTAAAGTCAAGCGGTTCTTAGATTATTTAATACATAAATATCACAGTAGAGTTTCTATACATGAAAAGACATTTTCTTGGGAAAAAATATTTGTTAACACCAGCGATAAATAACAAACTTTTCTGTCTGCATATTCAAAACTAGCTCATCTAGTTAGTGGGGCATTGATGCGCAAGTCCCCAAAATCAGTAAGAATCTGCTGTATTCGTGCACATTCCCTTTAAGCCAGTCCCCAAAGTCTGAGACTCCTTAAAAATTGAATATTCGATCCATTGTCCCCTCCCTTACTCCCTACTACACTCCTCTCCCCCCAGTTTAAGTCAAAGAATTTTTTTTGTGGTGGGGGGGAGATAATTTATCGCTTAGTATAATAGAAAGCTTACGGCGGATATTAAAATAAAATATTATAAGATTTTTACCACTTTTAGTGGCCAAAAGGGGCAGAATGTACGGGCTTACAAAACTGGCATTAATATTATGATTTTTATTCTAATATTCATGGAAAATTTTCTGTAATACTATGCTATACGTGATTTTCAGTAAGGCTAATGACTAGTAGTTTACCTAACACTTTCAATTTATTTATTTTTAAAAAGATTTGTGTGGTGGGGAAGGGTATTTTCCTAGGTGCCCTGTTTCGTTTTATTTCTATGATGATATGATTAACTATTTTAGAAGTTACGCGGCATGAGCGCATCTATGAAACTTAATTTTTAATAAGTTAGTTGCACCTAATCTAACCTAACCTAACCTAAAATAACCGAATTAACCTAATAAAGGTTAAATTTTAATTTTTTCATTGATACACGCATGCGCACATCATGCGCACATCGGTATATCATATCATCATAGAAATAAAACGGAACAGCCCTCTCCCATAATGGTTGTATTCCTTCACTAAACATGTAGGAATCTCAGAGATCTTAAGCTACAGAACAATGTATTTTGGGATATATTTTTAGGTTGAGAAAGATTAAATTAAAAAACTTATATTCTTTCCTGAAATA
This sequence comes from Acartia tonsa, assembly GCF_053477335.1. Classification (NCBI taxonomy): domain Eukaryota; kingdom Metazoa; phylum Arthropoda; class Copepoda; order Calanoida; family Acartiidae; genus Acartia; species Acartia tonsa. Next base: position 40,886,254 of record NC_137270.1, on the reverse strand, counting down.
CTGTAGGTATGGTTTGAATTGTGCAATGATAGATCTAATCCTTGTTCTAAAATATATATATACATATAGATAGATAGATAAATAAAAAAGACAAAACCCCCTCCACCCACCCAAATATTCAAAAAAAATACAACTCTAAATTGTTTTTTTCATCCATCCTCACTTTTTTTACCGTGGCTACTAAAGTACAAACAGCACAAAGATGGTATTTATAATTCCAAAAACTAGAGCTAGAGCGTTGTATTTTTCTACCATAAACACAAGCCGCGCAATCCGTGCAGTTTTATTTGCAGACCCTTTATTATTTGAAAATTCTAGAAGATGAGATTATTATACCTGTAGACTTGCTGGTTCCCTTGCCCACAGACAAGTCCATAGCTCCACCACTGGACACAGTGTCACTTACACATTATGATTTCAAAAACTGCATTTTTGTGTAGAACAAGGAATACAACATCCATAAAAAAAAGCTCATCAAATTAGACAGACAAACAAACCAAAGACGCTCAAGCTTTTTATTTTTGAGGTGGGTAATATGAGGGGTTTCAAAGGTTTGAGGGGGGGGGGGGGGGGAGTCCTAGGAATCATTATTTCAAAGATTATGGCAATAGGACATCTTCTATTTTACAGCACAATTAAGATTTATGTCAAATTATCTTGGTTGTTAGAATTGTTTATAAAAATACAAACTAAGAATGTCCAAACTTTTCCACCAATAATTTATAACCAATAGTTGTTCGCCCCTAGCCTCTAGGCTATTAAGCTTCCGTAATAAGTCCAACCATTTCGGATCAGTATTCTCAGAGATCTTAAGCTTCAGACAAATTTAAAAAAAACTTACTACTTTGTTTTACAAGATATGAGTAAAGGCAGTTTTAATGAAATCACCCTATATGATGTTGTTGTAGATGTCCGTGTTTCAACGAATCCCGCGGATATAGAACAACTTCGCTGCCTCGGCCTTTTTGTTCTTGGTTGTGCTGCTGCGACCTTGCGGAAAAACTCGAACTCGTTAACGTACTCAAAGGCTTTGCTGCAAAAAAAAAAATCAAGGATGACAACATACAGAAAAGCAAAGATCAACAAATCATACAGTCAAACATGCAATTATAAAGTAACAATGGATTTAATATAATATTCCAGTATAGCTTCGCAACCGATTAATATCCGCTGGATTAGAACCAGTTCTCAGTCATACTGAAAAATCACATATAGCATCGTATTATAGAAAATATTCCACGAATAGAAGTATAAAAATAAAACCAGTTTTGTTTGCCGGGACATCGGCCCCTCGGGCCTGACGAAACTGGTTTAAATCTTAAAAATATTTCATTTTATTATCCGTGAAAAGTTGTCTATAATACGATGCAATGAAAAACTATACATTCTTTAGAAGTCACGACAAAATTCAGAAGAAAATCTATCCAAAAATTACCTACTTAAATACATATTGCTTAATATGCAAATTTTAGACTTGATTATTGAAATGATCCTAACATTGTTTGTACCTATATTTCTAGTAATCAATATTCCAAAAAAATAAAGGACTAGAAAAATGTATCATAAAATTTTCTCTCTCTTAAAACAGCTAAAATATCATCGTAATATATCCAATGGAAAAAAGCTTTATAGTATGTCCAACTGTTAAAGGAATCATCATACCAAGTTTAAAATCAATAGGACAATTTTATTATACTAGTAACGCGATAAGGGGGATTTACCTTTGAAACTACTGGCTGATAAGGCATCTTGTGTGTTTTTACTATTCTTATATTTGTATTTGCTATTATTCTCTGATGTTGTTGAAAGGCTGTTGCTAATTGATGTTGTGCAATTACTTCGGCTGTTGTTCATGCTATTTTTTACTGTTGCTTCAGGTGGAGTGGATAGGTCTGGAGTTTTAGAAGCATATTAGAAATTTATCAGGGATCTAAAGGGATAAGACAATGACCGATAAATTAATGTACATCCTCAATGATGATGCATAAAACTACTTCTTTTGTAGATTGTGGTTGAAACGTTTGGACACTCTAATAATCTAATAAAAGTCCCCAAAGCTGTTAAGCCAATGGATTAGAAAACGTTATAAAACTTTGGGAACTGGTGTCATAAAACCCTAATGTCCCCTCCCGCCCTGGAAATTTATAGATAAAACAGTGGCGTGCAAAGATATACTAACACCGGGGGTGATGTAAAACCATTGGGGAGTGGGAAAAAAAGAAAAGGCATGCATCGCAATTTTGATTTCAAGGAGGTGTTGACTCCCGTCTCCCACCCATCCAATTATGATTAACAACTTCATTGTTTGTTAAGCAGTTATTGTTACAGCCAACTTTATTTCTATCTAATATGTGAGGTCCACTATCCTGCAGTAAGGTTTATGGTAAAGCTCGGAGTATTGTTGCTGTGCCCGCCTGACATTGTAGCTGCCTTCCCGTCATCAGTTGGCAGCATCGGCGAGACAGAAAAGGTGATTCCTGGGATTCAAAGACACATTTTTATATTTTTTTTTTCATGCAAAGCCTCTCTAAAAAATATCTCTATACGTTTGTGTTCATAAACCATAACAAATATAGAATACGGGGATATATTGACAAGGGAAAATTTGTCGTTAATTTAGGCTGCTAATAAGGACCTCATTTATCAGCCCCTCGGGGCTAACAAAACTGTTCAAAATCTTATGATTTTCTATTTTAATATCCGTTGAACGCTGTTTACAATGCGATGCGATACATAACTAATCTTTAGCACATGATTATCTGATACACCGACAAACCTTCTAATGCGTCATCTGTTTCAAGTGAAATCAAATTTATTAAGTGTGAGGTAAGGGTCGATTTTTTTAATGCAAGGTTGTATCGGGTTTGAAACCATGCCGTTGGGTATCCTACACAGACTTTGGGAAAACTGTCGGACGGATTTTTAAATTTTACCCTGTGGACAAAGTTATTCAACAAATAAATTTCGGTTTAAATTTCGTCCCTGTGTGTTTTATCGCCATATTGGATTGGATTATTTACATTGTTTCACTGTTAGTAGGTACAAAATTTTTGGAAGATTTTGTTTTGAATTTTGGAAGATTTAAAAATTATTTTTTTTTGATGTTTTACTTAAGAGATGTCGCATTAGGAGGTTTGTCGCATTAGGACGTTTGTCGATGTACCGATTATCTTATTGATTTAATTCATGAAACTGAAATGATCAGAAAATATAAATGTCATCTTTGTTCCTGTTGGTGTACTATTAGATCTAGATAATCCTATTGTTGGCTTCTTATTAACTTGCCAGCTAGTTCCACCTAGTAAATACATTTTAAAAATCAGACTCAAAGACGTCCAAGGGTTGGGGTAAAGAGGTGTTTATCCAATTTATCTTTGAAAAATTGAAACCCTTTATTTTTCATACAAATAATGGGTATAGTGTGTCGAATTTGGAGCGTTAAAAATGTTTTAAACATAAAAGGACTCAACCCCCGTCCCCCACACCTTTTTAATTTTTTTTTTGGCCTATTTTCATCAGGACTAAAAATTACCTCCAGAAAATTCATTTTTACTGGCCCATGAAGGAGGATGGTGGTCACCTACACCAGCTGACTGAGGTCCGGCTTTGGGCGTCAACTGAAAAAAAAATGGATATAGGATATACGTGGATATATTGACAGGAGAAAATTTGTCGTCAGTTTAGGTGAATAACATGGACGTCATTTATTGGTCAGTTCTTCATCTAGTAAGAGGAAAGGGTATAAGGTAGGTAAAGAGGGTGGATGGGGACTGATGTTATTTTAGCCAGCTGCAAGCATCACTTTTTTAGGGTACATGAAAGTTGGATGTCTATTTTTACCCTAAACTTAAAGCTGTATTCATATGGAATATCACAATCCTAGTTTTTACTTAGAATGAAATATTTTTAGACCTTGATATAAAACTTTCTAATCATAATATTTGGACTTGAAAATAAAAATACACAAGGTTTTGGAAAACAAAGATAAGTCAAAAATATATTGGAAAACACAATGGATATAGAATATACGTGGATGTTATGACAGGAGAAAAATTTTCGACAATTTAGGTTGCTATCATTAAATTGATCAGCTCATTCATCCAGTAGTAGGGGATGGGGTCAATGTGGCAGATGGGGGATAGTTATTTTAGACAGCTACAAGTTTCATTTTATTAAAGTACTTGATAACCTGGTGTAGGATCCAAGTAATAATAATCCAATAAAAAAACAGATAAAAAAGGTACTCTATATTCCGTCTTTCAACTATGTTTAAAGGGGAAAGATGATTTTCTATTTACGGCTGCTATCAGAGACAAATTTTTAAAAGTTTGTGATGACATCAAATTTCCATAAGAGAAATGTGCTTTTCTCTTCAGTTGTTTTTTGACGTGCTTTTTCAGCTGGCATTACTGTATGGACACAAAAATAATTGTAAACTATACTGGTACCCAAAGTTTTATTATCTGGTAAGAATGGTCTCCATTGACCCTGCAGGGTAAATGGTGAGAGGTGGAGACAGGTAGAGAGCTGGTATCACTGGAAAATAATCATTGATTTTTATTTTTTAAATTCCAGCAATGGATATAGAATATACGTGGATATTACAACAGGGGATAAATTGTCATCAATTTAGGTTGCTAACATCACTTCAGGGGCGTCCAAGCTTTTTTATTTGGGGGGGGGGGGTGGGGGTAAAATTTTGAAAATAAAATTTTGGGGGGGGGGTATCTTTATTTCATAACCCTCCAAGATATAACCCCTGAAACCCTGATACATCCCCCCTTTCCCTAATATGACCTTGGAGGCCACTAGAGGCGTAGAACAGAGGTTGGTACTTACAAAAACAGAATCTTCAAAAGAGAATCTTTATTTTTTAATGGAGAGGGGCTAGGGGAAGAAGGGGTAAATTTATTTTGACTTATTCTCATTCTTAATTTAAAAATCCAAGATTCCTGAAAGTTTTATTTGTGTTGGTCGACAGGCGGTGAGATAGCGAAGAGGTCGATGGGTCAAATACTGAAAAGATAGATAGTTAAGTAAAGGTAGGCGTTTTCTGCGATAGGCGTTTAAACATTAAGTACCTAGATCTAATAATTGCGAGGCTAGTCTATAATTTACTTCATCTGTCCGTACGTCAGTTTGTAACGGGGGAAATGTGATTGAAGAAAAGCTAACTCTTATCCTAACTTGAGTATTACAGGTGTCCTATAATGGTATAAGCAACCACGAATAAATTGTAGGACATAGGAGAATTTAAACCAATAACACCAACCCATCCAATAAACAGATATATCTATCTAACATTTGCACTTAATATTTGTCATTTTTTTAGTTGATTATTGATATTTTCAAATATTTTTAATTTTGGAAAGAATTACTAACTTATTATCTGTTGCCCTAAATAGTCAGAGATCCTACGTGAAAAGACAAAATACTATAAATTGATGATAAACATAATAACCCCTTATGTAGGTTAAATTATTGGTTTAAAGTTTTGATACTAGGAATATTAGATTGAAACTAACTTATCAAAATTCAACGAAAGTTTTGATCTAACGTATAATTTACAATCCACTGTATCTTATTTGTTGACTTAAAGACTTTGGAAACTTTTTGTTGAATTTTTATTGTTTTGATCCAAACTAGTAGCGTCAAAACAAGAGGGGGGGGGGAAGTTTTGACACATTTGCGTAAACAGTGAGTATAGGCTTTATCTTTGGACTGAGAGGATAGGTTATAAAAGAAAAAATCATTCTTATGTGATGAATTTTCCCAAGTTTTAATATTTTTTGGACAGGCCTCCAGGTTCAGGATCTGCAGGCCTCCAGGTTCAGGAGCTGTAGGCCTCCAGTTGGTCTCTGGACAGGTAAAAATAAAAATATTTTTTAAAAAGAGATAGAGGTTAACTTATTAAACAAAATATGCACATTTTGTTATATAAAATGACCTCTAACTCTTTAAAAATAAATTTTGATGTAGATTTTTGCCTATCCAGAGACCACCTGGAGTCCTGCAGCTCCTGAATCTGGAGGCCTATCCAAAAAAATTTTAAAACTTAGGAAAATTTATCTTATAAGAATGATTTTATCCCTAATAACTTATCCTCTCAGTCCAAAGATAAAGCCTATACTCACTGTTTACGCAAATGTGTCAAAACTTCCCCCCCCCTCTTCATCCAATAATTTTAACCTATAAAGTGGTAACTACTTTACTCATCATTATTGGGGAAATATATCAATTAATCGTCCATTGTCTTATCCCTTAAAATCCCTGCTGTACCTGATTTATCCTGCGGACCGTCAGTATCATCCAGATCTACTACCTGCACACAGGGGATAAGGGATACAGAAATGGCCATGACTTTTTGACCTCTTTTGGGGGCTAGGTGATAATTTGGGTAAAAACTACAATTCCTTTCCACGCCACCTTAAACTTAACATACTCTGTGTGTGAATTGTAATGCATTGTGCTTATTCTCCTAGGGTATTAACCCTTAACAGTCGGGTCCCTTGCCGCACCTTAATCGGTCGGGGGCGGGGCGCCCCCACCACCTATTATCTCAATTCCTATTAGAGCTAGAGGGCTAATTTTTTTGTGCAAGTCCCCTGTTTGATAATGAATTTCTGACCTTTTGTAAGTCAAAGTCAATTTTCGCTTCCTTCAATCTTTTATTTAACAACCTTTGTTTTTAGGTCCTTTTTTATTTAAAAACATCAAAGGCTGTAATTTTCTTATTTTTGAAGCTAGAAGAACAATTTTTTTGCAGATAATGTTTATTCTTAAGTAAATCTTATATTAGAATAAGAAATATCAAAGTATAAATTTACTTGGCAGCTGCCAGCCGCCGCAGTTGGCGGGAAAACGGCGGCGGATCTTTATGAAATTTTAATACATTATGTAGACATGTAAGAAAAAATTAAGTTTAAAATTTGAAGTCTCTAAGTCAAAAATGCGGCCACGGCAGCCTTTTAAAGATTTCTGGAGACCTAGAGGATCAGGACCTGCAGGATCATACCTGGAACCTGAAATTGACTTGAACACCTATATTTCATGTAAGGATGTACTACTAGGGGATATTTTAGTATTTTGGTAAGATAAGATGCTTTATTTAAGCCAAAAAAATATTTTTGCTCTTTACCTGGATGACCCTGCCAGGTTTACTGGCATCCTGTGCCCGCCAGATAGTAAGGTAACTACAACAGACAACTAACTCTTTGATTGCACTACCTTTGACTTGAAGTCCTAATTGTGCATGGTAATGAATTGCGCCTGTTTTGGGCCAAGGCATTACCCCTACTCTAAACTTAACTATTATTATCGCGCAGCTGACATAGCAGCTGTAGAAACCATTTTAACGTCTTAAGTTTTAACTCGGTGTTGAGCCGATACTCTGGGCGTGTAAAGCCCAATATTTTCATACAGCATACTTCTTGGATACATATAATGACAAAATTCTTTATCTATCAACTGGATAAGATGTACTATGATGTAATGATTCTTGCAGCTAACTAAAATAACGATACCCCCCCCCCATCTCCTCTCTTACTAGATGAACGAACTAACTATTCAATGAGGTCCTTATGAGCAAGCTAAATTAACGATAAATTTGTCAAGTTTAATGTGAATTAACTGTGATACCTATTTAGGTTAAAACTACACCAAGTAAGACTTACACCAAGCTGACAAGCAACCTGTTGAATTACACCAAGCTGTGGAAGGAGTGAGAGGCCATGAAGAATTGAGGGGACTCGAACCAGTGATTTAATTACACCAAGTTATTATAGTTTAATACATCAAGTTAATATATTTGTGTTAATCATTTTGTGTTATTTTATTTATTATGTTTATCTATTCCAGAGTTTACATTCTGGGGTTTTAGCTTACCTTAGTGGTTGTAAATTACATCAAGTCTGTTTATGTTTCAGAAGAGATGTGTGCATTATTGTTATCTTTATAATAGTTGGGACACCTGTCATAAATGGTCACTCTGCTCCTATTTAGGCAAGTTCTTCAATGGTAGCATTGGCCACGCAACGATCTACGGCATTGTTCTAAAGTTTTAGATTGATAACATAATTCATCTTATCTCTCTTGAAGTGAATTTCGGTTTTAGATCTCGAGAACGGTCTCTCGACACGTATTAAAAAGGTTTTAATACAGATACACCCCTGTGAGGGTGATATACCCCTGTGAGGGTGACACACATCAAACAGTACCCCTGTGTGGGTGACGCACCCCTGTGTGGGTGACAACCATCAAAAGTGGCGACAACACCGGGTGTTACAGAGAAAAACACCAAGGAGGACGGGGGTGACACCGTCAATAGTAGCGGAAAAGAGGGCACTGACCCTATCAATTTAAAGGGGTGTAAGGGGGAGACACACACCAAAACAGAGGGAAATAATAAGCTAACCTCAGAATTAAAAATGTCAGAGTCAGAGAAAAAGGAGAAATGGCAAGGGTATGGGAGGGGGATACCTATCCCTTACCTTGAAGATTTCAAGGATTTCAGTACATGGGTAAGATGTGTAGAGATGTGGAGTAAGACGACATCCGTGCCCAAAGCTGAACAAGGATTTCATTTGGTAAGTGAAATTCCAGTAAAATCGGCCAGATATGGTGATTCCCTAAGAGAGGACATACTGAAGGCCGTGGAAACCGATGATCTAGTAGCAAATGAAAAAGGGGTGGATAAGGTAATCACCTTTTTAAAATCGCGTTTTTGGGTAGATCAAGAAGAAGAGATATACAACACACACAACAAACTAAAATACCTACAGCGCAAGAAAAACCAGACAATTAGGGATTATATAATCGAAATTGATCAAACGTTAACAAAAGCGCGGCAATTAAAAATCCTCCCAGAAGAAGGAGATACAAGGCTAGATATGTTATTTGCTCTAGAGCTAATGATAACGTCGGATTTAAATAGCTATGAATTTATGCTTATAAGATCGGTAGCAAAGATAACAACGGAAGACGGAAAAAGGTATGAAACAGTAAAATCGAAAATGCGTGAAATTCTAGGAAAATTAAATGAAAAAGTGAAAGAAAATAACGAAATTATGCTCGCTCAAAAGAATTCATTCAAAGAAGACGACATTCAAGAAAGCCAAAAGATGGACGAAGCCTATATGGCGAAAGGATGGAAGCCGCCAAACGGAAAATCATCATACCAAAACAAGAATAACCGATACCAAAATCGAAATAACACCAAGAAACAGAATAATTCGACATATAGTAACAAAGACTACAACAAGAAAACATTTAGGTCTAAACCACTGAACCCTCCGGGACCGGATGGCAAACCTATGAAATGTCTGGGCTGTAAAGCAGAAACGCATTTGGTAAAAGAATGCCCAGATGTAAAACAAGTTAAAGAGAATAGGAAGTATCAAATGGTTTACATGACTAATCCACAAACACAAGAATCAGAAAAAGTATTGATAGCTGAAACATCAGAATCTGAACAGTCTGAACAAGAGGATGAACAGGGAGTTTTTTGTTCAGTTCTTTGTGCAGAAAAAGAAGACTTGAATAGATTTACAGCCGAAGCTCTGAATATGGCAGCGTTGGATACCTGCTGCTCAGCAAGTGTTGCTGGAGAAAAGTGGATTAAAGTGTACCTGAAGTCTTTACCAAAAGAAATGAGAAACAAAGTAGTGGGACCACTAGAAACTGATAGAAAATTTCTTTTTGGAAATCAAGGCAAACTCGATGCAAATGCTAGATACATCATACCGGCTAGAATCGGAGGAGAAGACAACAAGCTTGAAATTGATATAATTTTGTCCGATATTCCACTTTTGCTATCCAAGAATGCTATGAAGACACTTGGAATAGCACTAGACATGAAGAATGACAGAGGAACTATAAATGGTAAACCATTAATATTACACACAACAAGTGCAGGTCATTATGTAGTAGATTTACTCAACAACAAGGAAGAAATGAACGAGGTCTGTATAACTGAACTCGAAAACAACAATGAAAGAGAGCAAATTAAAGCATTGCTAAAGATCCATAAACAATTTGGGCATCGCCCAAAGAAACAGTTTGTGACGATCTTGAAAGAAGCTGGTCAATGGCATGAGAAATTCTCTGCCATGATAGATGATATAATGGACAGTTGTGAAGGGTGCATAATGAGGAAGCGTACGCCTGACCGTCCGGCAGTCGCTCCTCCCCTTTCGAATGATTTCAATCAGATTCTATGTCTTGACTTAAAAATTTGGGACAAGAACAAGGGAATATACATATTATATATGATTGATCATTTTACCAGATATCAGATGGCCTCGGTCATCAAAAGCAAGGAACCGGAAGAAGTTGTAAAAGCCATCACATTGAAATGGTTGCCAGTATTCGGACGTATGGATAAAATTCTGACTGATAATGGAGGAGAATTTTCTAATGATGAAATGAGAGAAGTAGGCAGTTTGTTGAATGTACAGCTGCTTACCACCGCAGCCAATAGTCCCTGGCAAGGAGGAGTAGTAGAGAAAAATCATGAAACATCTGACATCATAGTTCGCACAACAAAAAGGGACTTCCCAAACATGAGCTTAGAAGTAGCATTAGCTTGGGCTATAACAGCTGTGAATTCCCTATCTAGCGTCAGAGGTTTTTCACCACACCAATTAGTGTTCGGGAGGCAGATTAAGCTGCCAAATATACTAGAAGATCCTCCACCAGCATGGGAAGAACCAGAGAAAAGTAAATCTCTTATGGATACATTAGAAGCTATTCACAAAACGAGAGTAGAATACACCAAGGCAGAGAGATGTGAAAGGATAAAAAGAGCTTTGAGAGCAAAAATCAGAAGCTGTGATACAATCTATGAGAAAGGCGATATCGTCTACTTCAAGAAAGAAGGAGAGGATATATGGAGAGGTCCAGCAAAAGTAATCTTCCAAGATAATAAAATCATTTTTATCAGGATAGGTTCCGTTTATTACAGAGTAAGCGCAAATAGACTGATAAAGGCAGGAGAAGGATTGGCAGCGAAGATTGTTGAACAAGAAGCAACAGATCAACACCAAACAGATAAAACACAATCTTCAGAAGATAGCTCTCTAAGCATCAAGACAAGGAGACAAAATGAGCGAGAAATTACTAACGACATACCTGACATGACAGAGCTAAGAATGGACGAGAAGGACCAAGACACCAACGAAAATATTCCAAGTGAGGTTGTCCGAGAAGACGAGATAATCCCTATGGAACAGGAACAGACCGTGACAGCAGAACCAGAAGAAAACACAAGAGAAAGCAATGAAAATCCACTGTCAAACCAGAACAACACCAAACAGCAAGGTCAAAAACGAAAGAAGACAAACCAAAAACCAACACCTGAACTAAATGATGATGGTACTCTAAGAAATGCAGCTAAGGTGCTGAAAAGGAATGACAGAATAGAAATTTTTGAAGACGGAAAGTGGGAAAAAGGAACCATTCTTGGACATGGAGGTAAAGTGACAGGTAAACACAGCGGATGGTTTAATTTTCAGCTGGATAACGGTCAGGTCTTTCATGATGAAGTAACAAACAGAGACATTAGATACGAAAAAGAAGGCAATACAGAGGAATCTGACAATGAGGAAGTATTGTTCACCATCAAACTAGACTGTGGTAAAATATTAGAAGTAAAGGACATAGACAAACGAAGAATATGGATGGAGAAGGATGAAGAAACCATATCATTGCTCTTACTAACAGAAGAAACCTTGGCAGTAATGTTACCACAAGACAAGAGAGATTCACCGGAAGCACTAGTAGCAAAAATAGAGGAGCTGAACAAACTACAAGCTTTCAATACTTATGAAATAGTTGAGGACGAAGGACAAGAGAGAATCACCACGACCTGGGTGCTAACAGAGAAAGGCACGGAAATAAGAGCAAGGTTAACAGCCAGGGGATTCCAGGAAGAAGGAGAATTTCCTACTGACAGTCCGACAGTTCAGAAACACTCTATAAAGATATTATTAGCTATAGCCGTGACAGAAGGTTGGGATATTCAAACAACTGATATTACAAGTGCTTTTCTACAAGGTGACAGGATGGATAGAAAGGTATATGTAAAACCACCCAAAGAAGCGCAACTGGTCAAAAAGCTTTGGTTACTGGAAAAGTGCCTATATGGCTTGAAAGATGCCAGTAGGAAGTGGTACCTAAGGGTACTTAAGAAACTGAAAGAGCTAGGTTTCAAAACCAGTCACTACGATTCGGGGCTTTTCTACCTGATTAAAGATGGTATACTCATAGGAATCATTGCCCTGCATGTGGATGATTTCCTCCACGCGGGTAACCAGTATTTTAACAAATACATCATGCCCCAAGTTTTGTCTTGCTTCAAGGTAGGCAAATCTGAGACAAAGGACTTCATTTATACAGGTTTTCACATGAAACAGTGTAATGATGGAATCAGGATTGATCAAGACAAATACATCAAGAATGTGACCATTCCAGTAATAGACCTACAACAGCTTAAAGATAGAAAACGTGATATGAACCAAGACGAGTTGACACTACTGAGGCAGTTGACAGGAATTGTGAATTGGGCAGCGAGAGCAACAAGGCCCGAATTATGCTTTGAGATGATAGATCTATCCACAAAGTTCAAGGGAGGCAAAGTGGACGATCTGATTAGAGCAAAGAATGTGGCAAGCAGGCTCAAAAAGACCCAGGTATCAATTATGGTATCAAATTTAGATAACCTGCAAGACTGTAAGATTGTGGTTTACACAGATGCGGCATATCGAAACTTGAACAATAACACAGATAGCTGTGGTGGATTCATTGTGTTTCTTGTGAACATCAAGAATGGAAAATGTGCACCATTGGAATGGAAAAGCGGAAAACTGAAACGCAAAGTACATAGTACCCTGGGTGCAGAAACACAAGCTCTGAACAATGGGCTGGATGCAGCGTTAGGATCAAAGCTTTTGATAAAGGAACTTTTTGATGGGAAGCTTGACCTACAAGTGATAGCCATCACAGACAACATGTCAGCAAGGACCTCAATCTATTCAGAATCAGAAGTAGGAGAGAGGATCCTAAGAGGAGATATTGCCATTATCAAGGAGATGATTAAGGAAGGGAGAGTACAAGAAGTTAAATGGGTTGATGGCACCCTAATGTTAGCTGACCTACTCACCAAACGTGGTGTTAACAAGTTGGCACTACTGGATGTATTGCAATCAGGCAATTTAGGAAGAGCAAACTTGGCTGTTGTAAACAGCTAAAAATGGAACAGAAAATACACCAAGATGTAAAATATTTGTACAAAGAAAAACTTATAAACAACAAAAAACCCAAAAACACCACAAAAATGAGTAAAAATCAAACAAAAACAATCAAAAATCAAGCAAAAAAAATAACAAAAACAGATAAAAATCAACAAAAACCCAAAAATGAAAATACAGTACACAAATCCCAATTTCGTGTTCACAACCACTTGAAGTATACGTCATGGATACATCGGAAAAATATTGTCGGCATAATAACAACGCAATGATTTGGCAACACTTTCGTGGAGTAGAAACCCACCGGCGGAAATTATAAAAATGTAAACATTGTAGCAGACATATTGATTCCGACGTGAAGTTAGAAAGACGCAAATTCAACGCGAAATTATTTTAAAAGTGAACAAATTATTTTTATATGAATCTGTACTTTTTTTAGTGATACATATTATTTTAAAAGACGAACGAACATTATATTATCCATCGCAATTTTATTACAATGTTTTAATGAATTTTTATCAAAGTTTTTTATCGATTGGAACGGAAACCTTTCTTAAGAAAATATTTTTAAACACATCAAGCAGTTTTCACAATAAAAGACACACTCCAAGCAGTTTATATATTTTTTACGATAAATAGACACACTCCAAACAGTTTTTTTCGTTTATTTCAATTCTAAAAAATGACGCACACCAAGCAGTTTATAAAATTTTATTTCAAAGTTAAAATTTTTCTATAACAATAATATTACGAAACGAACTTTGTTTCTTCAATCCAATAATGATACACACCAAACAGTTTTTTGTGCCATAATCACATGCAATAAGATCTAAAGAAAATTAATTTTTTTTCAGAATTTTTTCGAGATTATTAAACATGGCTAGATTTAACAATCCTACAAGAAATGTAGTTTTTAGCAGCTTTAGTCTGCTAGATGGCGTGCTTGACCAGGAGCGCACGGGCATAACCTGGATCTCACTGGCGGATAGAGATCTCAACGCCATGGTGAAGGTTATAATAGAGGCGGTGAAGGACGACAAGGTGCCGAAGCACATTATAGTAACCAGTCTACAGAAATTCGTGGGAGGAGCATCCATGGACAAGTTAAAAAGAGCCATTCTAGACATCAGCAAGGCTGTCTATGACCAAGATGTCAACAAGTTGGTATTTTCAACGGCTTTTTTTGTGCCAGCTCATGAAAAAGTGTGGAGTGCTGTGGCTGAGTTTAACAAGGAGGTTCAGCAAGCTAATGAGCAGCTTAATATGCCTCGTGTCAATGGGCACAAAGCTGTAATGATGCCGAACTCTGAGGCGGACATGACCAGAAGGATCCGGTTCACGCAATGGTTGGAAAGGCAGCTAGGAACCAATGTTGGTTCACACCTTTCTTATGAAGGCCAGGTGAATCATGTAAGAATGCTGATGACTGTTTTTGACAGAGCATTCAGTTCCTACAACAACAGACCAGCTAGTCGCGAAGCCAGGTTGCAACAACCAATGTCATTAGCAGTGACACCCGGCTACTGCGATGATTTGTTTATGAGACAGTGCCTGATCCGAAAATTGATCATCAATAAACCAATGCCTGAAGGAGAAAGAATTCTAGAGTGCTCTAACCAAAGACCAGAAGGATGGCAGGATTGGGATGTGTATAGAAAGCATGGAAGTTTGTGGCGCTACTGGGAAAGAATGGGAATTCTGGAGGCCTACATCAAGACAATGAGGAAGGGTGATGACATACCTACCTGGTTGATTGGTGGTGAAAGTGCCAGAGAAATTGAGACTGCTGATGAGGGAAGAGATGGAGAAGGTGGAGAAGCTGAAGCTCCTGGTGCAGCAGAGGATAATGTTGAGGTTATGGATCAGCAGGAAGATGAAGAAGATGACGAGATTGTGTTTTTGGAAGAAATTCCAGCACAGGCTAGAGTTGTAGTTGGGGAACAGCAAGTGGAGCACGATATGGAGCCTACTCGTCAAGTGGAGGTTGTTGATGAAGAGTCCGGTGCTACAAACAAGAAGAGAGACAGAGACTGTAATGAGAGTGAAGATTTGATTGAGAGAATTGAAGAATTGAAACGGAAGAAAGATGTTATTGAAGAGAAGATGAAAGCCTACCAAAGACAGAATGAAAACCTAGAGGCAAAGTTGGCTAGAGAGAAGACCACGTCTAAACATTGGAGAAGCCTAGTGGATATTAAGCAGCATGAATGCAATGAGCTATTGAAGAGAATGGAGGGCGAGAATAAGAACATCAAGAGCAACTTAGCCAGAGTAACAAAGGAGTATGAGTTCCTCAGGAATCTGTACTCAACTGAAAGAATCACCAGACTGAAAGTTACTAGACGTTTTGCCAAGGATGAAGATTTTGAGCCATATGGCAAGGATCATAAGTAAGGGGCCAACAAAACAGAAAACTGATAAATTCATATTAATGTCAAGTTTAATGTGAATTAACTGTGATACCTATTTAGGTTAAAACTACACCAAGTAAGACTTACACCAAGCTGACAAGCAACCTGTTGAATTACACCAAGCTGTGGAAGGAGTGAGAGGCCATGAAGAATTGAGGGGACTCGAACCAGTGATTTAATTACACCAAGTTATTATAGTTTAATACATCAAGTTAATATATTTGTGTTAATCATTTTGTGTTATTTTATTTATTATGTTTATCTATTCCAGAGTTTACATTCTGGGGTTTTAGCTTACCTTAGTGGTTGTAAATTACATCAAGTCTGTTTATGTTTCAGAAGAGATGTGTGCATTATTGTTATCTTTATAATAGTTGGGACACCTGTCATAAATGGTCACTCTGCTCCTATTTAGGCAAGTTCTTCAAAATTTTCCACTGTCGTCAATATATCCACGTATATCCTATATCCATAGTTGAGACGAAATAATCAATCAGTAATTTTTTAGGCCAATTTCATGTATCCCCGACCTGAATGTGCTCCTCAGACAACAACCGGTTGGGTTTATCTCCAGTATGAGAAAGAGGAGGGAAACCGCGCCCCAGCGACCCGTTTTGTTTGGGCGGCCGTCCCCGCCGTTTTGAGGTGAGTCCCCCGCGTGTGGTGGAGGTAGGTGTGAGGGGGGCCCCGCTGCTTGTTACCGGGGAGGGAAAACTGGTGTACGGACTGCCGGGCGTACTTTCTGAAAACAATATAATATTGTGGATTAGATATATCTTAGAGATATTGTCAGCAAGATTACAATAATTAGATACCCAAAAAGGTAATTAAAAGAAATAAAAATATCCATGATCTTAGTTAAACTTTAACAA
The DNA here is from genome assembly GCF_053477335.1 of Acartia tonsa. NCBI lineage: Eukaryota > Metazoa > Arthropoda > Copepoda > Calanoida > Acartiidae > Acartia > Acartia tonsa. Next base: position 40,869,727 of record NC_137270.1, on the reverse strand, counting down.
GGATGACAACATCCATAAGTAGCGAAGCACAAAAAATCGTCGATTGGAATACGTAGATTTAAAAGGTTTTTATTAAAATCAAGAATAGATTTATTGGATAAAATAAACATGAAACCTTGTTTTATTTTGCATGATGACGATGGTCAAAGTAAATTATATTAAAGATGCTCACAATGGGAAAAATTATTTTGATACAGATTGCATCAAAATATACAAAGATATGGGGAAATATGTAAAACATATAAAAATAGCCAAAAACCTGATAAAAGGCAGTCTGGCCGTCATGGTTGTTTTATTACAACGACAAAAAATTAAATTTTTAAATCCTTAACTTAAAAAATTTGGAAAATCGGACCATATACACTGAAGATATGGAAAAAAGTGTTAAATATATAAAAATAGCCTAAAACCTACTAAAAAGGCAGTCTGGCCGTCATGGTTATTTTGTTTAAAAGACGGGAAATTTAATTTTCATATATATAACTGAAAAATTTTGAAAATCAGACTATAAACACTGAAGATATGGAGAAAAATGTTAAATATATAAAAACAGCCTAAAACCTGCTAAAAAGGCAGTCTGACCGTCATGGTTGTTTTCTTTAAAAGACGGAAAATTTAATTTTGATATCTATAACTGAAAAAATTTTGAAAATCGGACCATAAACACTGAAGATATGGAGAAAAATGTGAAAAATATAAAAATAGCCTAAAACCTGCTGAAAAGGCAGTCTGGCCTTCATGGTTGTTCCTTTAAACGACGGGAAATTTAATTTTGATATCTGTAACTGAAAAAATTTTGAAAATCTGACCATAAACACTGAAGATATGGAGAAAAATGTGAAAAATATAAAAATAGCCTAAAACCTGCTAAAAATCGGTCCGAACGCCAATGATGTTTCATAGTCAATTGTGCTCCTTAATGATGGGAATGTTGTCAAAAAATTTCAGCATTCTATCTTTTATAGGAGCTGAGTAAATCCCATTTCCCCCATAGCGTTACGGACTGATGGACTGACTGACTGACGGACGGACAAAGTGAATTATAGAGTAGCTTCGCTACTAATAAAAACGACAAAAAGAGACCTACCTATTATTTTCTTTTTTCAGAAAAAAAATCATTTATTTTCTTTTTTCAAAAAACACCCAAAATTTGCTTTTTTTAGTACCTAGGTATTTTCGTAAGTTTTCCTTGAAATAAAAAGTAAGTAAGAATACTTTGGCTTGTAAAAAGTATATTATATGCATGTGAGTGTATGTTTGTGAGTTGAGTATATTAGGTAAAAAAGGGTCTGTTTATGGCAAAATAATTATTAAACATATAAAAAGGGGGGAGGCGGATGTGCCACTTTTTGAAACCAAAAGTAAAACGCGCATGATCTCAGCTCATAAAAAAGTTACAGCTCTAAAATTCGGCACAGCAGTTTCTTTAATGTAAAACATTAAGGAACTGTGAAGAAACGTCGGAAGAACCGCCGTTTCCCGCCGATTTTTTTTTGCCTTTTCTAGACATAATAGACAATTTTCAATGATGTGAGATAAACTTTTTTTTTCTTAAAATTTTCCTTATTTTTTCACTTGAAACTTGTAAGATTTTACATTTGCAATTTTTTTTAAATTTTGACATGTTTGAAATATTACAAGTGTCACGTGAAATATAAGGGAAATCTTTAGAGAAAATAGCGGGAAACGGCGGTTTTCGGCGGGAGCGGTTCCGCTGCCGTTTTTTACAGTTTCATATTGATTTACACAAAAGCAACTGCTGCGTCGAATTTTAGAGTTGTAACTCTTTTATGAGCGGAGATCATGCGCGTTTTACTTTTGGTTTCAAAAAGTGGCACATCCGCCTCCCCCCTTTTAACGGACTTTAAACAATGTCAAAAACATACCTCTGCTTTGTGGCTCTTTAAATACATTTTCATTTCCTTCAACTTTACCATTGTTTATATTCACCAGTTTTGGTCGAGGTTTACTAAAATTTTAAAAACATCAAAAAAATTCGCATTAAAACTAAAACATTTGAATATTTACGTTAGGTTATAAGAGGGGGGGGGGGGGGAGGGAGTTTTGACACATTTGCGTAAACAGTGAATATATATAGGCTTTATCTTTGGACTGAGAGGATACGTTATAAAAGAAAAAATCATTGATATATGATGAATTTTCCCAAGTTTTAAGATTTTTTAGATAGGCCCCCAGGTTCAGGAGCTGCAGGCCTCTAGTTGGTCTCTGGACAGATAAAAATAAAAATTAAATTTTTTCTGAAGAGATAGAGGTCAACTTATTAACAAAATATGCATCTTTTTTCTTCAAATATGTAAATAACATTTAAAAATATGCATATTTTGTTATATAAAATGACCTCTAGGTAACTTTTCAAAAAAAATTTATTTGGATTTTTGCCTGTCCAGAGACCACCTGTAGGCCCGCAGCTCCTGAACCTGGTGGCCTATCCAAAAAATCTTAAAACTTGGGAAAATATAAGAATGATTTTATCCCTAATATCCTATCCTCTCAGTTCAAAGATAAAGCCTATACTCACTGTTTAGGCGAATGTGTCAAAACTTCCCCCCTCTTAGTACTTGGGTAGCCCTACTTTATACAAATTAAGACATTTTTGGACGTAACTCAAAAACCGTCTAGTAAAAGTTTATTTGTATTTCAAATATCTTCATAACTATCCTATAGATATCTCATAGTCTACAAAACCATTTAAAGGTTCACTTTATCACCTTGTTAAATGGAATTCGTACAACTATCCCTTTAATTAACTCTAAGTTGAGATCTCCACCTGATTGGTTGAATAGGAATAATATCTCCCTCCATTTCTAGTTCATCCTCCTGTAGCAGCATTCCATCATGCATTGGATCAATTTTGTTTATTTTCATTGGGGGACACAATATACACTATTTTATTGTTCATTGTCCTATCCTTTAATTTCCCAGCAACTATGGTGTAGGAATGTAAAAAATGGAAAGTCGGAAAGTAAAAAGAAGCAAAAGAATTGGATTGAAGATTTATTTGTTCCTGAAATTGAACCCATTTCATAGGGCAAGGAGGGAAGAGACTATGGATTTAATTATGGAGTTTTTGTTGATTTATGATTCGTATGGACAAAGAAATACTGTCTCAACTTTCCCACCAATAATATTATAAAATGTAGAGTGCATAAAGGATATTTTTCTTATTCTCATTATAGGATTTGTGTCCATCCTTAATGAATGACCAATCGTATAAACAATTTTCAGGGGTTTTAGACAATTTATATAGGAGTGACCACCCCTCCCCACATCAGAAATATGGCATCGAGAATGACAATATAATGCATGTATGCCTGTAGGTCAGGAATATTGGTCACCATATCACGTAGAAAATCAAACTTCCGCTCGTTTTCAATACAAAATTTTCTAAAACAAAAAAAAATAATTATTAGGTACCTAGGTATTTACAAATCAATTAACCCTAAATTAAAGTTTATAAATGGATACAACTAGTAAATAACGATAAATTATGGATGTTAAAGGGGGGGGGGGGGGGGGGTTTAATGCAACTATCTCGTAATCAATGTATAAATAGCACTTAAAATTCGAATTTTGATCTGAAATTTTGCATGAGTAATCCTTGGTAGATCTAGGTATTTTCCCTAAATCGAAAAAAAGTTGAAAAAGTAACGGCTAACATGTAACAGCTCAGCCGTTTAGCCGTTTTTTTTGGCTATTTTTAGGGCAAATCTGTTATAAATCACGTAGAAATCAACTTTTTGAAACATATTTTTGCTTTAAATCATGTGAAATGATACAAAAAAAACATTTTTTAGATTTCTAGTATTAGCAACTACCGGCTAGAACCGTTTGAAAACGTTTTGGATCGGAAAAGAGCATTATGTGGAGAGAGATTTCGTGATGGATTTCGCTTGAAAATACCCAACAAATGGCTAAACGGATGAGCCGCCAGCCGTTAGCCGCTATTTTTCTAACTTTTTGTTTGATTTAGGGAAAATAGACCTACCAAGGATTACTCATGCAAAATTTCATATCAAAATTCGAATTCTAAGAGCCATTTATACATTGATTACGAGATGGTTGCATTAAACCCCCCCCCCCCTTATTTAGAATCTTAGATATTTATTTTAATTGGGCTTCCTTTTTTCTGATATTACAGTGCAATTCTACGATATTTCTAGAACTACCAGATTTACGGTATCTCCACATAACTGCCTTCTCTCTCTATAAAAATACATGCTTACTTTTAAAAGAAATTAAAATACAAAGTCCCATAGGATAGGATAGAGGGACATTGTGCTGTTTAATTAAACATGTTTTATAATAACCTTTTCCCTTTTCTTAGCTCAACAACTATGGGGATTTTTTTTTATTGAATTTTGATTGGTTGGTTCATGAATCCTCAAGTTGATTGTTAAAACGTTTCAACCACTTGTTGTAATCTAAAGAAGGGGTACTTTTGAGTATCATTATTGGGGATTTGCATCAATTTAACGGCTATTGACAGATCCCTTAAAATGATCTCTGATTATTGATTACGAGATGGCCCCAGGGCCCACACCCCTGTCTATCCTCCTTATATCTACTTACAAATGACTGGGTGTAAGAGTTCGAGCCCCGCGGCGCATGGTCACTTTGTTGGCCTGATTCAACAAATTCTCGGCAAACAACTCCAAAGCCCTGCAAAATATGCATCGTATTATACCTAGACAGGTTTCCGCGAATATTAAAATGAAACATATTAATATTTTAACCAGCTCTGTTATCCCCAATATTATTAGTCTTATTTCTGTGGAAAGTTGTCTGTAATACGATGCTATACATGATTTTTCAGTATGGCTTAGAACCGATTCTAATCCAGCTAATACTAATCGGTTTCGAAGCCAATCTGGAAATATTTTAGAGAAGATTTTAATATCATTTTCTATATAGGGATAAGATTAGATAAAAGGATTGAAATATAATATTGTAATGTGATACCTACATAAAATAATATAAACAGGGAAACATCTCAAATAAAAATTAGAACGACATTTGTCCCTCTGTCTGTCCATTTGAAGCTTAAGATCTTACTATCTGATTCTGTTGCTAAGAATGCTGGTCTGATATGGAAATACCAATCTCTTTTGAGGACTTGTAGACTTACGGAAGTGTAAAAAAATGCAATTAATTGGCAGGATTTAGCCTATCTCAAAGGCTAACAATCTATCCCCCAACCCTTTGAAAAGACTTTCTAAATAGGTATACATTTCTTTCTACAATGTTACCAAAGACGTCCTAGCCATTTTTATGGGGCGTTTCAAAGGGCAAGTCTAATGTATTTTACTTATTTTTGAAGGGGCTAAAATGAAGAGTTTTTAATTTTGAGGGGGATAGGTAACCCCCTCCCCCTTGGACGTGTAAGAATGTTACCTTGAAATAATGACTGGTACTGCTTGAGCAACTTTACCAACCTCTTCATCGGTTTGCATTATCTTTTTAATCCTGGCCTAAATACAAAATAAATTTTATGTACACCAAACAATCCATATAACGGGTAATGACATATCTCAATATGTTAAATTACTACTTCAGAAATTTGATTATGGGCAAAAATCACAAGATTACCTACATTTTATTAAGAAGTAAATGATACTCAATATGGCAAACCCAAAGTTTTGCCTTGCTGTTTGGATATTTGGAAAACTGCATGGTAAAAATGCATATTATAACATAGAATAGGAATAAAAATACTTTATTTTTTTTCATTCCGCATTACTTTCCATAACAAAATATCTTTTTACGAAATAATTCAGTTGTTGGTTAAATGCACATCATGAAACTATCTCTTTGAAAAACTTACCGGTGGAAAACGGGCATTATACTTTTTCTTTTTTCCCGGCATTTTCTTGCTCATCTAAATATCTTGGCAAAAGAAAACTATGATTTCATTTCACTTGAGATTTATCTGAAAATATAAATAACATAGGTATATAATATACATATACTTAAGTTTGTACCAAAACATTACTTTTAGGTCTCAGGTGTTTGAGGTAAAAAATAATCTTAAGTATACAATTAATCTGATATCTTAATTACATAACCCCAAAAAAACTTCCCTAAATTAGAGAACTCAATTAGTGAAAAAATAAGTTAGGTAGCCATTGAATAAAGAAGGCAAGATAGATAGCTAGCCTAAAGAATAAAGATAACAAGTTAATTAAATGGCTAAAGAATTAGGATAGCAGGCTAGATATCCAAAGAAATACTATAAGATTACAAGCTAGATTATTATATAAGAATAAAGATAGCAATCAAACAGATAGCAAGTTAATAGATAGCTTTATATAGAATAAAGATAGAATTCTAGATTGCTAGATAATAAAGATAGAAAGAGAATAAAGATAGTAAGTTAAATAGCTACAGAATAAAGATCGATTATGATAAAAATCTATGTTGCTAGATGATTAAGATAGTAAGCTGGATAGCAAAAGAATAAAGATAGCAAGCTGGATCCATTGCTAAAGAATAAAAAGATAGCAAGCTGGGGATAGCAAGAGAATAAAGAAATTGACTCCACCCATTTCCATTCATCCATCTATTACTATAATAGCGAAGGAAGCATTCGTCTGCATAGCTTATGTATTGACCAGGGATCTTAAGGGATAAGATAACGAACTATACATTGATATACCCATATGTGTGAAACAAAATTACCCCTTCAGTAGTTTTAAGTTAAAAAAAGTTTGGACACTACTATATAGTATGTAATCAACTAATAGAATTTCAATCAAGGTACCCAAAGTTTTTGAGCCAACGAATAAGAAGCCGTGGTCGGTTAAAAATCTTTGGGTACCAATGTAACCAGTTAAGTCTATTGTCCCCTCCCTGAATAATTAGCTAGCACACATAACAGTCAACAGAACAACTCGATTCTCGAACTCAACTTTCTGCTACAAAGGAGTAAAAACACGATTGGGGTCAAGTTTGTGTCCGCGCTAGAAAATCATTAGAAAAATACATTTTTTTATTTAAAAATGTCAAATTTTATCTAAAAAATAATTTTAAGTGAAATTTTATGATAAAATATGTTAATATTTTTAAAAAATATTAGTAGACACTAACTTGATTAGAAAGCTAACCTAAAACGAAAAAAATGAAATAATTACCATAATTTCTCTTTATATATTTTCCCTTTATTTCTTTTTAAAATCTGCCTTTCTATTATTAGGGTCTGTCCGTCCGTCCGTGCGTTTGTAACGGTTAGCTCTTTTCATTATTTTAAACAGGTTAGAATTGTCCTATTGATTTCAAACTTTGCATGCTGATTCCTTTAACAGTTAGTTACGACAAAGAAAGCGTAGCAACTCTCTTGGGTCGTTTTAGTCTCTTTTCTTTCCAGTTTTAACTCATGGGTAGGATTTTGGCTATTTTTCTGCGCTATACATGCTAATACTTTGTCCTTAGATACTAGGGGCTCTGCAAAAAGTTGTTTAAAATTAATCTTTAAATTGAGATTAAGGGGAATTTTTTTACAAGAGAAAAGGTCCCAATTTTCAAATGTCGTCGGTTTCGCGGATTTTGCGCAAATTATTGCCGCGCATTTTTTTCTGCATTAATTAATTTATTGATTAATCGATTGATCACACATTTATTCAGAACGAAAACAAAATGTAAAAAATGAAAATCTCGTGTTTTTATATTTTTTATATATATTCGACTGTGACAGTTTTTTATTTAAGGTTTTATGGCTTTTTATTGAATGACACTGTTAAAGAGAACTTTAATTGTTATTTGACAAAATTTTTCCTTTCATTATCGATTTTTTATTTTTAAATATATTAAAATATGGACATTGGTTTATCGTCTAAGACATCAATATTTTGATCATTGCGAAATTATATTAAACTTAAAATTTTTAATGAGGTGAAATAATTTTTATGTAATTTGAATTTTCAGATGTCAGTTTAAAACATGAAAATTAATTCTTAAGTGCCAAGAAAGAAAAAAAATAGAAGAATGGCTGGGGGTGATCAAGGGCCGCCCCAGTCATCTCCCGTCGGGATGGGGGGTGTCCCACCGCCCCCTGTTCCGCCAACCCCATCAGCCAGCGGTGGTGGGGCTGTTGGCAGTTCAAATAGCAGCGCAGTTCTCAACAGCAGTGCTTCGGTTCAGGTTTGTAAAATCCTAAGTTTTAAAACGATTAGGAAGTCTGTTTGTATGTCACCTATAATACAGCTATGACTTTAAACCTTTATTTAAACCATAAAAGATAACATAACTACCTAAATTTGAGATACTGCAAATTACATTGATTTTTAATGGGAATTCTTTAACATTTGTTTTTATGGGTAATTTTTTTGCCAGGGGCTCTTTCTCTTATACATGGTATTAATACCCATCCCCAATTTAGATTTATAAACTTTTTCTGGGCCTATGAGAAGATTTATGATTTACTGAAAGATCTTTCGTTATATAAAGCTAGAAGGCAGATGAGATCCTGTTACTTCTATACTAAGGATTAAAAATCATATCCTATATCTAGGTGGCTTCGGCTGTATCAGTGGGTGGAGCTACTGGCGGGGCAGTTGGAGGCGGAGTCGCCCCAGGATCTGCAAACGCCCATGCTAGAACGACTAGGCAAGGCGATAGTAAATTTTTAGGCTGCAGGATTCGTAACTAGATATCATAGAATAAAGTTTATTAGATAAGAACGGATAAACGATTTTAATCTTAAGATTCATAAATTTAGAGTATTTAAAGATATGTATTAAATAGAGTACCTAGAAGTTTATTTTGTATCCCAATCTCTTTTTTTTCTTTGTGTTTTTCCTTTTAAAAGATTTAAATAAAGATTTATAAACCTTTTCCATTAGGATATTATTATTCATATATTTTGTTCAATGCTTTTTTACACATGTATATATTATGTATGACTATGACCCCAAGGACTCTTAAAATATTGGTCTCCAAAACATTTGCGTTGCAGACTGACAGACCTACAGACAAACTGACATACCTACAGATATTCAATGGATTTTAAAAACTGCATTAGTTTTCATAAAAACTAATCTTGTCGGGGGAAAGTGCATTTTTCCAATTACTCTTTTCTACGCCCTTGCTCCAAGGTTGATGATGGAAGGTGTTGGCAGCCGCGTGATTCGCGGTCCCGACTGGAAGTGGGGCAAACAGGACGGCGGCGAGGGCCATGTCGGCACTGTCAGAAACTTTGAAAGTGTGGAGGAGGTGGTGGTGGTGTGGGATAACGGAACGGCGGCCAATTACCGGTGCTCCGGCGCCTATGATCTGAGGATTTTGGACTCGGCGCCAACCGGCAGCAAACATGATGGAACAATGTGTGATACCTGCAGACAACAGCCTATTTTTGGTATTAGGTAGGTTCATTTATGGATAACAAGGGAGAAGGATGTTCATTTATGCTAAAAATAATCTTAATAAGCCAAGATCCAATGATGCACAGGAAAGGCTTCATTGAAGACAAGACGCTTAAAATATGTGACAATGACTATTCCAGATTATTTATAGGCCTTCTTTTGTCAGTTAAAATGTGCTAGCATAATCCACCGTTTGCCTGTTAGCATCCTTTTAAGTTCACAGATTTTTGGAGATTATCGATAACAGGAACATTTCACTGTGAACTGCACTAGATCCAATAACACCCGATATTATTTTCTAGATGGAAATGCGGAGAGTGTACAAATTATGATCTCTGTTCTTTTTGTTATCATGGGGACAAACATCATCTAAGACACAGGTAGGTTTCATTTCTATACAAAAAAGTAGCTGGATGTGTGTGTGTGTGTGTATATTTCAGAAAAAAAGGAAAAGTGTTTTCAGTAGGTACACTTACTTTTTAATTTATTTTTATTTTTTCCCCTATCAAATATTTTTCATTCCCAACCAAACATGATGTTTTTTTGATTGTTAGTAATAATATCCTATTCCTTTTACAACAAGGTACAATGTTATTAGCGATGCATCTCTATAGTCAAGTCTAAAAATGTAATAAAGTATGTCCTTAAACAGTATCCTGTATTTCCTTACAATTTACTTACAATTATGTGTAGACTTGTGCATTAATATACTGCTTATACAGACATGACATTCTACAAGTGTTAATCTTTGTTTGTCCTACCGTTTAAAAGCTTCACTGTTATAGATGTTGTCATCCTTGTTTTCCTTAGATTTTACCGAATAACAACAGTGGGGAGTGAACGAGTTCTGTTGGAGCCAAGAAGAAAGTCCAAAAAGATTCCAATCAGAGGCATTTACCCAGGTATTAACCTTATAAAAAAGTAACAAGATGTCTGTCTGTCTTTGTGTCTGTCAGTACTAAAGAAAACTAAGAAGAAAGTCCTAAGAGATTCCAATCAGAGGCATTTACCCAGGTATTAACCTTATAAACAAGTAACAAGATGTCTGTCTGTCTGTCAGTACTAAAGTAAACTAAGTAGAAAGTCTAAAGAGATTCCAACCAGAGGCATTTACCCAGGTATTAACCTTAAAAAAAAGTAACAAGATGTTTGTCTGTCTGTCAGTACTAAAGTAAACTAAGAAGAAAGTCTAAAGACATTCCATCAGAGGCATCTACCTAGGTATTATTATCCCAATATACGAATAACAGGATGTCGGCCTATCTTAGTTTCAATTTGGTTTTTATATCGCAGCAACTCTATGAGTTGTAAATTCGTATATTTTAGTGCTTGCTAATCAACCTTTCTGTGTTGAGCATTATTTGCTTGTTTGTATTATCGAGTAACTCAAGTGGGGAAGACTACCCTCCACTTTCAATAAGCAGGGTCAAATTTGCAGAATAAACACCCCTGCCTATTCATTTACTAAAAATATCAAATTTACATTTTTCATTTTATTTCGTTTTTGTCGATGCTTTTATGTGCCAAATACTAATAAAATAATATAGCAGCTGTCAATAGTTGTGACGTTGTTTATGCCGAGATTCGAACCCATCACGATTACCTCTCATTAACTATCTATCTATGTATTGTCTAGGTGCTCGTGTAATCCGTGGTGTGGACTGGCAGTGGGAGGATCAGGATGGGGGTAATGGACGTAGGGGCAAGGTCACTGAAGTACAGGCAGGATTACTGGGATAATTAGGAATAATATGGCAGCTATTCGTAAACCCTTATATCTATAATATATGGTCTGTCTGGCAATTGACGTAGGGGCAAGGTTAATGAAGTACAGGCCAAATTACTGGAATAATAGGACACCTATTTTTTGAATACTTATATCTATAATACAAAGTAGAATGATGTCTGTCTGTCTGTCCGTCCGTCCGTCCCTTAAGATCTCGGTAACGACTGAACCGATCGGATTCTACTCTTCAGGGAATATACCTACTGGTCCTGTGGTGGTTTTAGGCTATTTTCTTGGGGGGTGGGACACCCCCAACCCCCCTTAAAAACAAAAAATCCAACCCCCATTTTTTTTTTTTTTTTGAAGGGGATTTCCTTGGTCCTTTTACGTATTTCGCCCAAATTTTTTTTTATCACCTCTTGGGGCAAAGCCCCTAGAGGCTAGGGGCGAAGCCGCTAGTCTATGATATAAAGTAGAACGATGTCTGTCTGTCCGTCCGTCTGTCAATGGACGCAGGGGCAAGATTACTGAAGTACCGACAGGATTACTGGGATAATTAGGAATAATAGGACAACTATTTATCAGACCTTATATCTATAATAATAAGTAGTACTATGTCTGTCCGTCCGTCTGTCAATTGACGTAGGGGCATTTTATATGGGGTGATAATTATTATTTCTAGGGATACCCTTCCACGAAATTATTAAAACTTTCCGGAGACCTATAAAAAGCTCACTGTTAAGGAGAAACATTAGTGAAATTTTTTTTTACAGCTAACACACACATACAGACAGACATCCTGTTACTTTTATATTAGAATTATGTATTTTTCTTATCCCCTTGTGACTGAATGTAGGATTGGAGTGCTGCTAGTCCCAGGAGCGCAGCTTACATTATTTGGGATACTGGTGCGAAAAATCTTTACAGAGTTGGTTTTGAAGGTAATATTATTAAAGAAAGCGCTTGTTATTATTTTTTTGTAAGTAGCGAAGCTACTCTATATTTCAATTTGTCTGTCCGTTAGTCAGACAGTCCATAGGGAGAAATGTAATATTCTCGGCTGTTTTTAAAGATATACATCGGAAATAGTTAGAAAAGATGCCTATGACAAGCCTATCTACTCTATTCATGTTATGCCCGTCTTTTCTGTTCACTATGCTTTAAAAGATATAAATCTTATTTCTTAAAGGTTTCAAGATTGTCTTCAAGTTTTTGCATATTTTCTCTTGACTTTCTATGGTTGTATAATCAGCAGATCAATTGTATAGATGTATATACAGACAACTACAATTACTTTCTGCTACTTGGCTGTGTTAGTATAAGCGACACCATTGGTTGATTTTCAATGACCCAATAGAAAGATTGCACAAGGCAGTTGCGATAGAGAGATACATTTATTAAATCCTTTCTTCCTCTAGTGTTTTACTCTAATGTGTAATCATCCCTTAGATATACAGTATACATGATAACTCCTAACTTATTATTTCTAGGCATGGCTGACCTTAAAGCAGTGAGCGACGCCAAGGGCGGGTCCGTGTATCGTGACCACCTACCCCTGCTGGGTGAGTGTGGCCCCGGGGGTCGTAGTGGTCCCACTGGTCTTGTTGTTGGTGATCCTGTCAGTGTGGACCTCGAGCTAGAGATTGTTCAACATTTACAGGTTTGTTTATGTTTTAGATTCTAGGCAAATAATGACAATCATTGATATAAAGAAGACAATTTTTTTCTGTCATTCAAATGAATCATTACAAAGTCGATTGGTAATTTTTAGAATTTTGGATATATATATCCCAAAGAAGAGGATGTTTGTGTGTGTGTCCCATTAAAATTTTGTGTTTTTTGCCTTTTTCTTTAGATTTAAATATTTAAAAATTGTAAGTAAGCTTTAGAAACTAATTACACGTTTGTGGGGGGTTTTTATGACTGTAATTTGTACACAAAAGAAAAGTACCTAATCTTTTTTCCAGTATGGCTCCAAAACCGATTAATATCGGCAGGATTAAAATCAGTTCTCAGCCATACTAAAAATCATGTATAGCATCGTATTACAGACAATTTCTACGAACACTTAAATAAAAAATCATAATTTCAAATCCTGAACTGAAAAAAACTTGTATAATCTTATAATTTTTCCTTTTAATATCCGTGGAAAGCTAACTATAATACGATGCGATAAATAACTAGGTATTCATTTTAAAAATGCGCCAGTCTTCATGAAAACTAAACTGATAATTTTTTTTTCCAGCATGGACATGGTGGTTGGACGGAGGGTATGTACGAATGTCTGGGCCAGACAGGTACAGTTGTTGGCATTGACGAAGATCATGATATTGTTGTCTCCTATCCAAGTGGCAACAGATGGACTTTTAATCCTGCCGTGCTGACCAAAGCCAGCAGTCCCATGGTGGCCAGTGGCGGCAGCAGTGGATTGGCCACGGGACCTGGTGGGGTTATTAGTAATTCTAGCGGTCTTCTGGGTGCGGCTGTGGGTGGTGCCGGCAGCCCGCCATCACCGCTCAGCGGAGCTGGTCTTAGTGGCGGCGTTGTCAGTCAATCACAAGAAACGACCCAACAATTTACAGTTGGTGACTTGGTTCAAATTTCTTCCGATTTAGAAAGTATGAAAATCCTACAGAGAGGTCATGGAGAGTGGGCCGAGGCTATGACCCCAACTTTGGGCAAAATCGGGCGGATACAACAGATTTATCTTGACAATGACTTGAAGGTTGAAGTTTGTGGCACTTCATGGACCTATAATCCGCTGGCAGTAACGAAAGTAGCGGGAGAGTCGGGCATTCAAGGCGGCAGCTCTGGCGAAAGATTATCTGCTTTGCTTAAGAAACTGTTTGAAACACATGTTAGTGGCGATGCAGTTGAAGAGCTAGTCAAAGCTGCAGCCAATGGTGATGTTGTTAAGGTTGAAGAACTGTTGGGCAGGTCTGACTGCAATGTCAATGGCGTTTTTGCTGGGCATACTGCCCTGCAGGCCGCTAGTCAAAATGGCCACCTTGAAGGCTTGCGCCTACTGCTGCGAGCCGGTGCTGATCTCGAGCTTGAGGACAAAGATGGTGACCAGGCTGTGCATCATGCAGCTTTTGGTGATGAACCTGGTGTTATGGAGGTGTTAGCTGCCGCGGGGGCTGATCTAAATGCCAGAAACAAGCGGCGACAAACAGCTCTGCATATAGCAGTCAACAAAGGTCATGTTGGGGTTGTCAAAGTATTACTCAGCCTTTCCTGCCATCCTTCTTTACAAGACAGCGAAGGAGATACTCCGCTTCATGATGCTATATCCAAGAAAAGAGATGATATGCTGGCCCTACTGCTAGATCATCATGCTGACATTACTCTAACAAACAACAATGGCTTCAATGCATTGCACCATGCGGCGCTACGCGGTAATCCCAGTGCTATGAGGGTTCTGCTTGCCAAACTACCCCGTCCCTGGATAGTTGATGAAAAGAAAGATGATGGGTACACCGCACTCCACTTGGCAAGCCTCAACAATCATGTGGAGGTTGCTGAATTGTTGGTGCATGTGGGCCGCGCTGCTATGGATCTACAGAATGTTAACCTGCAGACAGCTTTGCATTTGGCTGTGGAGAGACAGCACACTAATATTGTTAGGTAAGACCATTTGATTTTTTAAAAAAGCGATGCTTTTCTATAATTATGGTAGGTCCATCCGTCCGTAGCTCTTTTCGTTAACTTAGAGATGATAGAATTGTCCTATAGATTTAAAACATTAATTTGAATAATTGTTAGGTGCGATTTAAAAAAGTAAAGCAACTCTATAATCGTTACCAGAAATTCCGCTCGTTCCTTGAGAACTTGCAAATTTTTGTTGAATTTTTTTGCAAAATATTTTTATCCTATTCATCTGATTTTTAGAAGAATGATTACTAGGACAACAAGGTATCTACAATATTATAAGAGATTATTTTTGAAGATTTTGAAGAAAGGGGGGGGGGGGGTTAATGCAACCATCTCGTAATCAACGTATAAATGGCATCTGAAATTTTGCAAGAGTAATCCTTGGTAGGTCTATTTTCCCTAAATCGAACAAAAAGTTTGATAAGTAACGGCTAATGGCTGGCGGCTCAGCCGTTTAGCCATTTTTTTGGTATTCTCAATGCAAATCCATTACGAAACCTATCTCCACATAATACTCTTTGCTGCTGCAAAACGTTTTAAAACGATTCTAGCCGGTAATTGATGGTACTAGAAATAAAAAAAAATGTTTTTTTGTATCCTTTCACCTGATTTAAAGCAAAAATATTTTTAAAAAATTTGATTTCTACGTAATATATGACAGATTTGCCCTAAAAATAGCCCCCCAAAAAAAACGGCTAAGCGGCTGAACCGTTAGCCGTTACTTTTCCAACGTTTTGTTCGATTTAGGGAAAATAGACCTACCAATGTTTACTCATGCAAAATTTCAGATCGAAATTCGAATTCTAAGTGTCATTTATACATTAATTACGAGATGGTTGCATTAACCCCACCCCCCCCCCCCTTATGAAAATATGGGGGGGGGGAAGTTCTGACACTTTTGCGTAAACGGTGAGTATAGGCTTTATCTTTGGACTGAGAGGATAGGTTATTAGGGATAAAATCATTCTTATATGATGAATTTCCCCCAGATTTAAAATTTTTTGGATAGGCCTCCAGGTTCCGGAGCTCCAGGCCTCCTGGTGGTCTCTGTACAGGTAAAATTGAAAAAAAAATATAAGAATGATTTTATCCCTAATAACCTATCCTCTCAGTCCAAAGATAAAGCCTATACTCACCGTTTACGCAAATGTGTCAGAACTTCCCCCCCCCCCCCCCCTTGGAATGTTTATGAAATACTAGCTGCTGCGCCTCAAGAAAACTATAAAATAAAATTGTCTAAAACCATCTTGGGACCTATGTGAAGCGTCCCTAAATCAGTTTAGCAGTTAATGAAATCTTAAGAAAAAATGAAAACTTACTACTTTATATAAAAGAAGATGTGGGAAATGTAATATGAGTACCTATTTATATTGTTGTTACATTTTCAGGTTATTGGTACGCGAAGGTTGTAACTTGAATATAACAGACAAGGATGGAGATACTCCACTGCACGAATCTTTGAGGCACCACACACTCTCACAGCTCAGACAATTACAGGTAATCACTGCAGATTCAATCCAGGGACTGGGAGGGAGTGGACATAGTCCCCAAAGTTTTATGATAACGTTTCCTTATTCGTTGGCTTAACAACTTTGGAGACTTTTATTGGATTTTGATTGGATTGTTCATGAAGTTGAGTGTTCAAACGTTTTAACCACTGATTGTAATGGCAAAATAGGTAATTTTGTGTATTATCATTGTGGATGTACAATGTTCATTGTACATCAATATATTGGCCTTTGTCTTATCCTTTTAGATCGCAGGATTCAACCCCTCCCCTACATAATGGATTTGTTATTATTTGGATGTTACACCAGATTTTCATTTTCTCTAATAAAGTGAAAATCGCAATGGGCTAAAATCAAGATTCACACCGTCCACCCCCATAAGCCCTCCCTTTTCCCTGACCAATAAATGAGTTCCATGTTAGCAACCTTAATTGACGGCAATTTTTCCCTGTCATATTCCATATTCATTCCCTATATATTATATATGTTTTATTTTACAATATTTAAATATGAAATTCCTTTTACTGGGGCTTGTAAAATTGAGAACTTAACTGTTGAGTGAGATTCTAACGGTTTAAAAACCCAAAAAGCCTTACGACTTTATTTAATACTAACGAAGTGAATTTTTCTAGGGACTATTTCTCTTCAGAGGGTGGTGGTATCCTCCCCCCTAAATAGTTATAAACCTTACCAGGACATATGTAAAACTACCCTATAAAGGAGAACCATATCGGTTCTGCATTTGCCAAGATACTTCGGTACAGTCACTCAGACAGAGATCCCGTTACTTTTATATAAGGTTGATTATGATTTTCTTTTATTATCAGGATATGCAAGATGTTGGTAAGTTGTTGATGGGACTGGGGTCCGGGGGTTCAGACAAGAAATCCTCCGCCAGTATTGCCTGCTTCCTAGCGGCCAATGGAGCTGATCTCAGTATTAACAATAAAAAGGTAAAAATTTTAATTCTGGGGGTTTATTTTTGCCTGCTGTAAAGTTGTAAGGACCTAGGATCAAAAGTTTCTAAATAAAAGAATGAAGGAAGTGGACTGTGTTATCTAGAATCTTTTTATCAATCAGAGAAACCAAATATTTTGTAAAGCTTTTTTATTATCAGAGACCCAAGTTTCTTATAAGATTTTGAAAGTTCTTAATGATTTTTATAGTGAATTTTTTCTTTTGGTTATATTGTTTAAAGATTCTCATTGTTTCTATAATTTAAGAATCGATATTATCTAGATGTTGCACCAGATTTTCATGTACTGTCTTAAAGTGATACTTGCAGCTAGATAAAATAACGATACCCTCAACCCTCTGTTACCCCATTGCCTTCCTCCTACTGGATAAACGAACTGGAACAATAAATGAGGAACATTGTAGCAACCTAACGACAAATTTTCCCTGTCAATATATCCATGTACTTTATATCCATTTTTAAAGGGTCAAACGCCGCTAGATCTGTGTCCAGATCCCAACCTGTGCAAAGCTTTGAAGAAATGCAGACAGGACGTGAGCGGTCAGACTATGCAAAACATTGTCAGGTAATAGTTATTTATCGCTTCGTTTTATAGACAGCTTTCCACGGATATTAAAATTAAAAGTTTTATGGATTTTCAGTGTACAATCGTTTCAACCATAAATTGTAATCTACAAAATGGGTAATTTTGTGTCATCATTTGGGATAAACATCAATTTATCGTCTATTGTTTTATCCTTTTAGATCCCTGCCCTAAATCACTTCTCTATTCAGGGGTGATGGAATGATGCAAGGGCGTGTGGAGGAAAGTTTACTGGACGAGTGTATGGTCTGTAGTGATCAGAAGAGAAATGTTCTTTTCACCCCCTGTGGTCATGTTACTGTGTGTTCAGGTTACCTTTTTGAATTACTTTTAAGATGCATATATCACATGAGAAATTTTTTTTCGGTTTTTTTCAGTGGTGTATATTCTGCACTAAATTAATCTTTGGGTCCGGCTGCAAAAATACCCGCCCTCTAGTTTTTTTCCCGAGGAGGGGGTAAAATGGAAAAATCAATGACGGAGCTAAGACCCCCCCCCCCCCCTCCCATAAAAGTATTTAAAAAATTCAGGCTTTCTTTTGGCTTAATGGAAACACCAGTTGGTTGATGTACGCTCATTTGAGTTTTATGGCACTCTTTATGTCTCCCCCCCCCCTTTCCCCCCACCCCCACACACACTAAAGATTTTTCATTTTTTCCTCTACCTTAGCAGGGTGTCCCAATGCAGAATAGGTATACAGTGTATATTATACACCCCTGGATATTTTAGATAACTACCCATCAAATTATATTTTTTTAGGTTGCTCTTCTAGAGTTAAGAAATGCCTACTATGTAAGGTAAGGTTGCTTTTATCACTGCCTTTGATGAGGAATATTGTTTTTGGGTACTTTTCAATGTATGCATTTAATTTTTTTGATATTTTGACATTTACACATTTGTTATCAAAGATCTCTAAAGTCCTGGTCTCTAGTAAACTTTTTAAAAAAAAACAGCTTAATATTTTTTTTTCTTATCTAGGAATTTGTGGATGATAGACGACCTATTGGGGATTGTACAGTATGTACAGACAATCAAGCACAGGTTAATAAATAGATAGACAATCAGGTAGACAGATCGACAGACGGACGGACAGATAAACAGACGGACGGATAATCAGACATTACAGACAGACAAGCAGACTATCTATAAGACAGACAGAAAATCGGAATGACAGATAGGCAGGTAGGCAGGCAGACAAACATACAGACAGACAATCAAACAGACAGACAGTTAGTTGAAAAGACTGACAGAATGAAAGATGATAATATAAATGTCTGTGGACAGTCCTGTGAACTGACGAAGAAATGGCAAATAAAAGTTGAAATTTAAAGAATGATTGTTCACAAAGATAGGTAGATACAAACAGGTTAATTATATAAATTTTTATTTAGGTTTTGTTCAAGCCTTGCAATCATATGGTGGCTTGTTCTAGTTGTGCTGCCTTTATGAAGAGATGTGTGGAGTGTAGGTAAGAATAGATAGATAAATATACTCTACATTTGTTAGGCAATGTTTGTTTGACCGAATTTTTTTTAACGTTACTTTTATTGATGATGTCATCTTTGTTATCAACATTCTATTATTTTTTTTAGTAGCAAAGCTACTCTATAATTCAGTATGTCTACCCGTCCCTCAGTCAGTCCGTAACGCTATGGGGGAAATGTGATTTTCTCGGCTGCTGTTAAAGATAGACAATTGAAATAACCATTTTTGGAGTACCTCAAGGATGTATATTTGGACTCTTTTTTTTTTCAGGGATAATATAGAGAATAAGATATCATTCAATGTGTGTTGTGGTGGGAAGGATGGTAATCTTGAGAAAGCTGATGACAATGCGGAAACTGGTGAAGATAAAACTGGTAAGTTTAACTACTTAGTGTACCTGCTTCATAAATAGGGTATTTTTGACCTTATGCTGCCGGTCAGGCGGTATTCATTCTTATTTTTAAAACTAATTGAAAATAAGGAGGGGTGAGATTGTTTTTCGTCTGCTTATCAAATTAGGTCAGGTTAGGTTATATTGGGCACTTGGTAGCACCGCAAGAGTTAGGTCACAGTAGGCTTAGGCATTGCTGGAGCTAGCAAAATTTTAATCTGGTTAATTTCCGCTTGATTAAAACCCAATTTCACCCACCCCCTAAAAATAGAATAGAAATCGTCCACGAAAATGTTCCAGGCTACTTTATTTAGAGCCAACTTAATGAAAATTAAATACCTATATAAGTGTATGTTTATATTATAAAGATGTTTTAGGAGCAAGCACCCTGCCCTCAACAACAAATAGTGCAGCTATCAACAATTCTTTAGGCCATAACACAGGTACAGTCATCATTAACTTTGCCTAATAGATATTGTAGACAAAAAAAAATTGGATCAATAGGAACACAGTGAAAGAACAATCTGGACATATTATAAGTGGGGGGTGGAAAAGTATCTCTCTCCCCATTATTAATTGTAGATTAAAAAGAAAATTTTTTTTTTAAGTTTAAGATGGGGTCATTTTATTTAGGGGCGTTTTTTCTTACGAGGGTTGTGATTGAGTTAAAGCTTTTTCAAGACCTATGAAAGCTACCATGTAATTTTTTTAGATTTCTTATGATTTTTTATTTAGGAGCACCAAAAACGCGAAACAAGGATGGTAATGCCGCGCACATACTTGAAGATAAAAACAAGGCACAGAAATAATTAGCAATAGAATATATTAACAGGGATCCTAGGGGATAAGACAATGGATGATATATAATATGTATGTATTTATCATAAATGAACCTAATTCCTTGTCCCTGAGCATCTATAATTTTTTGTCTGCGACGTTCGAGGAAAATTCTTTTTTCTCGGCTGCTATTATAGAAAGACGGTTGATTTTTCAGGAAAATAAAAGCTTCTACTCTTCAACTGACTTTGTCTGTCAGTATGCCTGAAATGCTAATAGAATATGTTAAACAAAATTGTGTGTGACCACTTAGCCACCACGTTCTAAAAATCATAACGTCATTCTTGTCTATTATATACAGTACACTTTTTTCCCACTCCTGCTTGGTTGTTATCCTTATTTTTATATTCATGAGCTTCGCTACCTATTAATGTTATCATCCTTGTCATTCTATTGCTTAGCCTATGAGGATGGGATACACCACGAGATCTTAATTTGGTGCTTCTCTGAACTGAATCTTGATTAAGTTCTGACACATTTGCGTAAACCTGGTGTATAGGCTTTATCGTTGGACTGAGAGGATAGGTTATTAAAAATAAAATCATTCTCATATGATGAATTTTCCCCAGATTTAAGATTTTTTGGATAGGCGTCCAGGTGAGCTCTGAACAGGTAAAAATTAAAAAAAAATTTAAGAGTTAGATGTCAGCTTATGAGACAAAATATGTATGTTTTTTCTTCAAATAATATGTGAATAACAATAAAAAAGAAGCATATTTTGTTTTATAAGTTAACCTCTAACTCTTCAAAAAAATCTTATTTTCAATTTTTACCTGTACAGAGACCACCTGGAGGCCTGGAGCTCCGAAACCTGGAGGCCTATCAAAAAAATCTTAAATAAAAAAAAAGATAAAGCCTATACAGCAGGTTTACGCAAATGTGTCAGAACTCCCCCCCCCCCCTTCCCCCTCAATGTGCATGATTATATGGTCACACGCCTTTTCGACCAAACCCTTTAGCTTTGATTGCCCGACATTTTTCTGGAAGTCCTAACTGTGCGTGGTAATCAGTTTTGGGCCAAGGCATTCTCTCTACTCTAAATATTTATCTCACCTGACATATCAGCAGAAGAATCCACACTTTTACGTCTTTAGTTATGACGTGGTGTTTTACTAAGATTCAAACCTATCACCTCCCCGACAACAACGAGCGGATGCGCTACGTGTTACGCTTCAGTCGTGGGTTTATTTTATTGCTTACTATTCATGTGAACAAGGACGCGAGTATGCGAGACGTACAAAAATTACAGCAACAGCTGGCAGATATCAAGGAACAAACCATGTGTCCTGTCTGTTTGGACAGGTAAGAATGGTTATTTATCTCAGCGTTATTATAGACAGCTTTCCGCGGATAGTAAAATGAAAAAAAATATAAAGATAAATTCCCCTCGGGGCTAACGAAACTGGTATAAGTTTTATCATTTTTATTTTATTATTTGTAAATAATTGTCCGTAATACTATACGATAACATGATTTTTCAGTATGGTTTGCCTCTAACTTTTCTGTCATTCAACTATAAGAAAAATTAAAGTGGACCAAATGTATTAATTGTTTAGAACCCATTCCCTCTCATTTTAGAATTAATTGGAAATAAGGGGTAGTAGGTAGTTTTTTTCCCCATGCCTTACCTCCGCGGGTTTACCAAGTAGCCAATTAAACCTAACCTGACTTTTTCTAAAGTAAAAAAAGAAAAGCTTCATACATCTCCCCTCTTATTTTCAATATATGTTTCAAAAATATTGTTTTATGAAATAATAGTTATTTCTCGCATCGTATTATAAACAGCTTTCTGTGGATATAGAATGTAAAATTTTAAGATTAAAACCATTTTTTTAGCCCCGTGGTGCCGAAGGCACGGGCTAAAAAAACGGCTTTAATTTTATGATTGTACATTTTTATATTCGTAGAAAGCTGGATATAATACGATGCAAGACGTAGTTTTTTCGTATGGATGAGAACCGGTTCTTATCCACCGGATTCGAATGAATACGATAATTAAATTATAATATAACAACAATAAATTACAATGTTTTATTTTACTTACATATGTCGGATGTCTTTTTGTCATAGATATCTTCATAATTTATTTTCTAAAATTCCTATCCTATTGTAAGCTGTTTCGAAATATCTAGAAATATTTTTGAAATTGAGTGATTTATATTAAGGCGTCAAATTCCCCCTCCTATCTGGAAAAAGCAGGGCTCGGCAGCTGCGCCTCAGTTGCGACTAAGCTCTAAATTTAAATCCGCTTTAAAAAGTTATTTTCTTTTGACACATTTGGGTCAGGTTTACTATACTTCCAGCTGATTTATTAAATTGTAATACAGGCTTACGGGGCGGATGCCGAGCCTTTAAAAATCGTCTTAAAAAAATCCCCTTTTATTCATTGTAGCCCTACCTTTTAAACCCTTTCCTCTTAATTAACAAGAATAACAACATCCAAAACATATTAATTATCTTTTTATTGACTCCCATTCCTTCATAAAAAAATTTGATTGTAGTAGTACAAAAATACATCAACCTTTCCAGAAGGTAATTTTGTCTATTTTAATTGAGGGGTTTTCATTGTCTTATCCCTTAAGATCCATGTGATGTGTTTTCTTCATATTATTTGATGTACTTTTATTTTAAAAAACTTGCAACAACTGTACATATGTCACTGGACGTACTGACCAAACTTTATGAGCTTCGCTCCTAAAAAAAGTTCGTATTGTAAGCGCAAAAGCATGTGATAGCCTAGCGACAGGGTTTAAGACAAAGTTGCCAAACTGAAAGGGGGGAGGCGGATGTGCCACTTTTTAAAACCAAAACTAAAAGTCAACAAAGGAACTCAACTGAAAAAAGAGTTACAGGTCTGAGATTTTGCATGGCAGTTGCTTTATAGGGGTACAATATGGAACTGTGAAGAAACGGCGGCGCAACCGCCGAAAACCGCCGAATTTTTTTTTGCAATTTCTCGGCGGTTTTCGGCGGTTACGCCGCCGTTTCTTCACTGTTCCATATTGTAACCCTAAAAAGCAACTGCCATGCAAAATCTCAGACCTGTAACTCTTTTTTTATTTGAGTTCCTTTGACTTTTAGTTTTGGTTTCAAAAAGTGGCACATCCGCCTCCACCCTTTTAATATCCCATTTTGTAAATTTTATATTATCAGCTGTGAGGGAGATAAATGTGCTGTTTATTACACTACCAACTAGTCCCCAACGGTTTATAATAATTGTTGCTTATTCGTTGGATCAACAACTTTGGGAACTTTTGTTCAATTTTAAGAGAGTGGGGAGGGATTGGGTAATTTTTGGGGATAAGTTCTCTTGTTGAGAGGGTGGAAGTAATCAAAATTGTTATAAACCTTCCTTGGACCTATAAGTAGCTTCACTGTAAAGAATGAAATAACATAATTTTAATCACCTAATTTCTGCCCTTGTCTCTGACATTGAGTTGGTGCATAGAGAAACAAGGATGACAACATCCATAAAAGCGAAGCTCTGAAACGATATGACAGACGAACATTAACTTTTGTTGAGTGTCAGAACTGTATATAGAAAATATGAAAATAAAAGGTTTGACAAAATTATACGTAAATTTGTTGCAAAACTTCTTAAATACAGAATTCTGTTTAAGGACATACTGACATTTTTAATACTTGATTATAGAGATGCTTCGCTCATAATATTGTACCTTATTGTAATAGGAATCAGTAATAAAAAAATCAGATCGATCGGATGATTTTATCACATAAAAAATTGTTATTAAAAAAGTACAAAAATCAACATGTTTAGAATGGACGTACGGACATTCTGATAACGATTATAGAGTTGCTACGCTTTCTAAGTCGTACCTAACTACTACAGGAATCACCATGCAAAGTTTGAAATCGATAGGACAATTTTAACATGCCTAAATTTACGAATAAAAGCTAACTATCTCGGACGGACGTACGGACGGACGGACGGACGGACCGACCCTAATTATAGAAAAGCTTCGCTTTTAAAAAAACATAGAAATAAGCAGAGGAAAGCCAGGGATCCTAAAGGATAAGACAATTGACAATAAAAGACAGTCATGTACATTCCCAAATTATGATACGATAAAACTACCCCATCTGTAGATTAAAATTTTTTGTTTGAAGAGTTTGGACCGGCCAACTAAGATTTAAGTACCCAAAGTTTTTAAGCAAACGTATTCATATAAAACTTTAGGTGTCAGAAATAATTTACAGTCCAATGTTCCCTCCCTCTCTCCCTGTGGGGGGGGAAAGCACATGTACATATAAATCTCCCCCCCCCCCCCCACAACACTTTTGTACTTAACTCAAAAATTTTCTTCAATCCCCGCATCCCTCTCCCCCTCCCCTTTCTCATCCTAATGTTGTTCAAATACGTCTCGTCTTTTATGCGTATGCAATGTTACAATTTAATAAGATAGCAAAATATTTATCATTTTTACTAAAATATGGTTAATTAGGTGAAAAATAGAAGTCATAGAAGGATTAAAAGTTGGTTTTAGGCTATTTTTTCCTCCCCCCCCCCTTCTTTTTTTGATGCCATGAATGCAGACTATAGCCTTTCCCTGTAAAGAACTTTTTCCTGTGGTAGCTTGTAATTTGTTAGTTTTATTGAAAATAAGAGTTGTAAATTGATTAAACTTGGCTGTATTTATATTTCCGACGCTATTGGCTTATATTCAAAGACCCAATTGAAAGTCGGCACAGGGTCCCCACCCCGTGGGTCGATTAACATATAGCTCGTGTCCCCTCTACATTTTTTTACTTTAATTACCACCCCATCAATTAAAACCTACAACATTCTGCCTATGGTAGCGCATTGTCAAATGGTTAATAATATAAAGTTGTCCTATTTCAACAATAATCATGATTTTTTAAAAATCAATATTTGAAGATTTATCTAATTGCAAATGTTTTTTTTGTGGGTTTGGAGTATCACCTCTGATTCCTCCATTTAAGATGGCTATTGGGTCAGTTCTCAAATATTAATCTCAATAATTTTATTTTTTATTTTCTCTTAAAATATATAATAGGGCACAAAAAAAACATTTAAAGGGGTGCATTCCCTCAAAGTTCCTGTCGAACACTAAAGCCTACCCTCCTTTTTCCTATGCGTAACCCCATGCGGGGTCCCTAACTCTAGAAATAGAATAAGAGTTTAATATTTTTTATGCATCTTTATCTAAGAATTGTTATTAGCGACCAAAAAATTTGGGTCATTGTGTGTTTTTTACTCCCTCTTTAAAAAGTTATATCCCTTTAAAATATTTGTCAACCTTAGGGAGGAAGGGAATATTGGGCTGTTTATTACACTAGTCCCCAATGTTTTGAGAATTCAAACGTTTCAACCACTAATTAAAATCTACAGAAAGGGTAAATTTGTGTTATATCAATAATTTATAGGCTATTATATTATCTCTGGTAATGTCAACCCTGTTGTATGGAAAAATTCTTTGAAAAAAAAAAGATTTTAATTTTATTAAAAACCGTGCTAGCCGGATTGTGTAATCTTACTGAAAATCTTCCAGTTTTAAACTTACTCTCTTCAAGTTTAAAGTTCAACAAATTAAGATTTCTGCCAATTTTATTAAAAGTGATAGAATAGTTATTTCTCGCATCGTATTATAAACGGCTTTCCGCGGATATAGAAAGTACAATTATGAGATTAAAACTAGTTTTTTTAGCCCCGAGGCGCCGAAGGCACCGGCTAAAAAAACTGGTTTTAATCTTATGATTGTACATTTTTATATTCGTAGAAAGCTGGATATAATACGATGCTAGACATAGTTTTTTCGTATGGATGAGAACCGGTTCCTATCCACCGGATTCGAATGAATACGAGAAATGTTATTAACACAAAGTGCTTTTTAAACGTGAAAAGTAAAATATCAAAAGATTTTTGTTGTTAGAAATGTCAACTTAAAGTGATTTACATAAAATGTTTTATCAACAATAACAGTGCATTGCATATTTACAAGTTTAAAACAAGTTTTTAATTTTGTTTTCATTTAAATATTATTTTTATTTTCTTCATTGTATATAGTGTGTACTCAAAGTTTGTTTACCAGTGACTGTGGCCCTAGCATCAAGGGGCTCTGTATTCGAAATTAATAGTAGGGTGAGTTATAGAAATAGCTTGAAACCATCCAAAGACTATTTAGTTGTTGTCGAGGTCTTAACGGACAGACAAAAGCCTTACTACTTTATATCAGAAGTAGAATACTAAGTCTTAATTAAAGATGTAATCCAATTGACAAATCTACAAAAGAGATGTTTGTTTGTTTGTCTGTTTGTAATTCACACGTAAGATTTTGCTGTTCCCTAAACCGTATTGCCTCTCCTTTAAAGTGAAGCTTTTTATAGGTCCTAGAATCAAAAAAGATATTTTGGTTGGTGGCACTTGCTCCCTCTTAACAAAACATCCTTTAGCTGCGGGAGGGAGTAAGAATCCATCAAGAATTTTTAAACTAACAAAAAATAGAATTTGTTAATCACAATTGAGGGGAATAGTAATTTATCGTCAGTTGTCATATCTCTAACTCACCAATCTGTCTTTTAATATTTTCAAGCTACACAATTTTGTACTTTGTGGGTAAGTTTATTATGTTAATCCTTTTATGAAAGTTCAGGATATAGGAAATGGGTGGAGTTAAAATATGAAGAAATGGTTTTATTTGATATAATAAGTTATTGGAATAATCCTTCGTTTCACATACTTTTTGTTATAACTCTTTTCCCTTTCCTTACATTTCCCCCTTCTTTTCCCCTCTCTTTTAAATTAGAGACATTTTGATGAACTTGCTTTTTTTTGCTTCAGCAATCCCTCTCTTTTTATCCCTTCCACTTCCGTCTCCCGTTCTTGACCCTTCCCCTTTCTCCGTTTACCCGCACCATTACCCATTAACCCTTCCGTTTTCTCCATTTTCCTCCTCCGTTTCCCCTCAACCCTTCCCCGGTCCCCTGTGTACAGTATGGGATCAGCTGACCGCTCTATGATGTAGCTCGCTGATGTCCTAAACACAAGATTTATTAGTGATAGACCAATCATAAAATAAAACAGTAAAGGAAAGGTTATTGCAAAAAAGAGAGGGAATATGTAATTTTAAGATAATCCCTTAAAAAGTTGTCTTAAATAGAACATAATATTTTTATACTTATAATATTTACATAGATTTTTTTGGCGGCATGTAATGTCAACAAATCGGTAAACATCAACGTTGTTCTTTTACTTATTTTAACAAAGTGCCTATTGAAAATTATCTGGTTATAGAGAATCTGCGTTAAAATAAAAAATATTTCATGTTTTAGTTCCTAAGGGACGGAAAATTGGACTGTTATTTATTTTGATTTTCAAATTCTCATTTTTTGGCTTAAAAACTTATGATAAATTTATTAACCATTGATTGTGTTTAAAAATTCCATTAGTGACAAAACTGTATTCACGAATAATTTTAATTTACAGATGGGGTATTTTGTTTATCATATTTAATGTTGTGCATCAATTTATCGTCCATTGTCTTATCCCTTAAGATCCCTGCTGTAATTGTACACAATATATTTAGGGTCACTCAGGTGGAAGTCTACTCTAAGTAAACTCTATAAACCCAAACACATGTATTTTGTCATTAG
The DNA here is from genome assembly GCF_053477335.1 of Acartia tonsa. Lineage (NCBI taxonomy): Eukaryota > Metazoa > Arthropoda > Copepoda > Calanoida > Acartiidae > Acartia > Acartia tonsa. The sequence continues at coordinate 40,841,561 of NC_137270.1, read as the reverse complement.
AATGTGAGATTTTGAGCTCTTGCTTTCTTTTTTAGTTAACTTCAGTTAAAAAACTAACAGCCTAATATGTGCATTTGATGTATGTTTATTATACATAGATAAACTAAAGTGATTTTGAACCAAATATTTAAGTGATTTTTAAAATTGTGAAAGCGTTAAATTTATTTTCAAAAATAAATACAAAATAATATTATGGTGTTGAAATCATGGGTTGCTTAGGTATTAAATCTATTTATTAATCTATCGTTGATTTACTTAATCTATTAAGTATTTACATTACCCTCAGCCTATATATGGATAGATTAATATTTATATTAATAATCTAAATATCTATCTATCCAGGTTGAAGAACATGATATTCCTGTGTGGTCACGGGACATGTCAGATGTGTATATCTATCTATATATCTATCCAGGTTGAAGAACATGATATTCCTGTGTGGCCACGGGACTTGCCAGATGTGTGGTGACAGGATGAGTGAATGTCCAATTTGCAGAAAACCTGTGGAAAGAAGAATATTGCTATACTAGCGGATACGCCCATAGCGAAGCACTGTGTGCCCAGAATTCAAAAATAAAACAAAAACTCATAGATCTGTTAATTTTGCTTCAAATTGGGTAAAATCTTTTGGGTTGGGACACTAATTACCCCAAGTTTTGATATCTTAAAAAAAATGGTGGCGGAATTGCCGCTCCCGCCGTTAACAGCCATTTTCTGCCGCCAAAAAAAAAAACATTATCTCAAATGATTCCAAATGGCCTAATTCGGCAAGAAATGCAAAAAAAAAAATTTGCAGCGGCGGCTAAAAACGGCGGGCCCGCCGCTGTTTTCAAAATACCAAAAATTGGTGTGATTAGTGACACCCTAAAACGATTTGGGTCCAATATATTAAAAGCACAAGAGAAGCACTGAATTTAAGGTATACCTTGATAAATGAGAATTTGAAAATGAAGTCCCCCCACACTCACAGGGTTGGTTATAGGGGGAAATTTAAAAAAAATAATGATTCCAAATTGCTTAATTCAGCGAGAAATGCAATAAAAAAAATATTTATTGGTAGCGGAAAACGGCCTTGAACGGCGGTTCCGCCGCAGATTTTTTTAAGATTCCAAAACTTGGGGAGATTGGTGACACAACCCAAAAATTTTACCCAATTTCTAAAACTAAGGGAGTAGCGCCCAAAATAAAATTGCTGGTATGTTTTGTTTCAAGTCACCCCCCTCCCGTAAATAAATTATCAATGAAATACTTATAGATCAATTGATTTGTTTCAAGGAGGGAGGGGACATTGGGCTGTTTATTACACTAGTCCCCAAAGCTTTATATTAATGTTTTATTATTCATTGCTTTAGCCACTTTAGGGGCTTTTACTGAATTTTAATTGTTTTTTTTTCAAATGTTGAGTGTCCAAACGTTTAAACCATTAATTGTAATCTACAGAAGGGGTAATTTTGTGTATCACCATTGGATAAGTTCATCAATTTATCGGCCATTAACTTATCCCTTTAAATCCCTTGATTTGTTGACATTAATAACTATAAACAAGGAAACATGTTAATAACATTTTGTTAAATAATTTTCTATTTTCCTATAACCCATTTTACTGTACTTTTTCATTAAAAAAATTAGGGATGGGAATCCGTCGAATTTTTGGGCCGGATTCGGATTCTGAAGGAATCCGTCAAAAAAAGTGACGGATTCTTGCGGATTCCGGATTCTTATTTTTGGCGGATTCCGGATTCGGATTCCGGATTCTAGCAGTATTTTAAAAGGCCGTCCGTCACAGAGGGATAGCTTTTTTCGTTTATTTATCACTATGTTACTTGGTTTAAGCCTTGATTTGTTTAAAGTGTTGACTTCCAGCATAACTAAAACATTTACATCACATTAATAAATTAAAAAATTTAAGTGCTACGTATGTCCTTAAAATGTGCTTGGTAATTTCTAACCTATTTAAATTAAATTTAGCCTACCAATTTAGAATCCGGAATCCGCTATAAAAAACGGATTCCGGATCCAGATTCGGATTCCAATATTGGCCGAAAATTGGGCGGATTCCGGATTCGGATTCCGGATCCGGATTCCCATCACTAAAAAAAATTACCTATTATTGCTGCGCTACTTATAGACAAAACAATTCTTGTTTTAAAAATAAAAGCAAATATATCACAAATCACCCCAAAAGCACTAAAAACTTTAATCCAAAGGCCTTGCAATCAAAGGATTGATTGTCTGCAATAGGGCCTTTATCAGGAAGGAAGGGGACATTAGGCTGTTAATCACTCTAGTCCCCAAAGTTTTACATTAACATTTTCTTGTTTGTTTATTAAGTTGAGTTTTCATAACTTTTCAACCAATAATTGTAATCTACAGAAGAGTAAGTTTGTGTATCATTATTGGTAATGTACATCAATTTTTCTGCCATTCTCTTATCCCTTTAGATCCCTAGGCCTTCATACATTTATTAACAAATTTGCTTAAATCTTTAAGTTTCTTTACAAGTTTGCTTAACTCTTTTAATTCTTCAGGGCGTGCATATGGGTTTGAATAGGTAGAATTAGTTTTATCAAATTTAAACATTTAAAATATTATTCATTTGATTTAAAAAGAATGGTAATTGATTAAAAGCAACAGGTTCGATTACATAGCTTAAATTAAAATAAATATTTCTAGGCATGTGCATGGGGGGGCCTCCCCCCACACTCCGGGGGTAAGGGGGCAAGGATATTTTTAAAAGACTTTAAGCAATAAGAATAAGGGATTGTATCAAAAAATTGCATTGAGAACTATAAATATCACGATAAAATGATTTGTAAAAAGTTATTTTAATTTGTCTTTTTTGTGTAAAATTGCTATAAAATGGGTCCGACCGCTCCTACAAAAATGCGAAAAAAAATTTTCAGCTAACGATGCCGCCATTGAAACCAATGGGATTCATTCACTGAGTGCCTTGGTTAAACATGTGTAAAGGTCTGATATGCGGCATCGTTAGCTGAAAAAAGATCAAACTATTTGAAGTTGAGAGTAACATTACAAAATATTATAATTCCTGATTAATTAAGGGGGGCTGCTTTGACATCAATTTTTTCATAAGTTTTATAAGTAAATGTATAAAAACTAATTTAAAATCGTATAGTATATTCAATAAGCTTTCAAAAAAGGTATAACATATTACTGTAGCTCAATTTTTGGTAGTTTGACGATAATTTAAAGTTTGCATATAAAATGTAATTTCAATAGGCAGGCTTTTATTACAAAATCCTAAATATCTAGGTAGGCTACTTTTCGAAGCTGTAAAATCATAAGTAATTGATATTTTCACCTCTAGCTTTGGGAATCCTTCTCAAATATGACAAAGATTCACCTAAAACTTTAAAATTGGTCAATATTCAAAAATGCATTTTTTGGAATCTTAGAGTTTTTGCATTGGCTGGGCACATAGTGCGAAGGGGCTAGAAAAATTGCCCAAAACAATTCAAAGACTCAAATAAGAGTATAAATAGCCTGAAACCATCACAGGACATATGTGAAGCTTATCCAAAATAGAGAGAGGTCAATTAGTTCAATAGTTATTGAGATCTTAACAGCAGCAAAACTCACCTTTTGTAAAGAATACAATTTATATGTATGATTCGCACAAACAGATAGATATAAAGAGTAATTTGAAAGGGATATTTATCAGGGAGGGAGGGGACATTGGGATGTTTATGACACTAGTCTCTAAAGTTTTATTATAAAACTGTCTTCTTTGATGGCTTAACAACTGTGGGGATTATATTGAATTTTGATTGGTCGGGTCATTAAGCTGAGTTTCTAAACGTTTTAACCACTTTTTGAAATCTACAGAAGGGGTATTTTTTGTATCAATGTACATCAATTTATCGACCAATGTCTTATCCCTAATAATCCCTGGAAACTTGTTGAATTAAATTGTTTTCATGATTTATAAGAAATGAAACATATCTAATCTTAAGTATTTTTCTTATTTAATATTATAAGAAGCATTTATTTATTAAAATTACCTATAACACATTAAAATTTTTAAACTTAGGCATTATTTTAACTTTAATATGTTTTGTTTTATAGTTGGCATTAAACTTAATTATCCTTAAAATTGAATCAGAAAAGTGACTTGTCCAAAAATATTTTTTACCAAAAAAATCTTCTAAATTCTAACTAAAAATCTCCTAATAACCTGAGTAAGGAGGGACAATTGACTGTAACTTAAAGTTGTAAAGTTTTTAATCTACATAATTGATAGTTAATTTTGTTTATTGTAATTGGGGGTGTATATTCATTTATCTTCACTGTCCCTTAAGATTTATGAATTTCATATTTTTTAATTTTAATGAGGTCGATTCTTTAGTTTTAATTACCTTCCTATCTCATTGTTATGTATTTTAAATACTTAAGAAAAATATAAATTTACTTATAACTACCTAAATACTATTTTTGTTAAACAGAAAATTGGTCATTTTTGTAGCTATTTCATACCAACCTTCTTGTTTAGCTTAAAAAGTCCTATAATAAGTGTTAGAAACTACTACTTAAATAAATTCTGTCAAACAGAAAAGGAGCTATGAAAAGAAATATAATATAGAAAATTTCAGATATTAAAAATGGGGATATTAAAAGTTGTGGTCCTTTCTGGGGCATCCGCTTTAGGTCAGGATTGTCAAAGAGTTAATATTAAATTGGGAACCATCTATACAGTAACGGACGCCTTAGCCTTTTATTTTGAAAGGGTAAAATGAGGCGTTTCAAAGGCTTTAGGGGAAGTAATCAAATTTTTATAATTTTTGGGTTTGGTTGCCCCCAACCATTTGGGTCGGGGTTTAAGGGGGGAGGGCGGGAGTTCTGACACATTTGCGTAAACCTGGTATATAGGCTTTATCTTTGGACTGAGAGGATAGGTTATTAGGGATAAAATCATTCTTACATGATGCATTTTCCCAAGTTTTAAGATTTTTTGGATAGGCCTCCAGGTTCCGGAGCTCCAGGCCTCCAGGTGGTCTCTGTACAGGTAAAATTGAAAAAAAAAATTTTAAGAGTTAGAGGTCAACTTATAAAACAAAATATGCATCTTTTTGAATGTTATTCACATATTTGAAGAAAAAACATGCACATTTTGTTTCATAAGCTGACCTCTAACTCTTCAAAAAAAAAATCTTAAAACTTGTGAAAATTCATCATATAAGAAGGGATAAACCCTGATAACCTATCCTCTCAGTCCAAAGATAAAGCCTTAATATACCGGTTTTACGCAAATGTGTCAGAACTCCCCCCCCCCTTACCGCGGATATTTAAATAAAAAATCTTATGTTTTTATTTTAGTTTTTTTTTAAAATTGTCAGTAATACGATGATATACATTTTTTTCCAGTATGGCTGCGAACCGGTTATAACCCTGCCAATATACTGGAAATTTTATTCTATTGACCAAATCTTTGACACTCTTATATTGGCGAAAGGTTTTCTATCGTACAGAGCATGTAACAGAGTAAACCAAGTTGTGCAATCAATCAAAGTTCCTAATTACACACTCCTAGGGAAACATCAAAGCCAGGTAAACAATAATATTGAACTAGTCCCCAAAGTTTTGTAGTAACATTTTCTTATTAGTTCAAGTTGGTTCTAAAACTTTGGGACAAGCATTGAGTTTTGATTGGTTGGTGCATTAAGTTAAGTGTTCAAACGTTTTAACCACACTAATTGTAATCTACAAATAAGATAATTTTGTAAATCATCATTGGGGATGAATATCAATTCATTGGCTATTGTCTTATCCCTGTGTGTACAAAGAGTCCATATTTTAGGATTTGATTTATTTGATGCAAAGAGTACATTATTTTAATTTCCAAATGATGCAAAGAGTTTATATACACTTTAGGAAGAAACTTAATGATTGACACTGAAAATCACAGTTATTTAAAAAGGATATTTTAGTTTAGGCACGTCTATCTTCTTGACTATGTAGTCCAGAAAAAAAAACGGCTACCCTGTTCTTCCATGAGGTCCTGTCCTTGGAACGTGTTTAGCCTCTCCCCATGACCATCCTGGTTAATTAGGTCTTTTAAGTGCTATGCCTCCAGGTCGTTTATTATACGATACATATTTTTTAGGAAGGAATTAAAGAATACAAAGATGCCTATAGTATAGAGCTTCCTAAAAGATTCAAATTAGTCCAAGGCACTGGGAGCAGCAAAGAAATAAGGAGAGTTTTTAGTATGCTTTTTTTTGTTCACCTCAGATATATTTATTAGCCTAAGCAGTTGAATTACGCGGTAAAAAAGTCGCTTAATAAATGACAATTGAAAATATTATTCAAAACATTATAAACATAAACTAGAATACATCTTTTAATGGCAATAAAAGATAATTTCATTTTTTAAGTCTGAAAATTGTTATAAACTTGTAAAATAGTTTTATTACATGATTCTGTACATATTTACATGTTTAGGACTTGATTTTAGAGATGCTTCGTTTAAAATATTGTACCTTGTTGTACTAGGAATCATTGTTACAAGAATAGATAAATAGGATATTTATATTATACAAAAAAATATTGCCATCATGTTTGTTACATAGTGTTGACTAGAATTGCTGCTACATCGTACCTAAATGTTATAGGAATCATCAATTAAAGTTTCAAATCGAAATGACAAATTCAAACATCCCCAAATTAACTAAATTAACGTACGGAAGGACGTTCAGACCCTAATTACAGAAAAGCATCACTTTAAAAATCTCCCAAAAAATATGAAAATCTGAATAAACACGTATACTAAAAACTCATACACTGTAGTGCTACAGACGTTGCCAGAGCATTTTTTACCTGCAGAGTATTTGAAAGGTCAGGATCAAATATGAACGTTCTTGTTAGGAGCGCAGTTGCTCTTTAATTCTTTTGTCTATTGAACATTTATTTGCAATTGCAGTAGGTAAATCTTTCAAAGGGGGGGGGGGGGGTTGAAAGTGACACTTTTTGTAACCAAAACTAAAAGTCAACAAAGGAACTCAACTAAAAAAAGAGTTACAGGTCTGACATTTTGCATAGCAGTTGCTTTATAGGGGTACAATATGGAACTGTGAAAAAACGGCGGCGCAACCGCCGTTTCCCGCCGAATTTTTTTTTTTGCCTTTTCTCGGCGGTTTTCGGCGGTTGCGCCGCCGTTTTTTCACAGTTCCATATTGTACCCCTATAAAGCAACTGCCATGCAAAATGTCAGACCTGTAACTCTTTTTTTAGTTGAGTTCCTTTGACTTTTAGTTTTGGCTTCAAAAAGTGTCACTTTCGCCCCCCCCCCCGCCCCTTTTTACGACTATCTTGTTTACTAGCGGCTAAGCACCTAGTCCCAGAGGCCTCCAGGTGCACATATTTTTTTGTTTGTTTGGGGGGGAGGGGGAGGGACAGACATCTACCTCAATTTTTAATTTTCGTTTTGAAAAAAAATAAAAAAAATTTCGGGGGGAGGGAGAATGGGCATTTTTCTAGGGGCGATTGCTCTTGGTATGCTTGTGGTACCTTCCCCATAAATGGTTACAAACCTTCCCAGGACCTATGAGAATCGAAATTGTAAAGGAGAAACATATCGGTTCAGCGGTTAACAAGTAAAAAGACTTAAATATATTTGATCTTACCAGATTTGAGAAGCCCTTATTAAAGAAGTTATTAAAAGATAAAAATTTTGGAAGCGGCCTACACGATTCTAGGGATTAAGTCGAAAATACGAAGAAAAAAAATTATTTTTATCCAAAGTTTTAATAGTTCTGGCATTGTATTATAAATAGCTTTCCGCGGATATTAAAACCAGTTTTTTAGCCCCGAGATGCCGAAGGCACGGTCTAACAAAACTGAGGTGGGTTCTTAAAAAAACCTTACCCTACTGAACTTTGGAACACTCGTTTGGAACACTCAATGGCTCCCTTGTTTCCCATTTTTTGGAACATTAAATGGGGTAAATGCGATTGTCATTCTTTAAAAAAAAATCAATTGAGAAAAATAGATATAGTTTTTTCGTATGGATGAGAATGGGTTATAATCCATAGAAAATAAATCGGTTTCGAATAAATACGAGAAAACACGTTCTCACATTTGTTGCCTTGATAACTAAGGAGGCTTTAATAAAATCTTGATTTTTAGTTCAAACTAGTAGTGCTCAAACCTTCCACTAATAATTTCAATATTCAAAGAGTAGTTTTGTTTATCATAATTGGGGATTTACATCAATTAATCGTCCATTGTCTGAACCCTTAAGATCCCTGCGTATTTTTGTCAATCGGACTGGGCCGGATATTCAGCCATTTTCAATATCCGGCAAAATACCGGATAATAAAGCTATACGGATACCGTAAATCCGGCGAATTTAAAATGCTGGACATCCGGTTATCCAGCCAGATATCAGGTAATTTGCCGGATATCGAAGGTTGGCCGGCCAGATATCCGGCCCAATCCTAATTTTTGACTTGATGTGATTCCAGATTGCTGAACTATAAAGCTTTCAAGTTCAAGGAAGGGGACAAGGTGAGATATGCTGACATTTTTACAACCAACAGAAATTCAATTATGTCCAAATTAGTGTTGGGCCGGATATCTGGCCAACCTTCGACATCCGGCAACTTACCAGATATCCGGCAACTTACCGGATAACCGGATATCCGGCATTATAAATCAGCTAGATATCCGGTATCCGGATAGTTTCAATATCCGGTATCCGGATAGTTTCAATATCCGGTATCCGGATATTTTCAATATTAGGTATCCGGATAGTTTCAAAGTTTTTTAAAAAGTCTGAAATGATTCAGTATATTTCTGTACTGGGGGTTGTAAAAATGGCATAAAACCCCCCAGGTTCTTGTGTGGACGGTGGTTGAGCGAGACTTGAATGAAATTCTTTTCCAGTGGGAGTTTGGTGGTATTAAGGCAGGCATATCAAAATGAATAAAAATAAATAGGTATTTCTGAAACGTAATAAAAAAATCATACAATTTTTGTTTTGGTTACCAAGCTAAAAATTCTCAACAAAAAATGTGAGGGAACTTGATCAAGCTTTTTCTTTCTATTCTTTATACTTGGTCCGTCTGTCCGTAAGTCGCGCAACATTTTATTTCTTATTTCTTTATTCATTAATGTTGAAATGAAGGGAACAACATGGTTTTGTGTTCCAGTTAGGGATAATACTATTTATTTTGGCTCCAGTTTTCCGAGGAAAGTTTTACTGTGTTTATATTGAGATAGTTTTTCAGTAGAGATAAATAAAATACTTATAAGATATCTTCCCGCGGATAGTAAAATCAAAACTTAAAAGGATAACCCTTTTGTTATATTTGTTTGCCCCTATGGACTGAAGGCCCGAGCTAATAATAATCATTAAATCTAAGGTTTTTTTTGACAAATGTCTATTATACATACATTATGATACATCTAGGGGTTCTGTATTTAAAGGAGAAAGTAGCTAAAAACTATCCCAAGACTTGAATCTTAAAATATAGTAGCCTAAAACCAGTGCAGGACCTGTGTGACGCTTACCTAAAATAGAAAACCAAATCGGTTTAGCAAATATTAAGATTTTAAGCTTCAGACCAAAAAAATTCCTAATACTTAATTCAATAGGATAATTTAATTTAACTGGAAATAATCGTCTTTGTTTAATTTTTTTAAATGTTGAAACTTTTTGAAACAGGCCGCAACCAGGATCTCAAACACCATCGGTGGAAGATTTTATAACATCCAAACCAAAGGAATCCAGGATTTATCCATTATTAACAAATATAAATTTTGAGTATTTAAAAACAGTAACACAAACTTAGCTAAATAATGCCATTTTATTATAGAAATAACTAATTTAACGCTGTATTTACCATACTACTTTAGGAATCGCCATTTCGGATTTTAAAAATCAAATTAATAGACTGATTGTTGTAGTTCAAAATAATACTATAAAATTCAAAAAAAATTACAATCATGGAGTTGCTTAGATAGCTTTCTAGATTATAGTCTATAGGCTAGAAATCTGAAGTCCATTGTCTTATCCCTTAAGAAATCTGCAATATTATCTCTCTCCCTTCCTTTCCCCTTCTCTTAAAAATCTACTTTCCTAGGTACCTCCCTTATTTTATTTATGTACTTTTATTTTACTTCTCTATTTTTGAATGTAATCATCCTTGTTAAAATCGATATACCTATTATTACTTGGATGTTGCACCACATTTTCATGTACTCTAATAAAGTGATATTCGAAGCTAATTCAACCATCCACCTCCTTACTCCATCCCTCCCCTCCTACTGTAGGAACGAACTGACCAATGAATAAGTTCTATTTTAGCAAACTAATTGGATGTTAAATCCACAAATATCCTGTATCCATTCTGTTAATAATGGATATAATAACTGCAGGAGTTGTTTATTGACGCAGCCACGAATATGAAACACAACGACAACATTCCATTGTCTGTCAAGATTAGAAATTATTTTACAAAGCTTTTCTTTAGATTGTCAGTTCCACCTCACCAAATTTATTCAAAGGTTAGGATGTGAAAAGTAACATTTAGACAAAATTAAAGGGGGATATTTCCTTTTGATTTTTAGAAAATAGTTAAGGGGTTTCTTTGCTAGATAGGCACATTTAGGGGGATAGGGAAAAGTAGGTTGCGGGTAAAATCCGTAAAGGTTGTGTGTTTTAAGTTTAAAACAGTAGTAGAACGATAAAAAAATATGTAAAATTTTTTTAAAAATTCTTTTGTCTATAGGTAGTTCTTTTCAATAATAAATACACATATTTAGTGAATATTTTCGTTCTACTTAAAACACACACCTTTACGGATTTTACCCGCAACCTACTTTTTGCTTTAACAATTTTTAAATTTAAGCAAAGTAGGTAACTTAATTTAGAAATTAAAATAAGTTTTCATAAGGTAATTCCATATCTTTTGCTAATTTTTACCAGGTTATGTAATTTTTGTCATGAAGGGAGAGGACATTGGGCTGTTTATTACACTAGTCCCTAAAGTTTTATAATAACGTTATCCTTTTTCGTTGGTTCAAAAACTCTGGGGACTTTAATTGAATTTTGATTGGTTGGTTCATTAAGTTGAATGTGGACATTTCAAGAACTAATTATATTCTGCCGATTGGGTAATTTTGTGTATCATCATTATGGATGTACATCAATTTATCGGTCATTTTCTTATCCTTTCAGATCCCTGAATTATACATAGACATAGTATGATTTTATTATTAGAAAAATTAGAATTTAAATGTTACTATTAACTCTTTTTAGTTTTTATTAGAATCAACGTTGGAACGATTAATAGAGATGAAGGCTTATGATGATGAACAAGATAGACCAAGCTAATGAGGAATATAAGTTATTCCTCATGATGAAAAGTCATTGTTTATGAACTATTAGCATTCTTTATACGAGGAGGGAGAAAGGAGCAGAAAATAGCTTAAAACTGACCTTAAGACTTTAATTTAAAAGTGAAATTGCTTAAAACCTTCTCGGTAGCTATGTAAACTTTCCCCAAAACTTTCTAACTTAATTAAATTGACATAAAACAGTCAACCCACGATTGTACTAGTAAATAATAAGGTGCACCTGTTTATGGGCCAAGGAATACCATATAATTCACAAACTTTGACATTACCTGTTTTTAATTGAGCGAAGAATATTGATACAAATTTAAAGCAAATCTTATTTACCTAACTAAAAGTTAAAAATCCAAAAACTTATAATTTTAGAGTAAATATATTCAAGGCTGAAAATAGAGGTATAAAAAATAGATTAAGAATTATTGACATGTTACCTTTTTTGTTTACAGGAGTCTAAAGGGTTTAGCTTTTTGATACGTTTGTTCTTTCTTTATTAGGAAGGTTGATTTATTCCCCATTGATCTATCCATTAAACCCATTTCCAGTATCGCTTCGATACCGATTGATATCCGCTGGATTAGAACCGGTTCACAGCCATACTGAAATTCATGTGTAGCATCGAACTACAGACAATTTTACACGAATATTAAAATAAAAATTAATACCTGTTTTTTAGTCCGGCCCTTCGCTCCCTTTGGGTCTAGCAAAACTGGTTTTATTCTTTTGACTTTTCATTTTAATACCCGCGGAGAGCTTACTATAATACGATACGATCAATAACTAATCCAAAAAAAATCAGATTGTAAAATATTTCATCATAAAGCTAAATCCTTACAATTCTATCATTTTGTGATATTGTTAAAATTTTTACTTTTATTATGTATTATAACTAAACCTAAATTATTAACAAATTTAAGAATAACTATTTTAAAAACTTCATGAAATATACAGGGTGTCTCAAAAAGAACCAGAAAAATAGGGAAAACTCAGTTTTTTAGCGGACACCCTGCAGATTGATATGAAACTGCTTTGAATCATGCAAATTAAAACTTAAACTAAAATAATATAGGAGCACAATTTCATTTTGAAAATTGAATGAATAATGTTGAAATTTCAGAACTACAATTTGCATAAATTTTTAAAATGACTACAGATGAAAATTTGACAGAAAATGAGGTCTCTCCACAAAAGGTACTTTATTTGAGCTGGATTTCTAAATCGTTTAGTGGTGCGCTGGATCAAGGCGATCCAGTTCAACCCGGTTTGGCGCGGCAATGGCACTCGTTGAGTGCCATTGCCGCGCCAGTACCGCACAACTGGGCGCGCTGATTCGCCCATTCCATTTTGATTTAAAGATTGAAATCTAATAATATCTAGGTGCGCCGAACTGCGCACCACTAAACGATTTAAAGATCCAGCTCTGATTTTTATCTATCCATCTATACATCTATTTGTCGGTCTGTCTATTTATAAAACTTTATATATATTTTTGTCTATTTAATGTCTACCTACGAATTTATCAATCTATCTATTTAGGATAAGGGGGAAAAGAGGTTTGTCTACCTATGTAACTATCTGTCTGTCTGGTAATCTGTATCCATATGATCTATCTTACTATCCAGTGTTCCGGAGCCGGGAGCAGCAACATTTTTGGTGGAGCCGGATCCGGAGCCGTATTTTTCGTTAAAAACGGCTCCGGCTCCAGATTAGCCAAAAGTGATTTTTTAAAGTAATATTATAATTTGGCAACGGTCTTTTTACATATAATAAACTGAAAACTATTGTTACTTAACAAATAGACACACATCCTTCTACTTTTATATAGCTTTAATCAAATAAAGGCAAAATATTTTATATTATTTATTTTATTTTATCATTTTCAATAATGAACAAAAGTTGATATATTAATTTTAAGGTAGGAGCCGGAGCCGCATCAAAATTAAACGGCTCCGACACCCTGTTACTATCTATGTAACTATCTGTCTGTCTGGTAATCTGTATCTATCTATCTTACTATCTATGAATGTAATTCTTGTAAGAATGATCAAGATGTTTGTCTGTCTATCTATCTTACTCTCTTTCTATCTTTCATCCATCTTACTATTTATTTAGGAAAAGACAGAGAAAGGGGATGAATGTAATTCTTGTAAGAATGATCAAGAGGTCGTTTTCATTCAAGATCTTGGCTTCAACGTCAAGGTTGCTGCTCCAGGAGTCGAACCTTTTGACATCCAGGTAATGACATCATTTCATCACGTTTAAATATCCTTGAATTTCAGGTTGGGGGGAGGGGGGGACAATTTTCTTTAATTTCAATTTGTACTGGTAACTTTTTGGATTTTTTTTTCATTTAGATATAGTTCCTTTTGGACTAGGCTTATGCACCAAGTTTCAAAATGTAGCTCAATATCTATTCCATTTTGCTCACGGTTTACGAGCTTCCGGCACTTAGCACGCGCCCCCCTCCACCCTCTTTGCTATTTAGTGTAGTTATTTTTGAGTTCAAGGGAGGGGGGGGGGGGGCAGTTTACTTTATTTTATACTGATTTCTAAAGTGTTAAACATTCTCTCTCATTTGATTTGGATGAAAATAGCATTGTCCATTTTTTGGCAGGTATCGAGCATGGAGCTAGTCCAGGAAATCCACCAACTTCTCATGGATAGAGAGGATACTTGCCATAGGTAAAGTATTTAGTAAAAGGAAAGCTTTTCAACATTCAAGGTCTGTACGTGTTTATCGTCCGCATGTAACGGATAGCTTCTATTCTTAATTTAGGCATGTTAGAATTGTTCTCCTGGTTTTCATCTTTGTATGTTGTTTACACTAACAGTTAGGTAGATTTTAGAAGGTCAGCAACTATGAAATCAAAGTGAGAAAGTCCGTCAGTATGACCTTTATAAACATGATGATTTTTGATAATCATTCTATTTACTTGAATTTTGGAATATTTATTTCTAGTACCATTGGGAATTATGTTATGAGATGAACATCGCTTTTAAAATATAGAAGCATCGCGTATTAATATAATCATTGATTAAAGGCGGAATGCCTTCGTTATAAATAGGCACAAATAACTTTAATGCACATCAATCTGGCAGTTTTAATAGTCAAAATTATTTACTTATATTAAACGATCCGGTTCTAAGAACTTAATGGATAATATAATTGCAGAACCTGTTTCTCTCTGCAACTGGAGGGAACCACCCTGGATAATTTTGCCGAGCTCAAGACTGTTGAGGGCCTGAAGGAGGGCAGTCTTATTAAGGTTAGATTTTTTTATTGCAATGTTAGCTGCAGTTCTTATGCCCTTAGAAAAAAAGCGTTAGCAATTCATAAAAATGATTATAAAATACTTTGCTTCATTTTATGGTCTCAATGACCTATAAAAGAATTGTCAATAACGTTTTATCTCTGTCTAACAAATGAAAGGATAATTTAATGTTTTCAAAGAGCACAAGTTTTTCACAAAATATTTTCTTTTACAAGAGTTTTATATTTTCTTACCTCTCTATTCATATAATATTCTACTTCAACCATTCTAATATAACTATATTTATCTGATATTTCTTTCTATCTAGACTAATTTTCTATTTGCCTATCTATATTAACCTGATATCTATCTATCTATGTATGAAGGTTGTTGAGGAGCCGTACACAATGCGCGAGGCTCGCATTCACGTGAGACATGTGAGAGACCTGTTGAAGTCTGTGGAGCCCATTGATGCTTACAACGGGGCGGATGGGGCCTCCCTCTCCTTCCTGAATACTGTCACTGCGGTAAGAATTATTAATTTTCCATAATATTAGTCCCCTAGCAGCGTGGCGGAGCCGTTTAATTTTTATGCGGCTCCGCGGAGCCTTATCTGGAAATACGGCTCCGGCTCCGACCTAAAATCAAGAAAAACTCGACATATTTTTTTCCCATAAAAAAAATATTTATAATTTTTGACTTGAAGGTTTTAAAAGTTCAATTTTTGATAAAAATGGACTTGAAAAACTTAAAAAGAGCATTTGCACATGACAAAACAGAGTTACCAAATTATAATTTATTAAAAAATCTCTTTTTTTTATCTAGTCCGGAGCCGGAGCCGTTTTTTAACGAAAATTACGGCTCCGGCTCCAGCAAAATATGGCGGCTCCCAGCTCCGGCTCCGCAACGCTCCCCTAAAGTTAATGGACGACAACATCTAAAAGGGCGAAGCTCTAAAATCAGACGGTAAAACAAATGTTATCACTTGTAGATTGTAAGAATTTAATAATCTGAATATTAATTTCGTCAAAATTGTATTGGTATTTTATTGCAAAATTGCGTTAAAACAGGATACTCTTTATTTATATACTTAGTCTCGATTATAGAAATGTAAGTAGGCTCGTTGTCCTAGGAATCATTATTCAGTTGAAAAGAAAATTATACCATGCCAAAATTGAGAATTAGCATGTTTGAAATGAATGTACGGACTTTCTGTTACAATTATAGAGTTGTTACTGAACCTATGAGAAGCTGCACTGTAAAGGAGAACCGTATCGGTTCAGCAGTAAGATCCTTTGGTACACATGCAGGCAGACAAAGATCCTTTTACTTTATTATAAGGATACCTTTAATTTAGGGTGACATTATGGAGAAAAGAAGAGTAAGATCTGATCCAGTGGATTGTACTCCTCCAGATTTTATTATGCCAGGTTAGACCATAGTTATGTTACTTATTATCAACAACAACAACAACAACAGGAATGATATACTTACTATAATAGATAGATTAATATAAGATCTGATCCTGTGGATTGTACTCCTCCGGATTTTATTATGCCAAGTTAGACTTTCGGATTAGGTAATATTTTTTAACCTTTTCAAAAGAAAACAAAAACAATTTTTTTTTTGCCGATTCAAAAGCTTTCCCATTTGTATGGTCCTAGGAACTTCCTAAACAATGGTATCCTAAAATTTGCATATAGTTATTGGATGTGCCCTACTCCTTTACACTGCCTTAGCCAATTTTTATCCTATTTTCAATTTTTTCAAGCATAAAGCTTATATTTTAAATATATGGATATTATAAATGGGGAAAATTTTAAGTTAATTTAGCTTGCTAACATGAAACTCGTATATTGGTCAGTTCGTCCGTGCAGTAAGAGAGGAGGGGACGGGGTGGAATTGGGGGAATTGTTATTTTAGCCCGCTGCAAGTTTCAAGATCCAAGTTTTGATATATCCATTAATTTAGGTTACAGCAATGAGAAGGATCTTCCCTTGTTGCCCCTGCATCCTGTTTCTAAGGAGCAGGGCTCCAAGCTCCAGTGCCTCAAGGTGCTGACTCCCAGCGGGTGGAACCCTCCTCCCGGCCATAGGAAGCTTCATGGAGATCTTCTTTATCTTCAGGTACAAGTTGATAGATGATGAAAAGGGGTTAAATAACCAGGGTTGGTAAAAAAACAGGTTTTTTTAAGAAAAAAGAACAAACCACTTTGGTTTTTTTTTAATAATCTCCAAATTATAGTATTCTAATTTAGTATAAAGTTAATTACCTGTATATTTTTTATTTCTGTATGTCTCTATTTCACTGTGTCTACTGTTGTATGCTATTAGATATGAACACAAAAGTACAAGATTTAAACTATTAAAAGAATTTTACATCAGGTATTTAGGTTTTTGACACTTATTTACTGTATTATTTACATTATAAAAAGATATAACTGGAAAGATAGGCCTTTGTATAAATATTTTTAAAAAAACATCCCCAACATTTTTTTTTAAGCTTGCTTTTTTTATTTAAACCAAGTGGTTTTTTTAATGCCAAGCCCAACCCTGTAAATAGCTGAATGTCTCCATCCCGAGGACCCTGTGTCGAATTGGGTTTTTAAAAATCAACCAATAGTGTAGGGATTCGGAATATTAACACAGCAAAATCGCTAAAAAAAAAGAGCAAAAAGCAATTTGGTAGCAGATGAAAAAGGTCACCAACATACATAGGGATCCCGGTAGATGTCGGGTTAATCCTATTATATAAAGTAGTAAGGGTTTTTGTCTGTCCCGAAGGATCTCGCTAACCACTGAACCGATATTGTTCTCCTTTACAGTGAAGCTTCTTATAGGTCATGGGAAGGTTTTAAACTATTTTCAGGGAGGGTGTCTTCCCCCCCCCCAAAAAAAAAAATTTAAAATGGGATGGAGTCGACTTTTCCTCCTCCTACCTTAAGTGTCCCTAGAGGCTTCTAAGGGCATAGCCGCTAGTACATATATATTTTTATAGATTTATTGTTGATAAATGGATATTGTAATATTAATGGAAAGATAAATAGATTGATAAATAGGAAGATATATACATTGATAGAGATGGATTTATAAATAGATATAAAGAAAGACAGCTTTACAGATGATAGAAAGATAAAACTACCTAGACTTCACATGTGGGCATTATGAAGGTTGTGTTTCTCAGATTAAACATCTAGGTATAAGGTGTAATAAATCTCTTGTGTTTAGGTTGTCACCATGGAGGACAAGCACTACCACATCACCGCCTCAACTCGCGGATTTTATGTCAACAATTGCACCGAGGAAGAGTTTAATCCAAAGCCCCAGAATCCCAGCTATCTCTCACACTCACTCATAGAGCTTCTAAATCAGGTATTGTCAGTTCTCTAAATATTTGACCTAATTTTGATTGGGTTGTACAAACTTGCAATGTCTCATATTTTCCCCAATTATTCAAGGAATAATTTTTTACATTGTTTAAATTTCAGGTTTCTTCCACCTTTAAAAGAAACTTTTCCCAGCTACAGAAGCGTAGAACTAGCAGACATCCTTATGAAAGAGTTCCCACCCCATACCAAGTTTACTCCTGGGTTGGTAAGTTCAGTAGATAGATAGACAGACATTCAGACATAAATCCTTATGAAAGAGTTCCCACCCCATACCAAGTTTACTCTTGGGTTGGTAAGTTCACTAGATAGATAGATAGATAGATAGATAGTCAGACATTCAGACATAAATTCTTATGAAAGAGTTCCCACCCCATACCAAGTTTACTCTTGGGTTGGTAAGTTCAGTAGATAGATAGATAGATAGATAGACAGACAGACAGACAGACAGACAGACACACAAACACACATACAGGCAGACTTATGAAGAGTTCCCACCCAATACCAGGTTTACTCTTGGGTTGGTAAGTTCACTAGATAGATAGATAGTCAGACATAAATTCTTATGTAAGAGTTACCAACCCATACCAAGTTTACTCTTGGGTTGGTAAGTTCAGTAGATAGATAGATAGATAGATAGATAGACAGACAGACAGACACACACACACACACACACACACACACACACACAGACAGACTTATGAAAGAGTTCCCACCCCATACCAAGTTTACTCCAGAGTAGGGTTGGGCCGGATATCCGGTGTGGCCGGATATCCGGCCATTTTCAATATCCGGCCGGTTACCGGATATTGAAACTATCCGGCCGGATATCCGGCTCTATAATTTTTTATACTTTACACCAAAAATCTCTGCTTTTTAAAATCTTAAATGGCTCTAATTTTCTTATTATTGAAGCTAGAAGAACACTTTTTCTGAATAAGTTTAACTTTATGTAAATTTATATAAGATTTCTGAAGAAATTTTTTTTTTACTACTTTAATATCTGGTAATTTGGCCGGTTATCCGGCCGGATATCCGGTAATTTGGCCGGATAACCGGATATTTGCCGGATATCCGGCGTTGGCCGGATATCCGGCCGGTTACAGGATATCCGGCGTTGGCCGGATATCCGGCCGGTTACCGGATATCCGGCATTTAAAATCAGCCGGATATCCGGTATCCGGCCAAAAAAGTATCCGGCCCAACCCTACTCCAGAGTCGGTAAGTCCAGTAGATAGATTGATAGATATAGATAGATAGACAGACAGACAGATACAGCCACTAGTGCCATTTAATATTAATGTAAGAACCCTAACAGTTTTTCTAGCAGTTGTAGAAACTGCAACTTCTCCGGGTTTTTTTTGTCCAAGATACCCGTTAATTATGTCTGATAAAGTGAAACTTATAGCTGGCTAACATAATGATCCTTTCCCTTCACCCCATCATCTCCTTCTGGATGAACAAACTGACCAGTACGTGATGTCCATGTTATCAACCTGAATTGACAATTTTTCCCCTGTCATAATATCCACGTTTATTATATATCTATTATGTCAGGACCCCAATTGGAGCACAATATCGACGCCATCAGGGCGGAGGACGCCTTCTCAAGCAAGCTGGGGTACGAGGAGCACATCCCCGGGCAGACGCGGGACTGGAACGAGGAGCTGCAGACCACCAGAGAGCTGCCTAGGAAGAATCTGCCGGAGCGACTGCTTAGGGAACGTGCCATTTTCAAGGTAAATATCAGAAAGGGAGGGGACATTGATCTGCTTTTTATATTAGTCCAACTAGTTTTAACATTTTCTTATTAGTTGGCTCAACAATTTTGTTGACTTTTACCTTTTGATTGGTTGGTTCATTTAGTTGAGTGTCCGTCCAAACGTTTTAAATACTAATTGTAATTTACAGAAGGGATAATTTTATGTATAATCATTCGGTATGTACGTACAGTGTACATTTATATCGGCCATTGTCCTATCCCTTTAGATCCCTGACAAAATTAGGTTTTAACGGAGCTACTGAAAATTCACTTTGTCCGTCCGTCAGTACGTCCATAACGCTCTGTATATAACCTAGTTAGTGCAACAGTGTATTGCCTGGTTGTGGATTAATCATTATGAAATAATTTCTAACATTCTCAGAGTTTATACGTATACATGAATGGAAGTAATCTTTCTTTCATTAAAAAAGGCATCATTTAAAAAAAATAATATTGTTTTATTTATTCGATAAATCGATAAAACTTGATTCTTACTAATTTTTAGGTTCACTCTGACTTTGTGTCCGCGGCTACCCGCGGTGCCATGGCTGTTATTGACGGCAACGTGATGGCCATCAACCCCGGTGAGGAGGCCAAGATGCAGATGTTCATCTGGAATAATATCTTCTTCAGCCTTGGGTTTGACGTCAAGGTGGGTTACATTTGTTGCAATATTGCTTCGATAGAGGATACTGTTGAGATGCTTTGCTTACAATATTATAACTTGTTAAGTTTTCTTAGGAATCATTATTCCCAAAATCTGATGAATAGGATAATTATATCAAACAAAAAAATTGCTGTAAAACAAGTTTAAAATCAGCATGTTTTAAATAGACGAACGGACTCTCTTGGTACGATTGAAGAGTTTAAATCACTTTTACTGGAATCATTAGGTATAAAAAGTTTAAAATCAATAGGCCAATTCTAAATTACCGATATGAGCTATCCGTTACGAACTGGTCCTAATTATAGTAAAGCTTTGCCTTTAATAACAATATAATGAAATTTTAGGATCACTATAAAGACCTTGGAGGTGACGCAGCCGCCTATGTTGCTCCCAGGAATGATCTACAGGGTGTCAAGGTAAACATGATAGATAGATAGACAGATATATAAATAAATAGATAGCTGCCTATGTTGCTCCCAGGAATGGTCTAGAGGGTGTCAAGTAAACAATATTTCGTACATTTTTCAATAAAGCTTCTAAACTCTTAGTAGCACAAAAATAGTACTTATATTTCCACTACAGTATATGACAGTTCTAACAGTATAAAGAACATTTTTCTACTATTACCACAAGCGGCGCAATTTCGATTGGAAAAGTGTACGCATTTCTTTTTGGACATTCTATAATTTAGTTACTATAATCTTTAATGATTTTCTCGCAAGTTAAGTTTTAAGTCAGTTGGGACATTCTACCACGTAGCTCCATAACTATAGGTAGCACAGGAATGGTTTTTATATTTCCAAAAACTAGAATTCATAGCGGTTCTTACGGAATGTATATCATTTTTCTATATTAACACAAGCCACGCAATGTCAATTACTTTTAATCTACCGAAGGGTAATTGTAGCGGACGGCTCACCTTTGCTTTTCAGAGCCACTCAATCTTGGTCCGCTGGAATTTCATTTCTGTGGTTTTGACATTTTATCAGTTTCTTTCAATGTAGTCTGGAAATAGTAGAGCAGTTATTTTGACTCGAATGTTCGGTAAAATTAACCTAGAATAAAAAAAACAAAACAATATTAATTCTAGGTAGTTACAATAAGAACGGGTTGGCTAATAAAAGTGCACTTATAAATAAAGAAATGAAAGAATAAAAAATAAAAAGAAATTAAAGGGATAGTTTCACGAAGTGCATTTAAAAAAAAAAAAGTGAACCGTAAGTTTTTTCTATTTTAAATAACGTAGTAGTGCATAATATAAAGTTATTGATTAAAATTAAAAGATTTGACCAGGGATTTTCCTTAAAAAATGAGTTTTGTCATTTTTATTTTCAACTTCGTTGCATGTTATATATGGCAAAAACTTTTTTGTCATAAATACAACTTTAGATAGCATATACTAGTTAATGAACACATAACAACAAAGAATGACCAATAAAATATTTAGTATGGTACTTAGAGTAGTGATCTTTTTATATGTCTTAGTAGAATATATTAGGCATTGGATAGATATGATTGTGATAAAGAATTTTAACATTGACCTGGCCGAACTTTTTTATTTGACAATATCTTAAAAAGTTAGTGATTTGCAACATAAATTACATGAGAATGGTCTTTTTATATATATATATGTTGTATGGTTAGTTGGTATTTCCGCGTGAGATAATGTGTATATTGTAAGTAAACCGGACGGTTTTCTTTTTTTTTAAAAAAGAATCTATAGAAAACCTGTCCTATAATGAACCAGACGTTATTTTTTATGTTTTTTAAGTAACTTGTCCCAAGGGGAACCCCTGTCCAATTTGTTTTTAACTCTTATGAAATATGTGGAAAAAGATTCTCTGTTATTGGTGTTTTGGCTATACATATTTGGAAAAAAAAGACAATTCTCATGTAATTTATGTGGCAAATCACTTTAACTTTTTTAGATATTTTCAAATAAAAAAAGTTTGGTCTGGTCAATGTTAAAAATTCTTTAACATATAATCATATCTATCCAATGCCTAATATATTCTACTAAGACATATAAAAGTTCACTACTCTAAGTACCTTAACTCTTTAAATACACTTCGTAGAACTATCCCTTTACAATTTACATTCCATACTAAAGTCTTTGTTCACTTAAATTTCATTCTACTTAATGTATTAAAGAATATGAGCTATAAAGTACTTACATTGGCTCTCTGTTAGGTTTGAAGTTTGGTTCCAGTAGAATAGTACATATCCAATTAATCCCCTAGTTGCGTTGTTAGGGTTGGTGTTCTTTCCTTGATGGTATTTAGCTTTGAGTTATTTGACTTGTTCTCATTAGCTTTGGTTGTAGCTGTTCTTGTTAACTTCCTGCAAAGATAACAATTGTTAGACAAGGCCAGATTATATTTCCTTATTGACGTCAGATTATTTAAACATTATTTTGAACATTTACTTGAATCCTTGCTACAATAAAAGAATTAAAAAGAGTATAATATTCTATACCTTTTATTTCAGTGTGATAAGCAAATCCCTTTACAGGTAGGGCACACTAGTTTCTCCAATTATCCAAGGCTGGTTTTCCGCCAATCAAATTAGTTCTGCTTAGGGGTCTTTTGTTTAGGGGTCTTTCTAGCATTAGGGGTCTTTCACACAACACAGATCTGTTCTCTGTTTGGGTATCCACCTAAAATGGAACAGTATTATTGGAGGCCATTATAATGGAGGTTTAAATTATGTACTTTAGCTCTTTATTCTTTTTATAATTTACGTTGGTTTGACTTTACCAAAACATTTAATACATTAAGTTTACTTCAATAGAAAGTTCATTAAGTCACTAGATGTTAGTTTGACTTTGACAAAACATTTGAAACGTTGTTTAATTTAAATTCAATCTTCATATGATTTAGTGTTAGTTTGACTTCAACAAAACATTTGATACTGTTTAAATATTTCACCTTATTGTTCATTTATCTTGCATTGATGTATCCTTTCAACGACTTCGCTGTTACAAATTAAATATAAAAATTTTCTCACCTAGATAGCCACCCGTTATATTAAATATTTATTTATTCACTTACTTTTACTTTCTGAAATAAGAAAAAAGCTTTAAAACTTTAAGTTGCTTTTGATTTTGCGTGCACATATATTCTTTACAATGATTTCCTATGAACAAATTCTTATTGGACATAATTGTCTTTATTTTCTTTACTTTAATTACTTTGGACACAATCATCATAGAATAAGTATTTAAGAGTGGGAATGAAATTTAGTAATTTAGAAATTAATATTTAGTACTATAATTGGGTGGCGTGATGTGAAGATAAGCTGTCGACAAAGCAGTTTGTAGGCTCAGGTCTACTCTTTTCTCAGACTCATGTTGCAACTCTTTTCTCCTCTTAACTTTTTCTCTATGATTTCAACAGTTAACTTGTTCATCTTTTACAATGTCTTCGCCCCTTTCTTCAGTAAATCTTCGCCCCTTTTCTTCATCAAATTACTTGTTTCTACACCACAACATTACTACTCTTTACTCGGCACTCTATGGCTTGTGTCAACATCTCAACTGTGGCTCATAACTCCTAAACAGTTAGGATTAGCATACGTCCGTTACAGTAATTTTGTGTATTGTCATTGAGAATTTACATCATTTTATCGGCCATTGTTTTATCCCTTTAGATATATGGCAGAAAATGTTTACTGATATTTTTAAGGTTTACAATGCAGTTGACTTGGAGGGACTGTTTACACTTGGAACAGTTGTGCTTGACTACAGAGGATACAGGGTGACTGCACAGTCCATTATTCCAGGTATAATATTTTTTATAATAAGGAAAAAGTATTGCTAAAGAGGACTATCAACGAACCAGAGCAGATGATTCTAAGCACTTTCCAGCAGTAGTTCTAAATGTTTTTTTTTTTTGGTAAATATACTAGGGTTCTGTGAAATATCATTATATCGAATCAAAAAATCAAGTTTCACCATGGTTTTTTTTTGTGAAAAAATACTTTGAAATGTTACGCATTATTTGACGAAATATCATCAAATGTTTTGTTGAGTTCAAAAGTTCAAATAAAATAACACGCCAAAACATAATCAAATGCTTTAATTTACGAAAGTACACTAAAAGAATTTTTATAATATTACACATTACCATTCCTTTTTCTAAATTAATATTTTTTTTGGAAAACTTTACTTTTGTGTCTCAGCTGTTTGAACTCAACAAAACATTTGATGATATATAGTCAAAAATGCCTAACATTTAAGTTTTTTTTCATAAAAAACCAAGGTGAAACTTAATTTTTTTAATCGATATAATGATATTACACAGAACCCTAGTATATTCACTAAAAAAAAAAACATTTTTTTAGAATCACTGCTGGAAGGTGCTTAGAATCATTTGCTCTCGTTCGTGGATAGTCCCCTTTAACCCACTTACCATGTACAGAAATTAATAATCAACATCTTACTTTTTTCATGCCTTTTTGAAAAACAGGCAGTTCTCTCTTTTTCCACTAATTAAAAATTTATCGCGTCATATGTATTGTCCTTTGGGACCTCTAAAACAGTGGTCTCCAAAAGTTACAAGAAATGGCAGTAAAATTTTTTTATTTTAAAAAGGCACAAGTTTTCATAGAAACTAATCTTTTCTTCATTTTGTCCAGGCATTCTTGAGAGAGAACAAGAGCAAAGTGTTGTGTATGGTTCCATTGATTTTGGTAAAACTATCGTCACCCATTCCAAATATCTGGACCTGCTACAGAAGGCTGGAAACCAGTTGAAGATTCTTCCACATAAGGTAGATAAATAGTATCAGATAAGGATAAATAGATATACAGGTAGAAACAAGTAAAATAGATAATACTCGCAGCTGGCTAAAATAACGATTCCTTCCATCCAACCCATTTACCCCATCCCCTCCTCTCCTCTCCTACTGGATGAACGAACTGACAAATATATGAAGCAACCTAAATTGACTACAAATTTTCTCTGTCAATATATCCACGTATTTTATATCCTCTGTTATTAGGTTGTGAACAAGAAGGGAGGGGAGGTTTAGTTATGCAGTAGCGTCGAGTGCAAGGATAGACCATCTAGATATATTATGTATATTTTTACTAAGTTGTGTCGAGTGTAAGGATAGACCATCTAGATATATTATGTATATTTTTACTAAGTTGTGTCGAGTGTAAGGATAGACCATCTAGATATATTGTGTCTATTGTTACTAGGTTGTGTCGAGTGTAAGGATAGACCATCTAGATATATTGTGTCTATTGTTACTAGGTTGTGTCGAGTGTAAGGATAGACTATCTAGATATATTGTGTCTATTGTTACTAGGTTGTGTCGAGTGTAAGGATAGACCATCTAGATATATTATGTCTATTGTTACTAGGTTGTGTCGAGTGTAAGGATAGACCATCTAGATATATTATGTCTATTGTTACTAGGTTGTGTCGAGTGCAAGGATAGACCATCTAGATATATTATGTCTATTGTTACTAGGTTGTGAACGAGAAGGGTGAGGAGGTTGAGTTGTGCAGCAGTGTCGAGTGCAAGGGAATCATCGGCAATGATGGCAGACACTATATCCTTGATCTTCTCAGGTTATATTTTATATATTATATAAAAGTAACTAGCGGCTGCAAAAAAAAAGTAAAAAAATGGAGATTTATTTGGGGGGGGGGGGGTATTTTTTCTAGGGGTGATAAGGGGGCCAGGTAGTGGTATCCTCCTCATAAATAAAAAAAAACTTCCCAGGACTCTGTGTGTCTGTACCGAAGAATCTTGCTTACCTCTGAGCCGATATGACTCTTCTTAACAGTGAATATTCTCAGAGATCCAGTGAAGGTTTTACAACTATTATGTGTGAGATTACCTAAACCTACCTAAAATAAACCACCCTTGAAAAATACCCACCCCAAAAAAAATTAAACTAAAAACAAAAAGTAAATCGGAGGGTAGACTTACTCTTCCCTCCTCACCTTTATGGGTGTAGCCGTTAGTTTAAACATTGCTACGAAGGTATGACTGAGCTAACAATCATTAAATATTATTTATTTTCAGGACTTTCCCACCAGATGTCAACTTCCTGAAGATTGAGGGTGTAGATCTTTCCAAGGAGGCCACAGCTCTCGGCTTCCCCATTGAACATAGGCATAAGCTGTCCTGTCTTAGACAGGAGCTTATTGATGCTTTTGTGGAATCCAGGTATGGAAAGATAGATAGATAGATAGATGTAAATAGATAGAAATCCAGGTATGGAAAGACACATAGATAGATAGATTGATTAGTAGATAGTAGTACACAAGTCCTGTCTCAGTCAGGAGCTTAATGGTGCTTTTGTTGAATCTAGGTATGGATAGATTGTCATATTTCAATTAAAGATAGTTTAATATCTAACAGCAGCTTAACAATCCACTACCAACAGCTGTACAGTGTACATCTACAACAGCTTAATATATTTATTATTTAGATACATGATGTTTTTCAAATGTGCAGCTGTACAACTACAACAGCTGACTATATTTATAATTTAGATACATGATGTTTATCAAATGCGCTGCTGTACACCTACAACAGCTGACTATATTTATAATTTAGATACATGATGTTTATCAAATATGCAGCTGTACAGCTACAACAGCTGAATATATTTATAATTTAGATACATGATGTTTATCAAATGTGCAGCTGTACAGCTACAACAGCTGAATATATTTATAATTTAGATACATGATGTTTATCAAATGCACTGCTGTACAGCTACAACAGCTGAATATATTTATAATTTAGATACATGATGTTTATCAAATGCGCTGCTGTACACCTACAACAGCTGACTATATTTATAATTTAGATACATGATGTTTATCAAATGCGCTGCTGTACACCTACAACAGCTGACTATATTTATAATTTAGATACATGATGTTTATCAAATATGCAGCTGTACAGCTACAACAGCTGAATATATTTATAATTTAGATAGATGATGTTTATCAAATGTGCAGCTGTACTGCTACAACAGCTGAATATATTTATAATTTAGATACATGATGTTTATAAAATGCACGGCTGTACAGCTACAACAGCTGAATATATTTATAATTTAGATACATGATGTTTATCAAATGTGCAGCTGTACAGCTACAACAGCTGAATATATTTATAATTTAGATACATGATGTTTATCAAATGCACTGCTGTACAGCTACAACAGCTGAATATATTTATAATTTAGATACATGATGTTTATCAAATGTGCAGCTGTACAGCTACAACAGCTGAATATATTTATAATTTAGATACATGATGTTTATCAAATGCACTGCTGTACAGCTACAACAGCTGAATATATTTATAATTTAGATACATGATGTTTATCAAATGTGCAGCTGTACAGCTACAACAGCTGAATATATTTATAATTTAGATACATGATGTTTATCAAATGCACTGCTGTACAGCTACAACAGCTGAATATATTTATAATTTAGATATATGATGTTTATCAAATGCGCTGCTGTACAGCTACAACAACTGACTGTGAAGAAACAAATCACCCCAGAAATTCCACAGATTGAAAAGAAAGAGGTACCTAAATTTTTTTAAATTAAGTTTTCTTTTTGCTATACATTTAATGTGATAAATAAAGCGGGGAGGGGAGATGTGATACTTTGAAACCAAAATTAAAAGTCCTAGGAATTTTATTAAAAGAAATTTTAGCACTTAAATTTGGCATGGAAGTTGCTTTAAAGAGGTATAATGTGGAAATGTGAAGAAACGGTGGTTATTTGAAATATATTTCGGTAAACATGGCACCCTCTTCACTTCAGTCTAAATGAAGTAAAAATATCAATATTAGGAGAAAGAAGACAATGAGAAAGAGAAGGGAGAAGGAGAGAAGGGCATAGAGGAAGATTATCTATCTCTCTATTTATTTATTTATCTATCTATCTATTTATCTATCTATCTACCTATCTATCTACCTATCTATCTATCTATATATTAGGAGAAAGAAGACAATGAGAAAGAGAAGGGAGAAGGAGAAAAGAAGGGCATGGAAGAAGATGAAGCGAAGAGAATTGTTGAGTCCATGACTGATTCTATCACCAGGAACGATACTTCATCAAGGTTTTTTTCCCGAGGGAGGGTGGGGACATTGGACTTAAAATTATAATGGTATCCAAAGTTTTATGACCACTTTATTTTATTTAAAAACTATGGGATGTTTTTATTGAACTTTGATAGGCGTCCAAACTTTTCAACCAATATTTTAATTTACATAACGGTTAATTTTTTCACCACTTGTATCAATTCTTAACTATATATTTTGTTTTATACCTCGTTATACTAAAGATATTAAAAGTGGTTTCTTCTGTGGTTATGATAGTCTTGGTCAATAAACGGGTGCTTCTTATTACAATTTGAAGCTATAACTTGCAGACAAAAGTTTTAATGTTAAACAAGTTTAAATCATAACTCGAATTTGTGCAGTATATATATTCTGTACATGCGGATTTTTCTTGAATTTTACGCGTGTTCATTTACTAAATTGTATAAAACGAAAAAATATTAGTTGCTAATGGTCATCTAATAATCACTAATGCAAAACTATTCAGTGTTGGATTGCAAAGAGAGAGGGGACAATGAGCTGTTTATTACACTAGTTACCAAAGTCATAAAATAACGTTTTCTTATTCGTTGGCTTAACAACTTTGGGGACTTTAGTGAAATATCTTTGGTTGGTTAATTAAATTGAGTGTCAAAACGTTTCAACCACAAATTTAATCTACAGAAGGGCTAATTTTGTGTTTCATCATTGTGGATGTACAATTAATCAGCCTTTGTAATATCCCTTTAGATCCTTTGTTGGATTGTTTGCCAGCCTTATCATATTTTTTTAAGGATCGAACTTTTTATAAAAACCTGTATTTTAAAGTATCGGGACTGGGTTTAGTGGAGAGAAGCAAGAAATGGAAGACTCCACGAAGGAGATTGTAAAGAAGGCGGCTAATGCGGTTGGCAGCTTGAAGGTACATAAAATAACCACGGACCGACACTAGTTATAGAAAATCTTCGCTTTAAAAAAAATAGTCATACAAGGCGATAGCTACTGACAGAAAAGTAAAAAAATATGATATTATACATACATACAATTGCAGTTTCTTTGTAAAATTGTAGACATTAAAATAATTGTTAAATAAATAACAAACAGACGTTCAAAGGCCCTCACACCCTAAAGGCCTCTAGGGGTGTAGCCGCTAGTTGATTGTTATACGATTAATGAATTATCCCTAAATTAAATTTTTCTACCCAGGATACCGAATTTGATATCCGTTTCAACCCCGACGTATTCTCACCCGGCGTGGTGCATCCCGAGCCAACAGGCGAGGCCTACAAAAAGCAGTGCCAGCTGGTCAAGGATGCCGCCGACTTCCTGCTCACCGTCCAGATTCCCGCCTTTATCAGGTAGCATTTTTATACTCTACTCTGTAATATAAAGTAGTAAGGTTTTTAGTTTAAAGCTAAAGATTTCGAAAATTTCTGGTTCAAATTGGTTGTGAAGTTCAGGAAATCTTTGAGATTGTTTTATGCTATTTTTCTGACCTCACATAGAAGCTTGGATCAAGGAACTACTTACTTAAAAATTACCTAATTTGTGTGTGTAGCTAAGGATCTCGGTAATTGATAAATTGATATGGTTCGTCATTGTAGTAAAGCTTTTTCCTAAATCCGGGGGAAAGTTTATAAAAAAAATTTGGTCCATCAATCTATCTAGGGATTGTTTGGATCATAACACTGCTCCTATGGACGGATATACTCTTGATATCTTGATATCTATCTGTCTAAATATCTATCTATCTATCTAGGGATTGTTTGGATCACAACACTGCTCTTATGGACGGACATACTTTTGATAACTATCTATCTTTTTCCTTTTTCCTAAATCCGGGGGAAATTTTATAAAAATTTTGGGTCCATCTATCTATCTAGGGATTGTTTGGATCATAACACTGCTCCTATGGACGGATATACTCTTGATATCTTTTCTATCTATCTGTCTAAATATCTATCTATCCAGTGATTGTTTGGATCACAACACCGCTCCTATGGACGGACATACTCTTGATAACTATCTATATATCAAAATATGTCTCTATCTATTAGGGATTGTTTGGATCATAATACTGCTCCTATGGACGGATATGCTCTTGATATCTTTCTATCTATCTGTCTAAATATCTATCTATCCAGTGATTGTTTGGATCATAACACTGCTCCTATGGACGGATATACTCTTGATAACTATCTATCTATCTATCTAGGGATTGTTTGGATCATAATACTGCTCCTATGGACGGACAGACTCTTGATATCTATCTATCTAGAGATTGTTTGGAACACAACACTGCTCCTATGGAAGGACAGACTCTTGATAACTATCTATCTATCTATCTAGGGATTGTTTGGAACACAACACTGCTCCTATGGACGGACAGACTCTTGATAACTATCTATCTATCTATCTAGGGATTGTTTGGATCACAACACTGCTTCTATGGACGGATATACTGTTGATATCTATCTATCTATCTAGGGATTGTTTGGACCACAACACTGCTCCTATGGAAGGACAGACTCTTGGTATCTATCTAGGGATTGTTTGGATCATAACACTGCCCCCATGGACGGACATACTCTTGATAACTATCTATCTATCTATCTAGGGATTGTTTGGATCACAACACCGCTCCTATGGACGGACAGACTCTTGCGGACGCTATCCACAACCGCGGTATCAACATCAGATATCTCGGCAAGATTACTGGAATGATCCAAAAGGTAAAATAATATATTGGTTGAAAAGTTTAGACATTTGAATCTACCAATCAAAAATTATAAAAGTACACATAGCAAACAAAAGAGAGAACGGTTTATAATACTTTGGGGACTAGTCCCCTGCCTCTCTGGTCCCAAGATTTAAAAATTGCTTAAAAGCTATGAAATTAAACACAATAATTAAGTCAAAGTAATCATTATTGAACCAACAAAAAATTCTTTAAAGTCAAATGACCCCCCCCCCCTTGACCTAACTTAAAAAAGAGTAAAGATATTTATATTTCAGATAAGATATCCCCGCCGTTATTGGTAGATTTTCTTTGGGGATAGGGAATATATTCATAGCCCCTGCAGGGGACTAAGCTTTGGGGGGATCCTAGCGGGATTCTAATATTTAACTTACATAACTTTAAAAAACATCAAATATACGGTTTCTTTAAAATTTTAATGGTTTTTTATATTTGATATTATCGAAAAAAATTTGAATACTTCAAAAATTTTTCATCCGAAAAAAACTCTAGATTTTTTTTCTACTGTAGGTGCCCCAACTGGAGTATGTTCACCGTATCGCCTGTACAGAACTGGTTTTAAGAGCTGTCAAGCATATTTTCACACAATATCTGCAAGGTAGAAGTTTATTCCCATTACGGCTTCGAAACTGATTAATATTTGCTGGATTAGAACCGTTTCTCAGCAATTCTGTGAAAAATCATGTATAGCATCTATTATAGACAATTTTCTACCAATTTAAAATCTTAACATCAATTCTATCTTGGCTGTTACCTCGGGAATAACTGGTTTATATAGCTGTCTATAATACGATGCAATAAATAACTATCTATCTATATTTCTAGGTTTTGGATAGTGCTCTATCTTCATCTATTTAGCAGTTTATCTATAATCTATCTATTTAGGTTTGGACTTGTTAAGTATCGCATGCGTAGTGTCCCACATCTTAAATTGTCCTCTGTCTATATAGCAATTTATTTGTCTATCTTACTATCTATCTATCTATCTATTTAGGTTTGGACATGCCAAGTATCGCATGCGCAGTGTCCCACTTCTTGAATTGTCCATCATCTATCTAGCAATTTATCTATCTATCTATATTTCTAGGTTTTGGATAGTGCTCTATCTTCATCTATTTAGCAGTTTATCTATCTTTCTATCTATCTATCTATATGTTTATGTTTGGTATATAAGTATCGCATGCGCAGTGTCCCACTTCTTGAATTGTCCCCTGTCTATCTAGCAATTTATTTATCTATCTATCTATATATCTTGGTTTGGACATGCTAAGTATCGCATGCGCAGTGTCACACTTCTTAAATTGTCCATCATATATCTATCTATCTATATTTCTAGGTTTTGGATAGTGCTCTATCTTCATCTATTTAGCAATTTATCTATCTTTCTAACTATCTATCTATCTATTTATGTTTGGACATGCTAAGTATCGCATGCGCAGTGTCCCACTTCTTGAATTGTCCATCATCTATCTAGCAATTTATCTATCTATCTATCTATACTTC
The DNA here is from genome assembly GCF_053477335.1 of Acartia tonsa. Lineage (NCBI taxonomy): Eukaryota > Metazoa > Arthropoda > Copepoda > Calanoida > Acartiidae > Acartia > Acartia tonsa. The sequence continues at coordinate 40,808,777 of NC_137270.1, read as the reverse complement.
TAGGTTTTGGATAGTGCTCTATCTTCATCTATTTAGAAATTTATCTATCTTTCTAACTATCTATCTATCTATTTATGTTTGGACATGCTAAGTATCGCATGCGCAGTGTCCCACTTCTTGAATTGTCCATCATCTATCTATCAATTTATCTATCTATTTAGGTTTGGACATGCTAAGTATCGCATGCGCAGTGTCCCACTTCTTGAATTGTCCATCATCTATCTAGCAATTTATCTATCTATCTATCTATACTTCTAGGTTTTGGATAGTGCTCTATCTTCATCTATTTAGCAGTTTATCTATCTATCTATTTAGGTTTGGACTTGTTAAGTATCGCATGCGTAGTGTCCCACATCTTAAATTGTCCTCTGTCTATATAGCAATTTATTTATCTATCTTACTATCTATCTAACTATCTATCTATCTATCTATCTAGGTTTGGACATGCTAAGTATCGCATGCGCAGTGTCCCACTTCTTGAATTGTCTGCTGTCCTCCTGCACCAACCCCTCCGTTACAGTTCCTGATCAAATTAACTCCAAGAAAAGGTGAGCCTTATCAGGCAAATTTTGTATGATAACCAGACAATTAATTCCGTATGTACGTACATTGTTTATTACAGAATCCCAGCCTCCCATTTATTTTAATTTTAACTAGCTGAATGGATGTAGAAGTTACGTGGATAAAATTGTGAAAATATATCCATTACTAGTTTGCCTATTTTTCAGATTTAAGTCTTGGGAGGGTTTTAAGCTATTTTCTAGCCAATAGAAAACAGAGCACCTTGATGCTAGCAGCTATAACATCTATATAGGAAAAAATAACACTTTAAATAAAATTGTCTTTTCTGGTAGATCGAGAAACAAGAGCAAGAACAACAAGAATAAACAGTCACCCCTCGCTCCTTCAGGTTTCATATTCACTTTATCTCTAGTTATATTTCTATATTAACTTTTATTTACCTTTCTTGACATTTTACCTTTGATAACTTTCTTTAATTTCGCTTACGTCTGAACCGTTATTAAAATGGATATACGATACTTGGATATATTGACAGTGTAAAAGGGGGAGGTAGGTTGTGCTAAAATTCCGTAAAAGTGTGAGTTCACTAATAGATTCACTAAATATGTGTATTCCTTATTGAAAAGAACTATATACAAAACAAAGGGGGGAGGCGGATGTGCCACTTTTTGAAACCAAAACTAAAAGTCAAAGGAACTCAACTAAAAAAAGAGTTACAGGTCTGAGATTTTGCATGGCAGTTGCTTTATAGGGTTACAATATGGAACAGTGAAGAAACGGCGGCGCATCCGCCGAAAACCGCCGAGAAATTGCAAAAAAAAATTCGGCGGGAAACATAAATAGTTAACATAAATATTATCGTTCTACTACTGTTTTTAAGCATTAAAACTCACACCTTTACGGAATTTTAGCACAACCTACCTCCCCCTTTGTGGTCAATTTATCCTACTAATATGGACCACATTTATTCATACGTTCTTAGGTAGGTTGGGAGTGGATGGGATAAAGGGAGAGTGGGAATTGCTACTTTAACCTGCTACAAGGTTTATTAGAAATCATGATAATCTGGTGTAAGATGCAGGTAATAATAAATGCATTCCTGTTACAGATAGCGTAACCTGGGCAGATCTGAGTCCCAAGAGCCTGTGGGCCCAGATCAAGAAGGAGTGCAAGGCCTATTTTGATTGGGAGCTACAGCCAGAGTCGGGCGAGGCTTTTGTTACACAGTTCTCCATCACAAAGGTGGGTGCAGTTCATCATTTATTTTCAAGTATGGCTACGAAGAATCCGATTATTTTAGCTGGATTAGAACAGCCCTACCATTAAATGTTATGTATAGTATCGAATTATAGACAATTTGATGGCCCGGGCATTCGGGCCAACAAAATTAAGATAAATATTTTATAATTATTTCGTTATCCGCGAAAAACTGGCCATAATAAAATCAACAAACAATTATTCCAGTATTGCTCCAAATTTTATTAATTTTCGCTGGTTGTGACAAGAGAAGTGGAAAAATAAGTGCAGTGGTTATATAGCAATTTTGATTCGGAAAAAAATATCTTATTATTATATACCTACTATATGCATGTCTTTCTATCTATCTATTGTTGGTATCTAATTCTAGATATCTATTTAGACCATGTTGATGAGATCCTTCTGCATGAAGACCGGTATCCAAATTTTAATCAGGTATAACAAATATTATTTTTTTACAAATATTGCCCATAACAAACAATTTTTTGTTCATTTCTTTGGTGAAGTATATCCCAAGAATTGTACTATATCATATACTAGCGGCTACGCTCCTAGAGGCCTCTAGTGGCACTAAATATTTTTTTTATATATTTAAAATGTGTCTGTGTTGCGTTGAACTTTCTTTGTATAATCGAGACATCCTGTTACTTTATTATAGGATAGTCTATATGTACGTTTTGTACTTTCAGGGAGTACAACTTTGAGGACAAGAACAAGCAGACCTTCTCTGACGAGGACATAGTGAACATGTACCCCATTGTCAAGCACATCTCCCCCAGAGCTACGGACGCATACAACTTCTATACCACTGGACAGAGCAAGATTCAACAGGTCACATTTTTTATTAGAGACTTATAGGGGATAAGACAATGGATGATAAATTGTTGTATACCCCAAATTATGATAATAAACAAATTTCTCGTATTTATTCGAATCTGGTGGATAGGAACTGGTTCTCATCCATACGAAAAAACTATGTCTAGCATCGTATTATATCCAGCTTTTTACGAATATAGAAATGTACAATCATAAGATTAAAACCAGTTTTTTTAGCCGGTGCCTTCGGCACCTCGGGGCTAAAAAAACTAGTTTTAAATCTCATAATTGTACTTTCTATTGTAGAGCCGGATATCTGGCCAACGTTCGATATCCGGCAATTTACCGGATATCCGGCGTAAAAAATCAGCCGGATATCATGTAACCGGATAGTTTAATATCCGGCCGGATATTAAAAATGGCACCCCCAACCATTTAGGAGGGGGTATTTACCCCCCCCCCCCCCCAAATAATTTTGGGGGGGTAAATACTCATACTTAATTTGTAATAAAATTTAAATTCCCCCCCCAAAAAAAAAAAAAATTTTACCCCGGGGGTAAATTTTGGGGGGGGTAAACAAATTTTACCCCTGCCAACAGATTTCAGGGGGGGTAATTACCCCCCCCCCCCAAGCAAATTTTACCCCCGGGGTAAAAATTTTGAGGGGGGGGTAAAAAAAATTCGCGGCGCGCTTCGCGCGCCATTTTACCCCCCCCCCCAAAAAAAAAAAAAAAAGCTTGGACGCCCCTGTTAAGTAACAATAGTTTTTCAGTTTATTATATGGAAATAGACCGTTGCCAAATTATATTATTACTTTAAAAAATCACTTTTGGCTAATCTGGAGCCGGAGCCGTTTTTAACGAAAAATACGGCTCCGGCTCCACCAAAAATGTTGCTGCTCCCGGCTCCGGCTCCGGAACCCTGCTTTGGAGACTAGTTATTGTATAGAATACGTGGATATTGTGAGAGATTCTCGCATAGAATGATAAAATTTTTCTCCCAGCTGGCTAAGGACTTTACCTCACCCTCTGTTCCTGAACATTGAAGAACGAAGCCACCTATCTATATTGACCACAAAAATTTCCCTGCCACAATATCCACGTTTTCTATATCCATTGTAATAATGTCCCTTTCTCCCTGATTTTTTATTTAAATCCATATTGATTTTTAGGGTTTCCTAAAGGACGGCTATGAGTTGATCAGCGAGGCGCTGAACCTGTTGAACAACGTGTACGGTGCTATGCACCCCGAGATTGCGCAGTGCTTGAGAATGCTCGCCAGGCTCAACTACATCATGGGTGATCACGTAGAGGTAGGATAGTTTTTTTTTCAAGGCTCATGTACTTGAGTTTTGAAATATAGAAAGAATCTATAATCAATAATAAAAATATGTTCGTAATATGTTTGATTGTCTTTCATTCTAATATTTTAAGCTTCGCTTATATAAAAGTTTTTATCCTTGTTATTAAATAGCGCAGCTACTTCAAATTCCATGCACCATGAAAGAGCGTATTTTCTGTAGATATGGAAAACGGCGGACTTTTACAGGTTTATCCGACAAAAGTGGATGTCTTTTGGAAATTTGAATCATAACTTAAATTCAAAATGTTATTGATGAAACTGTCTAATTTTATCGTTTTACCTTCGTTGTACCTTTATCAGTAGTACCTTTCCTTATCAAAATTGAGAGTTAATTTATCGTCCATTTTCTAGTCCCATTCCTTAAAAATTCCTGACAAGAATCATTTTCTCTCAAAACTAATGACCAATACTTGTTTAAGGCCCTGTCCTGTCAACAGAAGGCTGTGCTGATGTCTGAACGAGTGAACGGACTGGGCCATCCCTACACAATCACAGAATACACACATCTAGCGCTCTACTGCTTTGCAAACACACAGGCTTGTTGCTATATAAAGTAGGCCAGCGGCTAAGCCCCTAAGAGGCATCCAGGGGTACTAAAGGAAGAGAGGGGGATGAGGGAGTCGACCCTCTACTTTCAAATTAGTTTTTTTTTAAACTTCGAATTGGTTATTTAATTTTTCTCAGTGTGGAGGTACTTAACCCCAAAATACTTTCCCTGTACTTATTAGAAGCGTCAATGTAAAAGAGAACCATATCGGTCCAGCGATTAGCGAGATTTTAAACTACAGAAATTCGTCCTGCTTCTCTTATAAGTAATAGCGGCATCGCCAATTTTTTTGAGGGGGGGGGTGTAATCCTTCCCCAAAATAGTTATAAACCTTCCTGGAACCTATGAGAAGCTACCCTGTTAAGGAGAACCTGATCGGTTCAGCGGTTAGCGAGATCCTTCGGTACAAACAAACAAAGAGACAGACAGACATCGTTCTACTTTGTATTATAGATATATGCAAAGTTGCAACATCTATGTATAAGAAGGGTCTAGGGAAGGAGTTTTTTAATTCATTTCATAATAAATAGAAGGGTGAGGGGATTCTGTGCTTGTAAAGGCGCTTTGAGGTAAATCACCTGAACACTATGTGGCAACAACTAAAATCTGCCAGGTATCTACCAGCTTGAAGCTGCTGTACCGTGCCCGCTACCTGGCCCTCATGGTGTGTGGCGAGAATCATCCAGAGGTTGCTCTCATCGATTCCAATATTGGTCTGATCCTGCATGCCGTGGGAGAGTATGATATCTCATTGAAGTAAGTTGTTTAGATATAGCCTTAAACCATCCTATCACTAAAATAAAAAATCTAATTTAAAACTCTCCATAGACTCATGCAAAGCTTCCCTAAAACGGAGAACTTAATTGGCCCAGTGGTTAGTGTGATCTGAATAAACATACAAACTAAATTTTGTTTTCCTTAAACTTTTCCTCTATTCAAAAGTATTCGTTGAGGAGGCGGTCTTTATCGATTTCAAGATATTATCTAGAAAACTGAAGGACATCATCTGCTTGAAATGGATGCAATGCTCAAACGCACATAAAAGGATACTAGGTTGAGTTCCGTCCAACAACAGACAACCAACTCTTTGTTGGCACGATGTTTGTCTGGATGTCATAATTAGTTTTTAAATGCGTCTGTTTATAAACTTTAAAAAGCAATTTATCGCGTATAGTAAAATGATTAATTCCAGTTTTTTTGGTACCAAAGACAATAAAATTGTCTTTATTTTTCTAGAAAAATATCTAAACCACGATACGATACATTATTTTTCTGTTTTACTTTTCAGTATGGCGGGAATTAATCGGTTTCAAAGCCACACTAAAAATATATTCTTCGTTTGATGCGTAGCTAAAATGTTTATCTTTTATTTCAGGTTCTTAGAGAAGGCCTTGGCTTTGAACCAGAGATTCCATGGAGCCAAGACACTGAAGGTTGCGGTCAGCTATCATCTGGTTGCCAGAACACAGAGCTGTATGGGAGATTTCAGGTAGATAGATTGATGGATAGATAGATGGATAGGTTGATAGATAGATCAATAGATAGATAGATAGACAGACAGATAGACAGAGAGAGAGAGAGAGAGACAGACAGACAGAAAAGGTTGCTGTTAGCTATCACCTGGTCGCAAAAACACTGAGCTGTATGGAAGATTTCAGGTAGAAAGAGATAGATTGGATAGGTAAACAGATAGATAGATAAACATATACTGAAGGTGATGGTCAACTATGCCATAGTTGATAGATAGTTAAATGAGTAGATATAAATAGATGTATGGTTAATTGATTGGTTAAATAAATACATATAATATAGAAGAAAAGAATTACAGCTACAAATAGATTTATGTTTAGTCTATAGACAAACAGATTTCTTTTTCAATTAAAGTCTTTGACTTTATTTAGAAACTCGTTTGTCAATAGCGCAACTACTCTAAAATTATTATTCATATATATTTCCTTACAGATCTGCACTGGCCAATGAGAAGGAGACATTCACAATCTACAAAACACAATTAGGAGAGGAACACGAGAAGACTAAGGAATCAGGTTTGTGTTACAGTGTGTGTGTGTGTGTGTGTGTGTGTGTGTGTGTGGCTTTGAGTGTGTGTTACAAAGCACAATTGGGAGAGGAACATGAGAAGACTAAGGAATCAGGTTTGTCTTACAGTGTGTGTGTGTTTGTAAGTGTATTTGTGAGTGTGTGTGTGTGTTACAAAACACAATTTGTGTTTGTGTGTGGGTGGGTGGGTGTGAGTGTGTGTGTATGTGTGGGTGGATGTGTCCTAATTTACAAAACATAATTGGGAGAGGAACACGAAAAGACTAAGGAAACAGGTTTGTGTTACAGTTTGTGTGTGTGTGTGTGTGTGGCTGTGAGTGTGTTTTGTGTATGTGTGGGTGTGTTTGTTCTAATCTACAAAACATAATTGGGAGAGGAACATGAGAAGACTAAGAAATCAGGTTTGTGTTTCAGTGTGTTTGTGTGTGTGGGTGGGTGTGTGTGTGTCTTAATCTACAAAACATAATTTGTAGAGGAACATGAGAAGACTAATAAGATTTTGTTTGTTATTTTGGAGGATTTTGCACATAAACAATTTTGCCTCACCAGCGAGTAGAGAGCCTGATTTTTTTAAGAATCCACTTTAGCTTGAGTCATAAGTAAACAATTCTTTCGTCTGCTAGAAATGTTCCTTTTTAGATTTGACGAAAAATCGGGTCATTCGTGTATTCTAAATATAGTATGCCTATTGGATATCCATTAGCTTAAGTAGTATGATGTATGTGTGTATGTTAATATATAAAATCAATGATATGTTTCACCAGATATTCAATTTTGCTTAAAGTATGTCTATTTACGAAGGACATTAATCTTTTTTTTCTCAAAAAGTTCAATTTTCCATAAAGATACTACCTAATCTTCATGGGTATGTACAATTTATAGAACCTACAGACAAATGATGTACAAGATAGTGTAAATATTAATTTTTAGGAGAATGTTTGAGACACTTGACACAGCAAGCTGTTGTTCTTCAGAAGAAAATGAATGATATCTACCAGGTAAGGATTTTAGATACATAGATAGACAGACAGACAGACCGGCAGACTTACAGAAAAGTGATGAAATCTTTTTCTCATATTTTCAGTTAAGCGCTGCAACCTATCAATTTTTTTTTTTTAATTATAGTCAGGGGGCAAATTAGTTAAGTTAGGTTACATTGGGTAATGGGTAGCCCTGCAGGATCATTTATCATTACTACTTTTCATTATTAGGACCGGTTTTAATCCAGCGAGAGAAAAAAATCGATTATGAAAAGTATATTTCTAAAATAATGAACATTTTCAGGGCAAATCCAAGACTGGCCTGCCACCAATCCAAATTCAGCCACCTAGCATGGGCAGCGTTCTTGATATGCTCAATATCATCAATGGAATCCTTTTTGTACAGGTTAGATAGATAGATAGATGCATAGATAGATAAATTGTTAGATATATAGATAGATAATCATAGGTAGCGTTCTGGATATGCTCAATATCATCAATGGAATACTTTTTGTACAGGTTAGATGGATAGATAGATAGATAGTTAGATAGAAAGATAGAAATAGATAGAATGATAGATATAGCATGGGCAGCGTTCTGGATATGCTTAATATCATCAATGGAATACTTTTTGTACAGGTTAGATGGATAGATAGATAGTTAGATACCTATATAGATAGATAGATAGTTAGATATATAGATAGATAATCATAGCGTACTGGATATGCTTAATATCATCAATGGGATACTTTTTGTACAGGTTAGATGGATGGATAGATAGTTAGATACCTAAATAGATAGATAGATAGTTAGATATATAGATAGATAATCATAGACAGCGTTCTGGATATGCTTAATATCATCAATGGAATCCTTTTTGTACAGGTTAGATGGATAGATAAATCTTATAGAGAGATAGATTATCAATGACTGGATATCGAGGTATGGGGGGGGGGGGACCTTGAAAAAAAGTCCCCAAAGTTTGCATAAACTTTTTTCATTCGTTGGCTTAACTTTGGGAACATTTCTAAATCACAATCAATCATTATAGTATTACTTGGATGTTGCACCAGATTTTCATGCACTCTAATAATTAGCAGGCTAAAATAACGATTCAACCCCTTTACCCCCCACCCCTCTTACTGAATGAACGATTATGACCAATACCTAAATTGACGCCAAATTTTCCTCTGTCAATATATCCACATTCCACGTATATCCTATATCCATTGGAACTCGGAATCTTAAAAGATTGATCTAATAAATTGTCGTCAATTTAAATTGCTAACATGGAACTCATTTATTGGTTAGTTCATTCATCCGGTATGAGGGAAGGGGGTTAAAGGGGGTATTTGGAGGGTATCGTTATTTTAGCCAGCACCGAGCATCACTTATCAGAGCACAAGGGGGCGCCGTAGCTCTGTGGTACCGCACTGAGTTACGGTGATGAGAATTCGAGTTCAAACCCATGCATGTTGCAATCACAACATGTTGTCTCGAATTCTCCAATGTGTATTCACGCAACCTCCCCCAGTTGCGTTGGAAGGGAGATTGTTAGGTAGTTTGGATGCCTAATAATCAAGTGTACAATACCATCACTTCCCTTAATCCCAGGCTCCTCTGAGGAGAGTGTCATTCATTACGGTGACTTAATCTGGGACACCTGCCATACTCAAAACCGGCGAGGGTGAGGTAATAACGAGGAGCTCTCATGAGACAGCGTGTCAAGTCATACTTGAACGTGGAGCTTAAGCTGGCCCTGTGTCTCAACAAAAGTGTCTCAACATACTCCAGGAGTCTAAGGTCCAAACCCTAAGAAACTATGGCTAATCAAACAAATCAGAGTACAAGAAAGTCTAGTACAACATCAATTAATATTGGATCTAATAAATGGACAAACTGTTTTAGATCTCTCAGCAAGATATTGAGAACTTCAAGAAGGAGTATGACATCAGACAACAAACAAAATCAGAAACTGATAAGCCAGAATCAAGGTAACAAAAATTACGAAACCGATTAATATCCGGTGGATTAGAAGAACCGGTTCTTAGCCATACTAAAAATTCATTTATAGCCATGGTTTACAGACAGTTTTCCACGAATAATAAAAAAACATGAAAATAATACCTACTATCGGCCCCTCGGGTTTTAATCTTATAATTTTGTATTTTAATATCCGCGGAAAGCTGTCTATGATATGATGCGATAAATAACTGATACAGATTGGTACTTGTAGGTATTTATTTTTTACATATGTAGGTATCAGGAATTTTTTAAAAATAATTATTACTAAAATGTACAAAAGAATGAGATTCCTAATTCACATATCATTTCAACTTTAAGAATCAGTATTTTATGTTTATTTTCCTAACTATTACAGGAATCATAAAAAAAGTTTTAAATCGATAGGACAATTCTAATAATGCTAAAAATTTTAGTTAAGGACGTATGTACGGACAGAACCTATTGTAGAAAAGCTTTGCTTTTAAATATACATCCACTATATTTTTGCTTGTTGTAAAAATACTATTTTCGTTTCAGTGAGAAAGCCGACCTGAAAGAGATCGACACCGACAACAAGGAGGCGGAAGCTGCCGCCGAATCTAAAACCGAAGAAAGCGTGACGGCGGCCCCAGCGGCTGTTATGGAGGACATCCCAGTGTCATGAGTTCGACACCCTCCTACTGCCTAATTTGCCAACAAATATTCTCAGCTTTTTTTTGTTAATTTGTTAGTCATTCTCTTGTAATGATATATCATCTTTTTTTTGTTTTTATTTATCATCGATCATTCTTAGACATTTATGTAGAAAATGATGAAATTATGAACTTAACATGTGTTGTAAAGGGATGTTTTCATGAACTGTGTTATAACAACGATGTTAAAAAAGTTCATGATTTGTAACTGTTATGAAAGACCTCTTTGAATTGCATTACATTCTGTCAAAAAAAAATATTAGGGTGTCAAAATAAATAAGACATCATAATAAACAATGTCCCTTTTTTTCAAAATTTGGGACATCCTATTTTCATTTGTAGTCATAAAAACTCGCAACTTGTACCATGAAACTAAAAGAGCCATAAATAGATGGCTCTTATTAGAAGGGCCTAATTTAGTTTAGATGGCCTTAAAATTGTAGTTCTCTTGTTTATTAATAATTCTGAGCTTGTTTTTTTCCTTGTTAGTAGATATTAAAATTAAATTCTATGCAATCTAAGATGTATTTTTGGCAAGCTCAGTTTTACCACCGTGAATCCTAGCTATTTGTATTAATATATAATATTAGATGTTATAATCTTATATTATTAATTTTCCTGTTTCCCCTAACTTAAAAATTCATCAATTTAATATTTTAATGAATCTTTGCGCCAAAAAATATCCAATTACTCGTTTTATTGTTTTGTTAGTTGGAACATTTTTTTGTAAAGGTTTTTTTAAAAATTGATTGATTGATTGAAGGGTTGAGACGGTGATTTTTTTATTTTAGCCTCTGGTCAACTTGTACATTACGTGTACTTAGTATAGTACAAAGAGTACAAACCCCAAATATTAATCCGTTTTATCATAAAAAAAATGTAAAAAAGTCTTTTGTGTTAAGCTCTTAAATAGCATTTTTTTGTAAGAAATATGAATTTTTATGAACTTTTCTTTCAAAAGACTTTTGAAGTGTATTCCTACAGAAAATTAAAATTGTTTATTATGTTACAGAATTTGTCGTAAAATTTATAAAAAGAAGAAAATTTAAACCAATTTTATCCTCGTTGTTTATAATTTCTTGCTAGTCTTATAATCGACTCAAATTCGTAACACGATGCCGTTAGATTTTTACCTAGTGTTTTTGTTAAAAATAGCATTAATAGTTAGTTTTCGCATCGTATTATAGACAGATATTCAAATAAAAAATTATAAGATTAAGTAAGCCCCGAGGGGGCGAAGGCCTGGGCTATCAAAACTGGTTTTTATTTTAATATTAATGGAAAATTGTTTGTGATACGATGTTAAACATGATTTTTCAGAATTGTTAAGGACCGGTTCTAATCCAGCGGATATTAATCGTTTTCACAAACCATACTGAAAAAAATTTTAGATAGTTTTGATAATGGGCATTTTTCGTCAATAATGTTATTTTTAGCATTAACTCTCTAAATTACTCAAAGGCAATGAAAATTAAAAAGCATTTTGTAGTCTTGTAAAACTCTGGAATAAAGAAATAAGAAAATGGGTTTCCCTGTTTTCACTCTTACCACCCCCAGATACGTAGAATTTATACAGAAAAATAAAAATCTTTCAGATAATTTGGACGCGCGCACCGCTGTATTAAAAATGGATGATAACTTTGAGGAGAGAAATGCTAGTGGGGAAGAAGAGTCGGATATGGATAATATGAATGATGATATGGATGCTGAACAGGTAGGATTAACCCCCAGAGAGAGAGATAGGACAATGGGCTGCTTATTACACTAGTCCTCAAAGTTTTATAATTGCGTTTTCTTATTGATTTTATTGAATTTTGATTGGTTGAATTATTGAGTTGAATGTCCAAACGTTGCAACCATTAATTTTAATCTACAGAAGGGGTACATTCATGTATCATCAAGGGGGATGTACATCAAATTATCGGCCATTGTCTTTGATTTACCCGCGACCGTGGCTTATCCTGTAGCGCATCCGCTCGTCGCCGGGGAGGTGATAGGTTCGATTCTCGACTTAAGACCGATCCATAATGTTTAAAAATGGCTTCTACTGCTGCTAAGTTAGGTGCACGGCATTAACATTTTGATTAGTGGCATGTCTTGGCTCCAAACCTGTGCTGCTCATTACTCTACAAAGTTGGGACTTCCAGACAAAGGTCTTGTAAACAGTTGTAAACTTAATAACCCGGGTGTTTGGTCAGACAAGGAGATATTTTAGACCCATCGTTTATCCTTGGTTATTGGACATAACGTTAGTGTCATAAACAGCAACCAGGGGTGTATTATGCACAAGATTCATTTTTTCCCCAGCTACAAATACTTTTTTTCCCTCATCGTTTTTTCCACCAAGGAAGGGGAAAAATTGGGAAAATATTTACAAGACTGTTAATTTTATTCATTTTTATTCTTGCATATTCTTTTAGTTTTTTTACACCAAGGAGGGGAGAAAAATGGAAAAAAAATGTTTTCAGTTCTCTTAATTTTTAAAAAAATTTCCCCCAACCACGTATTTTTTTTATTTTTGTGTCAATTTTGCAGAATATACACCCCTGACAGCAACCTTACCCGTTTTCGGCAACAGCAAGGGATTAAAACATAGACGTACAATGTACATCCCCAATGATGCACTGCTGGTTCGGACCAAACAATCAAGTTTAAAAAAAGAATACAACAAGATATTGGGCCAGTGAATGAGAGAGCGTTATTGTAAAAACTTGGGATGCCTTGAAATTTATAGGCCAATGTTTCAATATTCTACTGAAATAATAATAAACAAAAATTTTTAGGAAAAGGGGTAGTTTCACGAAATACATTTAAACTTAATTTAGTGAACCGCATATTTTTTCCTGGTTAATTGGTTAAACTACATTTATACCTATGGCATATATTTGAAAGAATTTAAATTTTCTACCACGAAGTTTTTAAAATATCAAGACTTAAAATCGTCTTTTTAAATTGCATATATCACAAAAAGACGATTTTCAAGTCTTGATATTTTCAAAACTACGTGGTAGAAAATTTAAATTCTTTCAAATATATGCAATATAAATATAGTTTAACCCATTAACTAGCAAAAAAATATGCGGTTCACTAAATTAAGTTTAAATGCATTTCGTGAAACTACCCCTTTTGTTAACTGCATATTTTTTTCTGTTCAATAGTTTAAACTACATCTAGAGGACCACTAGATTAAGTTTAAATGCATTTCATGAAACTACCCCTTTAAGCTACCTAGCCATTACCCCAGAAGACAAATAAAACTACTTTATAGAATATCTGCAGGTATAAGGTATTATATAACCAACAAGCGAAATAAATCTAAAATAATATTTGGGGGGCAAATAAAGAGGTCGCTATTTTTACGATGTGTTGCCGCCCCCCCCCCCCCCCCCCAACGACAGCTGAAAAACACATATAGGTTTCGTGATTTTTTTTCTGAATTAATTTCGATATTGGTATAAGCTGGAATAATTCTCGTCTACCAATTTTAGGAGTCTGATTTTCCTGAAAAGAAAAGAAAACCTGGAATTATCTACCTATCATCGATTCCGGAGGTAAATTTATATTATGATTGGAAAATGGGTATCTAATACCTATAAATCAAAGGGTACCTACATAATTTAGAAAAATTCATACTGACTTGGGTTCTGGTGTCCTCCGAGTGGAAAACTTTGCAGCTCTAATGGTGTTGAACTGTTGGATGCACTGCGTAAAAGAACTCCCTTTACATCCAGGCCGCTAATTTTTTAAATTTGGACGAGTGTATCACCTGAAGATATTTCTACCCAGTTAGCGGTTAGCGGTGTGACCTTCAGTGGCTAAACAAGCAAAACCTTATATAGACATTGTAGAATTCAATTTGCTGGGTGTAAAAATTAAAATTAAGTAAAGTAACCATTAAGAAAAAAAATATTGCCTAATAAAATTTTACTACCTAATGAAAGGGGGGTTTTTTTAATGCAACCATCTCGTAATCAATGTATAAATGGCACTTAGAATTCGAATTTTTATCCGAAATTTTGCATGAATAATCCTTGGTAGGTCTATTTTCCCTAAATCGAACAAAAAGTTGGAAAAGTAGCGGCTAACGGCTTGCGACTCAGCTGTGTAGCCATTTTTTTGGGTATTTTCAAGAGAAATCCATCACGAAACCTCTCTCCACACAATGTTCTTTTCCACTCCAAAACATTTTCAAACGGTTCTAGCCGGTAGTTGCTGGTACTAGAAATCTAATAAATGTTTTTTTTGTATCATTTCACATGATTTAAAGCAAAAATATGATTCAAAAAGTTGATTGCTACGTAATTTATGACAGATTTGCCCTAAAAAGAGCCAAAATACGGCTAAACGGCTGAGCTGTTAGCCGTTACTTTTTCAACTTTTTGTTCGATTTAGGGAAAATAGACCTACCAAGGATTACTCATGCATAATTTCAGATCAAAATTCGAATTCTAAGTGCCATTTATGCATTGATTACGAGATGGTTGCATTAAAACCCCCCCCCCCCTTTCTAAAATACATCCACTTTTTATTTAAAAAAAAAACAGTTTTCTATAGTTGCAGCATAGCTTTTTAACTATTTTGGGGGAGGGTACCTCCACCGCCCCGGAATAAATCGACCAAGGAAAAATATTCCCCCACCCCGAAGAAAAAAAAATGCCCTTTTAAATAAAACTAAATTGAAAATTTGATGATCAACATATTAGCTAAATTATTTCAATCTGTCGAAAATGAATATATAGAATTTAAATGTACCTAAGTATATTAGAATCAATATATTATTACTTGGAATTTACACCATGTTTTCACATACTCTGATTAAGTGAAACTCGCAACTGGCTAATTATTAACGACAGCCCCTTTTTTGCTCTTTTCCATGCTACTTAATGAACGAACTGACCAATAACTGATATCGATGTCAGCAACCTAAATTGACGACAAATTTTTTCTTCCAATATATCCACGTTTATATATTCTATATCCATTTAAATTAGGGAATGAACGTGAGTTCGGTGTTGAGGTACTTCTCCCGGTTTGGCGCAGTAGGTCGAACATATCTGGTTCCTGTACAAAAACGTGGCTTCCAGGCTAAGCTAAAGAAATTCGAGTTTATTCATCAGAGGTAACTATCGGGGTTTGAATTTGATGATAGCTTATTTTTTTAAAAAAATATAGGTACCTAAAAGTTTTTACAAAATTATACGTATTTTTGTTGCAAAACTTCCTAAATACAGAATTCTGTTTAAGGACATACTGACATTTTTAGGACTTGATTATAGAGATGATTCGCTTGTAATATTGTACCATGTTGTAATAGTAATCTGTACTCCAAAATTCAGATCAATCGGATGATTATATCATATAAAAAATTGTTGTTAAAAAAGTTTAAAAATCATCATGATTAAAACGGACGTACGGACATTCTTGTACTGATTAATATTATAGAGTTGCTACGATTTCTAAATCGTACCCAACAGTAACTGCTGCAGGAATCGTCATGCAAAGTTTGAAATTAATAGAACAATTTTAACTTCCCTAAATTATTGGAAAAAAAATATCCGTTATGTACGGTACAGACTTTCGGAAGGACGTACGGACCGACCCTAATTATAGAAAAGCGTCGCTTTTAAAAAATTATGTACATAGTTTTAAGTTTTTAACTTCTTTCACCACTTCAAAATTTGTTTATTGCTTTCTCATAATTTGTTTGTCTTAAAACGATGGTCTTCAAAAAGGTTTTCCGTCCACAATCAATATTTTCATAACGCCTAAAGTGGTAGCCATATAAGTTGCATATATAAAAAAAAACATGATTTTCAAGTCTTGATATTTTTTAAACTAACTGGTAAAAAATTTTAATTTTTAGTAGCGAAGCTACTCTATAATTCACTTTGTCCGTCCGTCCGTCAGTCCGTCCGTCCGTCAGTCCGTCCGTCCGTCAGTCCGTAACGCTATGGGGGAAATGGGATTTACTCAGCTCCTATAAAAGATAGAATGCTGAATTTTTTTGACAACATTCCCATCATTAAGGAGCACAATTAAGTATAAAACATCAATGGCGGTAGGACCGCTTTTTTTGCAGGTTTTAGGCTATTTTTGTATTTTTCACATTTTTCTCCATATCTTCAGTGTTTATGGTGCGATTTTCAAAATTTTTTCAGTTATAGATTTATAAATTAAATTTCCAGACGTTTCAAGAAAACAACTATGACGGTTAGACTGCCTTTAAGCAGGTTTTAGGCTATTTTTGTATTTTTCACATTTTTCTCCATATCTTTGCTGTTTATGGTCCGATTTTCAAAAATTTGTTAGTTGTAGATATCAAAATTAAATTTCCTGTCCTTTAAAGAAAACAACTATGAACGTCAGACTGCCTTTCAGCAGGTTTTAGGCTATTTTTGTATTTTTCACATTTTTCTCCATATCTTTCATGTTTATGGTACGATTTCCAAAATTTTTTCAGTTATACATATCAAAATAAAATTTCCTGTTGTTTAAAGAAAACAACCATGACTGTCAGACTTCCTTTTTGCAGGTTTTTGGCTATTTTTATATTATACATTTTCCCCCATATCTTTGGTGTTTTTGGTCCAATTTTAAAACTTTTTTGGGATATCAGTATCAAAATATTTTTTCCCATTGTTATGAGCATCTTTTATGTGATTTACTTTGACCGTCATCATTTACAAAATAAAACAGAGTTTCGTGTTTATTTTCTCCAATAAATCAATTAATAAATACACTTCAAATCTACTCGTACATATTACCATTAATGATTTTATTTTTTGTGCTTCGCTACTTATGGATGTTGTCATCCTTGTTTCAAGTATATGTCCTCTAGATGTAGTTTAAACTATTGAACAGAAAAAAATATGCAGTTAACAAAAGGGGGTAGTTTCACGAAATGCATTTGAACTTAATTTAGTGAACCGCATATTTTTAGTAGCGAAGCTACTCTATAATTCACTTTGTCCGTCCGTCAGTCAGTCAGTCAGTCAGTCCGTCAGTCCGTAACGCTATGGGGGAAATGGGATTTACTCAGCTCCTATAAAAGATAGAATGCTGAAATTTTTTGACAACATTCCCATCATTAAGGAGCACAATTGACTATAAAACATCATTGGCGTTCGGACCGATTTTTAGCAGGTTTTAGGCTATTTTTATATTTTTCACATTTTTCTTCAGTGTTTATAGTCCGATTTTCAAAATTTTTTCAGTTATAGATATCAAAATTAAATTTTCCGTCTTTTAAAGAAAACAACCATGACGGCCAGACTGCCTTTTTAGCAGGTTTTAGGCTGTTTTTTTATATATCTAACATTTTTCTCCATATCTTCAGTGTTTATAGTCCGATTTTCAAAATTTTTCAGTTATATATATCAAAATTAAATTTCCCGTCTTTTAAACAAAATAACCATGACGGCCAGACTGCCTTTTTAGCAGGTTTTAGGCTATTTTTATATATTTAACACTTTTTTCCATATCTTCAGTGTATATGGTCCGATTTTCCAAATTTTTTAAGTTAAGGATTTAAAAATTAAATTTTTTGTCGTTTTAATAAAACAACCATGACGGTCAGACTGCCTTTTATCAGGTTTTTGGCTATTTTTATATGTTTTACATATTTTCCCATATCTTTGTTTATTTTGATGCAATTTTCAAACTTTTATGGGATATCTGTCTGTATCAAAATAATTTTTCCCATTGTTATGAGCATCTTTAATATAATTTACTTTGATCATCGTCATCATGCAAAATAAAACAAGGTTTCATGTTTATTTTATCCAATAAATCTATTCTTGATTTTAGTAAAAACCTTTTAAATCTACCTGTACGTATTCCAATCGACGATTTTTTGTGCTTCGCTACTTATGGATGTTGTCATCCTTGTTTGCTAGTTAATTGGTTAAACTATATTTATATGGCATATATTTGAATAAGGGGGACGTAACTGAAGACTTTTTGATGCAGGGGAGGGGGGGGGGGGTTATCTCCGGAACCACTTGATGAACCGTGCAGATTTTTTGGACTTAAGCTTTCATGGGTATGAACATCTTATGGTTTCAATCTCAACCCCCACCCCCTAGCCCCCCGGGGCTCAAAACCCCCCTAAAAATGAACCTAACCTTAATTTTCTTAGAAACCATTTGACCAATAGAGATGATTTCTTAAACTTTAGCTTTTATGCTTATAAATTACCTTTTAGACTAGAAGTTACCCTCCTGCTGCCAACCCCTAGCCCTCCGGGGCTCAAAAAAAAACCCTAGAAATGAACCTAACCTTAATTATCTCTTAAACCATTTGATCAATACTGATGATTTCTTAAACTTAAGCTTTTATGCTTATTAACTGACTTTTAGTTTAGAAGTTACCCTCCTGCCGCCAACCCCTAGCCCTCCGGGGCTCAAATTAACCATAAAAATTAACCTAACCTTAATTTTGTCAGAAACCATTTGATCAATAGAGATGATTTCTTAAACTTAAGCTTTTATGCTAATAAACTTATTTTAATTTAGAAGTCACCCCCCTGTCGCCAACCCCTAGCCCCCCGGGGCTCAAATTAACCATAAAAATGAACCTAACCTTAATTTTTTAGAAACCATTGGATCAATAAAGATGATTTCTTAAACTTAAGCTTTTATTCTTATTAACAAACTTTTAGATTAGAAGTCACCCCCTGCTACCAACCCCTAGCCCTCTGGGGCTCAAAAACCCTAGAAATGAACCTAACCTTAATTATCTCAGAAACCATTTAATCAATAGAGGTGATTTCTTAAACTTAAGTTTATATGCTTATAACATAAACTGACATTTAGTTTAGAAGCTACCTCCTTGCCACCAACCCCTAGCACTCTGGGGCTCAAATTAACCCCAAAAATGAACCTAACCTTAATTTTCTCAGAAACCATTGGATCAATAGAGATGATTTCTTAAAGATAAGTTTATATGCTTATATAATGACTTTTAGTTTAGAAGTTACCCCTTGCCCCTAACCCCTAGCCCTCTGGGGCTCATATTAACCCCAAAAATGAACCTAACTTTAATTATCTCATAAACCATTTGATCAATAAAGATGATTTCTTAAACTTAAGTTTATATGCTTATAAACTGACTTTTAGTTTATATGCTTATAAACTGACTTTTAGTTTATAAGTTATCCCCTTGCCCCCAACCCCTAGCCCTCTGGGGCTCAAATTAACCCTAAAAATAAACCTAACCTTAATTTTCTCAGAAACCATTGCATCAATAGAGATTTCTTAAACTTATGCTTTTATGCTTATAAACTAACTTTTAGTTTAGAAGTCACCCCCCTGTCAACAACCCCTAGCCCTCCGGGACTGAAAAAAACCATAGAAATGAACCTAACCTTAATTTTCTCGGAAACCATTTGATCAATAGAGATGATTTCTAGGACTTAGACTTTAATGGTTTAAGAGTCACCCCCCTGCCCCAAATCTCTAGCTCCCTGTGGCTCAAAAGCACCCTAAAAATAAGCCTAACCTTCATAGAAACAATTTGATCAATAGTGCAGATTTATTTGACTATAGCTTCTATTGTTGTAAAATAAATATTTAATAATGGATGACAACGTCCAGAGAAGCTTTTAAATGATAAGAAAGGATCAACAAAAAGTGACATTAAGTTAAAAGTCAGCATGTTTTAAATGGACATTTGGACTTTTTGTTAATGATTTTAGAGTAGCTACACTTTGAAAATCGTACCTAAATGCTATAGAAATCATCATGCAAAGTTTAAAATCAATGGGACAATTATAATATGTCAAAACTAACGAAAAAAAGGCTAACCCTCACAGACCATATCTGCATATTTTAAAAAATTTACTAGAAATTTGAGTTTAAGTAGGTACCTTTTTAGGGGGTTTTTGAGCCCAGGGGGGCTATGGGGTCGGCGTCCTATGAACTAAAAGTTAGTTTATAACCATATATCTGCCAAACAAAAAAATAGTTTTTACACATAAAAGCTTTAGTCCAAAATATCTGAACTTTTAATAATGTGGTAACTTAAAAAATAAAAGTTAGTTTATAAGCATAAAATCATCTTTGTTAATTAAATGGTTTGAGAAAATTAAGGTTAGGTTCATTTTTAGTCTTTTTTTGAGCCCCGGAGGGCTAGGGGTCGGGGTTAGGGGAGTGACTTCTGAACTAAAAGTTATTTTATAAGCATAAAACCATAAGTTTAAGAAATCATCTCTGTTTCGGTATGTTTTTCTTGTATTCCCTGGCAAGTTCGAACCCATTAATCCCTGTTTCCTTACACCAAATTTCCTAGAGAATGAGTGTGTTACGCGGCATTCCTAACTATCTCCGCGCGGCGCGTGGCTTGTAAACAGACAGAAAAAACGCGCACTTTTCCTTTTGATTAGTCCCACGTGAAGAGCTACGTGATTGAAAATAATGTATTGCTTGAATATACATGCGCTCTGATGTGTGGAATATCTCAAATAAGCCTTCTGCTTAGTTTGACATCATAATGTGGTAAGAATTTATCTTTAATTCTTAATAATAAGCGTAGTATGGTATATTTTTACGAAGAAATTTAAAACATTAATTTTTCAACAAATAGACCATTTAACTGCTAACTTTTGACATACGAATATTTTCCTTAGTTTTATTGATCATTTGAATCTAAAATTATCAATTTCTGATGCTATTTAATATGTTTCGTGCCAATTTAAAGTTTTTTAGAAATTTTATATTTTTAATTAAATTGAAATCACGCAACCTCGATCTACAAAAATAATAAACCATTAATATTATGTAATTAATTTTTATATTTTTGTTTTAGATTCACTGTTTTCATGGTAATAAATACACATTTGTAAACTTCACATGTTGGTCATTCGGAGGGCTTGAGATTAAGATATCGAGAACGGCTAGGATTGCGTTCCGATACAATGAAAACAAGACAGAACAGATGCAGCTAAGAACATTCTGTGAAGTTTTGTGAATGTGTTGGTTGTGATACCTTACCACACATTATTATTATAGTCATAATCAGTACAGTTAACTTTAGTGACAATTATGGGTCCTAAAAAGAATAAAGGTGAACAATTGAGTAAGCGGCTGCGTCCAGCCGTTGATGCCCTAACCAGTGAGCTAAATAGAGTGATGAAGTTGGTCAGTGATACTTCAGAACTTAATGTTAGACATCTCACTAAGGAATCAATCCTTGTCCATGACAAGTTCGAGACATTTGACAGCATCATGGTCGGTTTTAGCAAGCTTGGTTTGAGAATCCAAGAGCTTGATGAGTTTAGTGACATTTATTCTGATATAGTTACTGTACAAAAAGACTATAGTTCTTTGAAAGATGCTCTTGATGCTATAGAAGAGCTTAGTGACATTCAAAGTGTTGTTGATGTTGTTGGTGATAATTTGCCTAACCATCAGGCTGAACTTTATGATCGATGTTTGAAGATTGTGAAAGTTATTAAAGGGCCATACTTTCCCTTGCCTGATGCAATTATAAACACTTTGTCTGCTTTGATGAAACGGCTGGCTGAGGTTAAGCTTGAATCTGTGAAGCCACCCACGACGACGGCGGGTGCCTCGACAGCATCGCCATTTGTGTCACCGTTTGGCACACCACAGTTCGTCGCCGGTTCTATGTTCACGCCAGGATATATGAATCGTGTCGACGAACGTCTTCTTCCATCTTTCGACGGCCTGGAAGCTTCCTATGTAAGTTTTAAAGACACTTTTAAAAAGCTTACTGTAGGACAAGACCCGTCGTATTTACAGTTATTGTTAAGCAGTGAAAAGGTCTGTAAAAATAAAGAGCTGAGACTCCAGTTAATTCAGATTCAATCGCATGAATCTCAGTGGGCCTACCTTGACGCACGTTTTAAGTCCAAAACACGTCAGATGCTCTGCCTTTTCAACCAATGGGAGAAGAAGTCTAAACCGTCGGACTCCAACCAGATTGTGACTGTGTTAGCAGAGTTTGGCGGAGCAGTTAGCCAGCTGGAGCAGCTGACTAAAGATGATGAAGATGATGAAGTTACCACTAGCCAGTGGTTGACTGTGATACTTCTTGAGATGTTATCCAAGAAGTTGCCACGTGATTTTCAAGATAAGCTCAATTTATCATTGGGCTCGATGGATGTCCCAAACGTCCCAAAGCTGTTAAAGATTATTGAAGAACAGCGTGGCGCCATTTTAATGAGGTGTTCGACTGATATGGACACCCCCTCTAAGAAGAAAGGTAACCCTGCGACAGCCGCTACCGCCGTAGGTAAACCTGGTAAATCTAAGATGAAGCAGTCATGTTTTGTTAATGGCTGTAGTGAGATGCACTTACTTTACAAGTGCCCAAAATTTCATGACCTGTCAGTGTCAGACAGGAAGAGTATTGTGGAGAGTGCTGGATGCTGTTGGATTTGTTTGCAAAAAGGGCATAAATCTGTGGATTGCCCGAAGGCAGATGTAATAGGCGGCTGCAAAGTGGACAACTGTGGTCAGGCCCATAACAACCTTTTGCATGAGAGTGTTGATATGGCCGCCGCCGTCTATGAAGTACATACTTCCCCTGAGGCGAACCTAATGTTAATGTTACAACAATTAGACGTCGTTGACATTAATCGCCAGAAGGTCCCAGTGAACGCTATGTGGGACACTGGTTTAACTACCACAATGGTAACCCAGTCACTTGTTAATAAACTTCAGTTACCTTTTACTGGACGTTCAGCAAGAATTTCTCTAGCTGACGGTGAAGTTAAACGTCTCCCGACGGTCAAGCTATGTTTAATTGATCGACACAAGAATTATCACATATTAGAACCTGTGGTAGTGCCTCTCATTGGTCCAAAAGAGGCGATCTGCTCCATAAATCCTGTGGAGGCAGCTGTTTTGTTTGATATGAAACCTGAAGATTTTACTTTGGTTGATGGGCAGGTTGATTTGCTCGTAGGGCACCTGCACCCATCGATGTTTCCCTACTCTGAACGTTCAGTAGGAGAAACCATGCTTTACTCCAGCCTGTTTGGATCTGGATATTTTGCTGTTAGTGCTAATGGTTTAGCAAAGAGTAGGTATGTTGTCTGCTCAGATGTTCAGCCGCAGCCGACTGTTGGTGCTGCTTGTGATGCTATTATTGAACCTGTTGGTTCTGCTTTTAACGCGGCTGATGAACCTTTTGGTCCTGCTAGTGCCGCAGCCGTTGACAACATGGCTACGGTGGGTGTTGCCGTGGCTAATATTGATAATGATGTTAGTTGTGCTGCAGTTATTCCTGATGATATTGGTAACGATACTGTAGTCGTTGATAACTTTGTTACGGCGGGTGTTGAGCCGCTGAATGATTCGGTTCCAGCCGGACAAGAGCCGACGGGAGTTTCGGTTCCGGCTGGACAAGAGCCGATCAGAGTTTTGGTTCCAGCTGGACAAGAGCCGACGGGAGTTTCGGTTCCAGCTGGGCAAGAGCCGATAAGAAATTCGATCTCGGCCGGACAAGAGCCGACGGGAGTTTCGGTTCCGGCCGGACAAAAGCCAGTAGATGATTCTAAGTTTTATGACAGCCACACTTTTATTACGTGCCCTGGTGGTGTTATGAATCAAGAATCGACTTGGTTGCTGCCAAGCTGGCCGCCCGACGCAGGGTAAGAGGCCTGCCAATGGCGGTTGGAAATATGGCGGGTGTTGCCGCCAGAAAGTCATTGAAAATATTCAAACCACACATATCTAATCTACAACATAAACTATTTATGTGAAAATGATCTTTAAAGAAAAAATATTACAAGTTATATATTAGGCTTGTGAAGGGAACCAAATTGGGTTCTGTAAAGAATAAGTATTCATTATTCAACTAATTTTATTGTTCATACCTAAGCACAAAAATTCTACAAAACTGTTTAGACTTTTAAAGCAGATTTAAAAAGATTTTGTTTCTTTAAGTATGATTTGAAAAGCAAAAGTTTGTGTGTATCAAATACCAAATGATTTGCAGATTTTAAATTGAGAAAAATAGATTTACAAATTATTTTTCTAGTTTTTTTTTATGGTTCACGTTTACTTAAAAAATGTTATTTCTCAGATTCTCATATGAAATAATGCATTAAAGTAAAGAACACAACATGTAATATTATTATGATAATGTTTAAAATATTTCTCGTTATTATTTTAAAAGATTATCGCAAAAAATCAAGATATTTGTTTAAATTTGTAAGCAAATCAAAGATTTTCTTTCATTCCGGAGGCAAAGATTTTTAACAATTCATGTACAAAAGTTTTCTTTCACTCCGGGAGCTGGGATTCCTATTAATCCACGCGTTAAGATTTTTTTTTCTTCATTCCGAGAGCAGAGATTCGTAGTAATATACGTACCTAGCGATTTCGGACAATTTTAAACCTTGAGAAAATACTTTAGCAATTATTTTCCTAGGCATATATATTTTTCGTTCATGTTTAAGCATTTATAATAATGAACACGATGTATGGTATTATTAAAATATTGATTATTATTTTATCTGAATGCCACAGAATTAATTTAAGATAAACTATGCATATTTTAAATTAACTCTACCTTCATTTTTATCGTATATATTAAAATACTGCTTCAATGTATTTATTTTTGAAAAAAGAAATTAACCATTTCTTAAGATTTATAAGTAACGCAAATTTTGATACAATTTCGTTTAAACTTTCAAATCGATGCAAGATTTTTTCATTTGAAATGCAAACTTAAGTTTTTTATACGTTTACGCAAGTTCTTTCAATGATTTAAGTCTTTCCGGGACCAGGGATTTTTTCGCGGAAAATTTCCTAGGTACCTGCACAGATATAAACATTTTTATCCTTGTTGGATTGAAATTTGATATGATAAGAAATTAACAAAATGAGAGTTTTACATCATTTAAATATTTCTTTATGATTTATTATAATCACATAAATAATTTAATATAACATGCATATTAAAATTATTACTATTTACCTTTGAACTGATGTACCTAAAGAGAAATTGCAGATTCAGCATTTTAAAGTTCTTTTCTTATATTGAGCTTTTGTTTTATTTTGGTAATTTAATTTGCATATTTCAATTGCAATTTTATTTTACACAATTTTAATTCACGAAGATTTAAAATTATGAAATTTTAATTTTCCGATGTTTAATGATTTTTATGGTCATATTTATTTAGATTTAAGTATCTATTTTATTAAAACATGTTAGATTTAAGGATCTTACCTATCTTATCTTAAAAATGTTTAGATGTAAGCCCGAGTATTTTTCCGCTGGAAACAATGCTAATTATTGAGAAGTTTTTTATGAAATTCTATTTTTCTTTTCTAGCAAAAAGATTTAGTAGAAAAAATGTCATTATTTAATCTTTCTTTCTTTTGATGAAAAAAGTCTGAGTTGATTATTTAATTATCGATGCGATTTTTAGTATAAAAATCATTTACCTATTTTATTATGTAGGTGCCTAATTGAAGTTTAGGTACTATTGATTATTAATTCATGTATTCGCAATTACATGGTCTGTAATTCTAATTTTATTGAGATTATGAGGCCATGATATAATGAGATGTGTGAGTGGTAAATGTGCAATTCATGTATATTGAATGCTTTTCCCATTCCTTATTCCTATCCTTATGTGGTAGTGGACTCGGTTTGAGTTATTGTGGTATTCGCGAGTTACCATAATTAATTTTAGGCCTTATGGCCATAACATTTTAAACTCTTGTGGTTTATGTGTTGTGAGATTGTGATTTCGTGGACACTGTCTGCACGCATATTGCAAATATGAGGTATTGTGTTCGATTCCCAGTGAATAGACGGGTGTGTTTCGGTATGTTTTTCTTGTATTCCCTGGCAAGTTCGAACCCATTAATCCCTGTTTCCTTACACCAAATTTCCTAGAGAATGAGTGTGTTACGCGGCATTCCTAACTATCTCCGCGCGGCGCGTGGCTTGTAAACAGACAGAAAAAACGCGCACTTTTCCTTTTGATTAGTCCCACGTGAAGAGCTACGTGATTGAAAATAATGTATTGCTTGAATATACATGCGCTCTGATGTGTGGAATATCTCAAATAAGCCTTCTGCTTAGTTTGACATCATAATGTGGTAAGAATTTATCTTTAATTCTTAATAATAAGCGTAGTATGGTATATTTTTACGAAGAAATTTAAAACATTAATTTTTCAACAAATAGACCATTTAACTGCTAACTTTTGACATACGAATATTTTCCTTAGTTTTATTGATCATTTGAATCTAAAATTATCAATTTCTGATGCTATTTAATATGTTTCGTGCCAATTTAAAGTTTTTTAGAAATTTTATATTTTTAATTAAATTGAAATCACGCAACCTCGATCTACAAAAATAATAAACCATTAATATTATGTAATTAATTTTTATATTTTTGTTTTAGATTCACTGTTTTCATGGTAATAAATACACATTTGTAAACTTCACATGTTGGTCATTCGGAGGGCTTGAGATTAAGATATCGAGAACGGCTAGGATTGCGTTCCGATACAATCTCTATTGATCAAATGTTTTCTGAGAAAATTAAGGTTAGTTTCATTTTTGGGGTTGATTTGAGCCCTGGAGGGCTAGCAATTGGTGATAGGGGGGGGGGGGGAGTGACTTCTAAACTAGAAGTTAGTTTATAAGCATAAAAGCTCAAGTCTAAGAAATCATCTCTATTGATCAAATGGTTTCTGAGAAAATTAAGGTTAGGTTCATTTTTAGGGTTTTTTTGAGCCCTGGAGGGCTAGGGGTTGGCGGCAGGTGGGTGACTTCTAAACTAAAAATTAGTTTATAAGCATGATAGCTCAAGTTTAAGAAATCATCTCTACACCGGTGTCCTGGATAGGAAAAAGGTTTTTTTTGACATACGTCTCACAAGACCTATGTAGCCATGACCGGGAGACGATGACGGTTCAGTACATGACTTTCGTTAAATCACAGCTGATCATTTTTGTGGATTTTTTTTTAAAATTACTTTTATACCCAAATTTTCATAGTTTTTCTCAAAAAAATCACATTTTTCTCACATTTACATCTTAGTTAGACTAAATTTATGCAAGTAAAGTATAGTAAATACAGCTGAACCTAAGGACTGTGTTATCATTAATAACAAAATCTTTAAGAATCGTTTCATGTTCCTGTTGCATGGCTCATGACATATTATATTGTTAAAACATAGTTTCTGGCTGTGAAAAGACATCCCTCTGAGGTTCCACTAATGAAGGTAATATAAACATGCTTCAAAAACAGCAATGATTTTGTTCCAAGATTTCCTTGAAATATTATCAAGTTATCCTGCTCAATATCGGTTCCTGGCTGATTTGATGTCTCAACATCAAAACAATATCTGCTTGGGGTATTACAGATGTCCATAACCACAGTTGCCATGTTCAAAGTCCTATAATACTATATATACAAGGCTACAATTTAATATACAACCAGTCCCTGGTTCTAAAGAGCTTGCATAAGGTTAATATAGCTGAGTCTTGATTGAGTCTCTGCCCTTTGTTCACACTGGTTGACATGGAAGATACTTTTGTTCTTTGAAGCAAGAGAGTTTTAAGTGGTTCAAACTGTGTTAT
This sequence comes from Acartia tonsa, assembly GCF_053477335.1. Lineage (NCBI taxonomy): Eukaryota > Metazoa > Arthropoda > Copepoda > Calanoida > Acartiidae > Acartia > Acartia tonsa. The sequence goes on along the minus strand of NC_137270.1, from coordinate 40,780,967 downwards.
TTAGATTAAGTAAAAGTCATAACAAGGATTTCATAGGTGAACCTACAGAATGATTATAGATACATATTGGATTCTAAGCTGGATGAAGAATTTGTAAGTTAGTGTATTCAAACATTGTGCTGATTTGACTCATGAATGTAAGCGCAGCTAAAGGACAGAAAAGCACATAGCTTGAAGCTTGAAGAAAATCATAGTAGCTTATGACTAGAGTGAATGTGAATGCTGGTTACATGATCATAACTGGATTTCAATCAAGTGTGGGTTTCTTTGGTGACTTTAAAACCCAGTTTGAAAATAAAACAAAGGCAAGTTTTCTGTCCTAAGCAGATCAATACTACCCTTCTTAAAAGCTACCAGTAGTAAAGGGACCTAGGAAGGTGTTAAACAGGAAGACCACAATATAGGATTAGCAAAGCAAGAATAAAGGGCAGTTTGTCTATCAAATGGTGTTATATTTGGAATCATAGACCCCCCTGGCTTTAGCATATCAGTCAGCAGAGTAGGCAGAAACCATGGTGAATTTTTGAGTAATAGAGAATGAGAGGACAGGAGCTCTTAGCTGAAGTAACTAAGGCAAGGGACTCTTAAAGACCATGTAGCTAGATGCATGGCAGTCTAGGCTTTCACCCATGGAAAGATTTCTCATGACAGTTGCTAGTTCATAGGAAACCAAAGGAAGTAAAAAGTTAGAATTCTTGAAATTTTATTCTGAATCTTGAGGTAATCCCTTCATATGGCAAAAGTCAAGCCACAAGTTCAATAGCAAACAAGTACCAGAACGGGAAGTTGAAAAAAACTTTGAAGAAAGAGTCAAAAGTGTGTGAAATTGATGATTAACAAACAAGGTCAGAATTCTAAACTAACTTCCATCAAGATTTATAGGCTGGGTGAACCATGTCAGCCAGCTAGATTAGAGGACTAGCTATACCAGGGTGGAGAGAGGTACCCTGTTTAGTAGACAGTATTGTGAGGCATACTTGTTAAAGTTAAAGGACAGGGATGGTAACTTCAATGTCTTGAAACATGGATCTAGTTTAACAGGTGGATTGATAGAAGAGAAAGAAATTGTGAAAAAAATTTGAGGGCAAAAACATTATGTTGCTTAGTCAAAGGCAAAGTCAGATAGATTGAATCATGTTGAAGCCAGGTAAAAGCCTATGGAGGCCAGAAGCAGTTCTTACGTGCAATTCATTGTTGAACATTAATTCAAAATAGTTAACTATTGCTCAATTTCTGACTACAAACCTTATTCCATTGATTCTGAAAGATCTTGTTATAGGTAATAGCACAATCTTCAGTACAGCAGTTACTTATTATACTTTTCTTGCGTAAAAACTATGAAATTTTGGGTAAAAAACTAATTTTCAAAAAAATCCACAAAAATGATCAGCTGTGATTTAACAAAAGTCATGTACTGAACCGTCATCGTCTCCCGGTCATGACTACATAGGTCTTGTGAGACGTATGTTAAAAAAAACCTTTTTCTTATCCAGGACACCGGTGTCTATTGATCAAATGGTTTCTGAGAAAATTAAGGTTCAGTTCATTTTTGGGGTTGATTAAAGCCCCGGAGGGCTAGCGGTTGGTGATAGGGGGGTGACTTCTAAACTAGAAGTTAGTTTATAAGCTTAAAAGCCCAAGTTTAAGAAATCATCTATTGATCAAATGGTTTCTGAGAAAATTAAGGTTAGGTTCATTTTTAGGGGGGTTTAGAGCCCCGGGGGGCTACGGGGTGGGGGTATGGGGTTGATATTGAAACCATAAAATGTTCATACCCATAAAAGCTTAAGTCCAAAAAATCTGCACGGTTCATCAAGTGGTTCCGGAGAACCCCCCCCCCCCCCCCCCTGCATCAAAAAGTCTTCAGTTACGTCCCCCTTTAAATTATTTACCACGTGGTTTTTAACCCTTACAGATCGGGCCCCTATTCCCACATTAATAGATCGGGGGGAAGGGGGGGGTCATATTGACCCCCCCCTCTATCTCGGCTTCTGTTACAGATAAAGACGTAAAATTTTTTTTTGGTGGTTCATGTGTATTTTTAGAGAAAATTACTTTTTCTAGTCATAGCGGTCAGGCCGCTCCTTAGCCGCTTTTTAGCGGCCAGCCGCTAAATTTTAAAACAGCTGTAGAGCGGCTAGTTTTGCAGCTAGGATCACCAAATTTTAAGACGAACTTTTATTTTTCATAACAAAAAAAATTACTTTTTCTGATTATCGCCAAAAAACGGCAAATAACGGAAACTGCCATTTTCGGCGGTTACGGCGGTAAAACGGCGGTTGGCGGCGCCAATGAATATTTTTATCTGTTTATTATTGCTCAAGGATTTACCAAAAAAATTTATAGGTCTCTAGCTGTAATAGAAGCCACGATATTCATTATATATGTCTGTAGTAAAAGCCGGACAAAAATCGGTCATAAAGTCGGTCAGGGTGCGGTCAAACGGTCATAACACCACTTGGCTATACTCAAAAAACGCCTGTCTCAGAAAACGCCTATCTCAAAAAACGCCCATCTCAGAAAACGCCTATCTCAAAAAACGCCCATCTCAGAATTCGCCTATCTCAAAAAACGCCTTTTTCATAAAATGCCTACTACATTTTTAAAAATCATCTTGTGATGAAACATGTAAGTCTAAGAAGGTATTGTGAATATTATACAATATGTACATTATAAATCTTCTTATTGAAATATCTATCCCTGAAGTATAATGTCACTTTTGTACATTCCTTAGGCACTTTTTATTTTTGTAAGCCTTTTGAGTAACAACATACTAAAGGTTTGCTTTTTGAAAATTGATCACAATTGAATATCAAAAACTTTTACATAGTCAATTCATCTTTTATTTTTTATTTTTTTCATATATCTACTGCAAACAACCCAGTTTACTTTTCAGTTATTACATAAGATGAACAACTATGAGCTCTATTAAAACATACTTTTTATTTATTTTCTTTATTATTTGACCTAATATCTTGAATTAACAGAATATCAGGTTGAAATGTTGTAAATATGACTAAACCTAGTAAATTTGTTAAGAGATAATCATAAAGATGTTGTAGAATTTTGGTTGGGTGAATTTTAAAATGGGGTTGTGAAATTTGGGTAGGGTGTAAGGAAGGAATAAATAGTTTGGAAAACACGAAATTATGTTCTAGTTTTTATTATGCTTGAAAGAAATTTTAGATTCATGTTATATAATTATTAAAATACACAAATAATATACAAAATATTTATTGAGTATGATATGCTTTAAACTTATCAGAATTAGATAGCTGTTCCTCAAAATAAAAAAAATAGTTTAGAATACCTAATCATTATAAATTATACATTTTAGGGGAAAAATAGGGTGAGGTTATTTTAATGTCTTATCCCTATATTCCTTCTTATTCTTACCAGATTAAAAAATGATGTACTTTTGAATGAGCTTCAATAATTAAACTCTTTCCTTCAATGAGTTCTCTCTCCAATAGTGTTCTCCCATTTATTTAAACTGCCCATTTTCTCTAAATATAGCAGCTACTCTTTAGTTTACCATTTTATCCATCTTTGTACATAGTTTATAAAATGGTTGAATTGGTAACTATTTATTTGTGTTTTAAATAAGAGATCATGAATGACAAGTATTTTATTATTCTTTTGAATACTATTAATAAATTAGGCTTTATTTTTAAAAATGTAGTGGGCATTTTATGAAAAAGGCGTTTTTTGAGATAGGCATTTTCTGAGATGGGCGTTTTTTGAGATAGGCGTTTTCTGAGATAGGCGTTTTCTGAGATAGGCGTTTTTTGAGATGACCCCACCACTTTTCTCATAAGGTCATTGATATCTCAGTATTCACCAAAAAAAATTTAGGTTTCTACCATATATACAAAGTCATAATGTAGAAATTAAGATTTATTTAGAATTTTTTTAAATTTTGGTGCTACCCAACCGACTTTGACCGGACACCACGACCGACACAGACCAGATATCCTAATAAAATCAACTCTTGCCGACGTATAATTACTAAACTTGAAAAGTCATGAAGTCACAAGTCTCTATCTTACCTACAAGAAAAATGACATTGAAAAAATAGAGGGGGGGGGGGTCAATATGACTCCCCCCCCTCCCCCCGATCTGTAAGGGTTAAAATATCAAGACTTGAAAATCTTCTTTTTAAATTGCATATATCACGAAAAGACAATTTTCAAGTCTTGATATTTTAAAAACTACGTGGCAAAAAATTTAAATTCTTCCAAATATATGCCATATAAATGTAGTTTAACCCAATAACTAGGAAAAAATATGCGGTTCACGTATCATATGGCCAACGTTCGATATCCGGCAACTTATCGGATATCTAGCATTATAAATCATCAGGATATCCGGTATTCGGTTGGATATCCAGCGCCAGCCCAACCCTATTTTCTATTATATACATATGTGACTTAATATAAACAAAAATAATCGTCTGCTGCAAAATCCTTCTTAGGTTAGAAGTTTCAATGTGTCTAATTGGCTATCAAAGGGAATAAATCTAATATGTAATATGTTTGTTTTTAAGATACTCTGAAGGATGGATAGAGTTTATGAGTAAGAAAATTGCCAGGAGAGTTGCAGAACAGATAAACTGTACGCAAGGTAATATTAATTATGGATTTATAATCACCTGGATCTTACACCAGATTATCATGTACTTTAATAAAGTAATACTTTTAGCTGGCTAGAATAACAATCCCACCAAACACCCCCCCCCATCCCCTCGCCTCTTATTGGATGAACGAACTGAACAATAAATGATGTCCATGTTAGCAACCTAAATTGACGACAAATTTTTCCTGTTTTAATATCCACGTATATTCAATATTTATTAGCAATGACAATTATAAAAGCAAAAGAGTCAGTCCGTATATACGTAACGGATAGCTTTAGACTTGTTAGATTTGTCCGGTCTCTTTGTAGGTCTAATGCTAAAGTTGATAAAAACGCTTATTGCAGTTGACGAGATTTTAATAAACAATTTGTTTTAGTTGGAGGAAAGATGAGATCCAAAAGTTATAGTTCTCTGTGGAATATCAAATATTTGCCAAGGTTTGTTTGGTTTTAAATGATTTAAAATTGTCTAAACTATCAAACAATCGGTGGAATACAGCGGTTTTCGGTGGCAGCCACGGTTTCGTCGCCGTTTCTTTAGTTTCATACTGTGCAACTGCCATGCCAAATATCAAAGTCTTTGAAAACATAAGTTTAGGGGGGAAAAGCATAAAAATTACAACCTTGGGGGGAAAGGGTAATTTTGTTTATAAACCCTGAACCACTCTTTTTTGCAATCTACATTTTACTGGATATTTTGTCTATGGGTAGTCCATAAGTGTACTGCTTTACAGTACATTGTTTCTATTTGGCTCCGGCTCCAACCTAAAATCAAGAAAAACGCTACATATTTTTTTCCACGTCTATTTTTGACTTTTGAAGGTTTCAAAAGTTCAATTTTTGATAAAAATCGTTTTGAAAAACTTGAAAGGGGCATTTGCACATGACAAAACAGAGTTACCAAATTATGATTTATAAAAAATCTCTTTATTTATCTAGTCCGGAGCCAAAGCCGTTTTTTAACGAAAATTACGGCTCCGGCTCCAGCAAAATATGGCAGCTCTACGGATACGGCTCCGCAACACTGCTCTAAAGTGATAGGGATCGAATATCTTTTTTTCAAATATTTCTTATTTATGTAGAAAAACCATTAATTTCTACCTTATACTATATTTCATAATAATCCCTTAAAAATTGTTATTTTATCAGAATCAATCTTTAAAAGAGGAGAAAAGTGCAAAAAACGTTTTTTCATTGATTTGTTTTAGATTTGCATAATACAGTGGATCAGTAAAAAATCAAAAAATATAGTTTTTGATTCATATACAAGCATTTTACTATAAAAGAATCTTTTTTTATCATAAATGTTTCTTTAACAAATAGAATGTACTATAAAGCTGTACACTTATGGACTACCATAGACAAAATATCCAGGAAAATGTAGATTGCATAATAGAGTAGTTCAGGGTTTAGTAACTTGGTTTGTACTAAAATTTGTGGGTTCCATATTTATCCCTTGGGAATAGGATCCCTGAGCTATTCATAATCTAATTTCTCGTATTCATTCGAATCCGGTGGATAGGAACCGGATCTCATTCATACGAAAAACTAAGTCTAGCATCGTATTATATCCAGCTTTCTACGAATATATAAATGTACAATCATAAGATTAAAACTAGTTTTTTAGCCGGTGCCTTCGGCACCTCGGGGCTAAAAAACTGGTTTTAATTTTATAATGGTACATTCTATATCAACAGAAACCGTTTTATAATACGATGAAAGAAATAACTATTCCAGTATGGCTTCGTAACTGATTAATATCCGCAGGATTAGAATACCAGGTTCCCAGCCATACTGATCAAATATACTTTGTAAGCCCTTTTGTCCCGCGGGGCTTACACAAATGTTTTGTTTATCTTAAAATGTTTCATTTTAATATCAGCGGAAAACAGTCGTATAATACGATGCGATAAGTAACTATTATTTTGTCAGGTTTAAATGGAATCATTTGAGTGAAAGACTGAACTACGAGAACGAGGCTAAGCGGCAGCAGATGAAGAATGAAATAAATCAGGTTAGGTTACAATTATAAAGCCTAGAAGGACGGGCAGGGACGTCCAAGCTTTTTATTTTGAGGGGGGTAAAATGTGAGGTTTAAGGGGTAAAATCTAATATTTACAATTTTTAGGGTTGGCAATCCGAATCCGGAATCCGCCTAATTTTTGGCCAATTTTAGATTCCGGATTAGGATTCTTAATTCTCTTACACCAACAGCAAAAAAAAATATTAAACTAAATGAAAATTTTAAGGATCAGGTTTTTTGATAGAAGTAAAACATAAATGTGGTTATAAATAATTCAGGGGTTTATATTCTGCAAATTTGGATGACGGGTAATAAAAATCTGAAATAGAAATGACGCAAATGACGCAAATTCTGACGTTTATCTAAAAATGCAACATATAATAATAGCTATTAAAACAATTTTCAAGCATAACTTTTATCTTATTAGGATAACAATTAAATAAGAAAAATATTTTTACCATATGAAATTCGTGATCAAACACCTAATTGAAAAAAACGCAAGACATAGCTTTTATTTTAAGAAAGACTAGGGGCAACGGACGCCCCCAAGAAGCCTCTAGGTGTTCTTAATGTGGGAGGGGGATAAGTCAACCGCCCTTCTACTTTTTAATTTGAGTTTTAATAAGAAATATTCAGAAAAAAAATTTGGGGGTGTGATTTTAAATTGGGAGGGTGGAGATACGCTCTCCCAAAATAGTTAAAACCTTCCCTGTACCTTAAAAAAAGCTTAATTGCAAAGGAAAACCAAACAGATGTCATTTTTTAACAATTTTATAAAAAAAAAACATTGGCGCACTTGTATAAACACCTTATCGCTAACAAGTTTTGGAATAGACAATCCAGAACCATCCAGTTCAAAGGGAATGGAGAAAGAGAGAGGGTGAATCTATCCGAAAATATTTATGATCGAGATCTTCCTTCATCCAAATTTGACCCTGCTAAAGGGGAGGGGGGGGAGGATAAAAAATATGTGGTTGGGGGAGGGGGGGGGGGAATGTAAACATCAGGGGAACGTGAAAGCATTTTTTCCAATTTTTCCCCTTTTTGGTGAAAAAAAAACTAAATATGTGGGAGGGGGGATAATATAAATAAAATAAAAAGTTCTGAAAATATTTTTCCATTTTATCCCCTTCCTTGCTGGAAAAAACTAGGAGGGGAAATAGTTATTTCTCGCATCGTATTATAAACAGCTTTCCGTGGATATAGAATGTAGAATTATAAGATTAAAACCTGTTTTTTTTAGCCCCGAGGTTCCGAAGGCACGGGCTAAAAAATGGCTTTAATCTTATGATTGTACATTTTTATATTCGTAGAAAGCTGGATATAATACGATGCTAAATATAGTTTTTTCGTATGGAACCGGTTCCTATTCACTGGATTCGTATGAATAGGCACGAGAAAAAAATTTTAAAAATTTTGCAGTAGAGGAAAAAATTAATTTTGTGCAGATTGAATTGAACACCCCTAGAATAATTTCAAATTATTTTTATGTTTAAAAAAAAATAATTCCCATTTAATAAATTTTAGGTTAAAAAAGAAGCCGAGCATTTCCAATCAAACATTAGGAAAGCCAAGAAGAGAAAAGCTGAAGAGACAGGTACGATCCAGGGAGGTTGGAGGAGACTAAGGTTGGGCCAGATATCTGGTCTGGCCGGTTATCCTGTCATTTTCAATATCCGGCCGGATACTGGATATTAAAACTATCCGGTTACATGATATCCGGCTGATTTTTGACGAGGGATATCCGGTTACCCTAGAGGAAACATTGCACTCTAATTACACAAGTCCCCAAAGTTTTATAAGAACTTCTTTTTGGTTGGCTTATCAACTTTGGGGACTTAAATTGATTTTTTTTGTTTTTGTTCAATAAATTGAGTGTCCAAACGTTTCAACCACTTATAGGAAATGAAATTTTAGAATAAAATTTTTCCCTTGACGTTTGGGTTTGTTTTTATAGTTTTTATAAATCCTTTTCTTTTTGTAAAATTTCTTATATATGATTGGATCTAAATAGGTATATACTTTGAAAATTGAAATTTGGCACTTTCTTTCAAAAACACCTTGAAGGATAGTGCGTAAATAAAATCTGTAGCTACCATTTATTTCAGTTATGTTTAAATAGTTTCCTATTAAAAATCAGCTCGATATCTTTCTAAGTATTTTTAGTACCTAATGGGGTAGTTTCACGAAATGCATTTGGACTTAATTTAGTGAACCGCATATTTTTTGCTAGTTAATGGGTGGGTTAAACTATAGGTATTTATATGGCATATATTTGAAAGGATTTCAGTTTTCTATCACGTAGTTTTGAAAATATCAAGACTTGAAAATCATCTTTTTCAATTGCATATATCACAAAAAGACGATTTTCAAGTCTTGATATTTTCAAAATACGTGGTAGAAAATTGAAATTCTTTCAAATATATGCCATATAAATGTAGTTTAACCAATTAACCAGGAAAAAATATGCGGTTCACTGAACTAAGTTCAAATGCATTTCATGAAATTACCCCTTTTAGTGTTTTGGTGGGTGATTTTCCCCACTAGACCCTTTGGAGAAAAGTGCAAAATTCAATTTTAAAAGTTTTAATGGTATATACAAACACATGAGACATTTTACAAAAAGAATTGGATTGATAACCATAAAAACTAGCCCAAACGTCCAGGGCAAAATTTTATACTAAAAATACCCCCCTTGTTGACACCCTTTTGATTGATTTTGTTTGATTTTTCAGAGGAGAGTGGAGAAGTGAAAGAAGGGGGAGGAGGAAGACCCTTCATCTTTATGCAGAACACGCCCATTGGAGAGGTAACAAATTCTCTGCTATGCCAGGCGTATCACATCTATCCTATCATATAAAGTAGTAAGCTTTTTTTGTCTGAAGCTTAAGATCTTAGTAACTACTGAATTGACTAGAAAGGCTTCACTTAGATCTTGGGATGGTTTTAGGCTATTTTATTCTTTAGCTTTAAGTCAAGGGATAGTTTTAGGCTATTATCCCCCTTTCTCTACCCCAAGGAATAAAAAAAACCCTTAAATGCTAGGGGCGCAGCTGCTAGTTCCTGTATAAAAAGGAACTACTTATATAAATACAGTATGATAACAAGGATGACAACATCCATGCAGCATGACTAATTTAAAGAATGGGGAAAATGCGTGTGTTTTAAAATTGCGCGGCTCTTGTTAATAGTAGAAAAATGTTACGCTTACCGTTAGAATCGTCATAAACTTTTTTTGGAAATATATGTATCATATTCATGCTATTTGTAGTTTAGAAGCTACGTTGGAAAATGTGAGAATGGTTGAAAAGTTTTAAGTAAGTTGGGACATTTTAACACGTAGCTCCTAAACTGTACGTAGCACAGGAATTATTCTTAAATATCCAAGAACTAGAGTTTAACAGAATGATGCATAACATTTTTCTACTATTAACACAAGCCGTGCAATTTGAATTTAAGAATGGACGCATTTTTGCACACTCTTTTAATTGGTCATGATCCAAAAATCTTCATTTAATATGCACTTTGGAAAAACCAGTTTTTAAGGCATAATTTTTTAAAATCGCTAAACATTTTATTCTTATACAAAACTCCCCAACCCAATGAAGAAATTAAGATATTGATTATTAACTTCTGTCAATGGCAAGTGTGTTAAATTAAGCAATATTTTTGTTCTGTTAAAAAAACACCTTGTATAATTCTTGTTTTTTTTAGGGTGAAAGTTATGAAAGTTCTGATGATGTAAAACAAAAATCAAAAAAGGTTTTTTTATACAAATATTCATTATATTTATAACAGATAAGCGTTTTTTTTATGTTGGCTATTTTTCTAGAGGCAGGTGACATATTGTATAGTACCAGTGACGTCAAAGCTTTTAATTTTTTAGGGGGGTAGAATTGGGTGTTCCAAAGTTTGAGGGGGGTAATACTATCGCACCTTTACCCCAACCCTTGGACGTCTTTGGATAGGACTGTAGTAAGGGGGACACAGTGGGTTTTTTGGCTGTTTTGGGGATTTTTTAACTTTATGAGTCACAAATACCAACAAAAGCTTATTTTATCTAAAAATAAAGTTAAATTCTTTCATATACAGGTTATAGCTTATGTAATATAACATATTATATACATATTTTTGTGATTTTATATAAGAAAAATGTCCCTAGAACTACTCTACTCATATGGTTAAAAGTTCGAAATTTCTGATATTATTCATATTAAAAAAAATTATTTTAACATCGACTGAGACCTCAATTAAAACTTTTGGAGAGTTTTTAAGCTGTATATGATTAATATACATAATATATTATTCTAAGTTATCAATAAATAGTATACAGGGCTCGGCAGCTGCGCATCAGCTGTGACTAAGCCGTAAATTTAAACCCATTTTGATGCTTTAAAAGATTTTTGATAAGAGGGATTGTTATACTTGGGTCAGGTTCAAACTTTCAGTTGATATTTAAAATTGTAAATGGTTTTCCTGAGGTATACAGGCTGCCGAGCCCTGCAAACATACACCATACAAAATAGGATAAAAATGTGATGTTCTTCAAGATTTTATATGCATTCTCAATTCGATACTGATTTTAAGTAAAAATATTCTTCTATTCTTCTGGATTCCAGGGGCTTTTTATTTAAAGGGACAGCGAAGCGCTAGAAAAATAGCCTAAACCCATCCCAAGTCTTAAATTTGAGAATAAATTAGCATAAAACCAACACAGGGTTAATTTAGAGAAACCAATCGGTTCAGTATTCACTGAGATCTTAATCTTTGGACAAAAAAAATCTTACTACTTTATATTATAGGATATCTAAGAGTTTTTTTTAATGTATCGTGGTATTGCTTATACAAATTTTTTTTTAACTTCCTTGTTGATCGTTTTCTTTTAACTATCTGCTATTAATTATCAAATATGACTTTTTAAACATTAAAAAAAATATAACATATGATATCAGTCCGTAACGCTATGGGGGAAATGTAATTTTCACAGCTAAAATATATGTGCATCTAATCTATACATTATCTTGTCCGTTTATCTGTCATGCTTCAAAAGAGTTTTTGCTTATTATCTCTCTCTTTTTATGTTAAAAAACTGCTCTATAACTCAATTTGCCTTTTTTGTTTATGTCAAGTTTTTTGGTGCTTTATTACTTATGGATGTTGTCATCCTTATTATATTGTAAAATCTTTTTTAAAAGTGAAGCTTTTCTATAATTAGTGTCCGTCCGTACGTCTGTCAATCTGTTTGGAACGGATAACTTTTTTTCGTTAATATAGGCATGTTAGAATTGTCTTATCAAACTTTACTTATCATACTTTGCATGGTGATTCCTGTAGTAGTTACGTACGATTTAGAATGTGTAGCAACTCTATAATCATAGCCAGAATGTCCACTTTTAACATGGCAATTTATCCTGTAATTATTAAGTTTTTCAACAAATTTACTTACATTTCTGTTCAACTTTTATACATTTATGCTCTGATTATTTATGACAATCTATAAGTGGTAATGTTCGTTTTTCCCACCGTCTCAGAGCTTCGCTTTAATGGATGTTGTCATCCTTATTATTTTCAAATTTTAATAGTTGGATGGAATATTTTAGTAATACAGTAAATGAAAGTGGATTTAGGGACTACTATAAATTTAGAAACCAAGGCCATTGAAAGGAAAGAACAATATAAATTAAGTATTTCATACAAAGTTAAAGGACAGACAGAAAAAATAGTGGCTTAGAAATCAAATTTAATTAAAATGTTTCAGAAATACAGAAAGGAAGACATACGCACATTTATAAAAATTGAGCAGCTTTGTTACTAAAACTATTTCATAATAATCATTGTATATATGTTTTCAGTATATCCCATAATATAAAGTACTAAGCTTTTTTTTGTGTGTAGCGAAGAATCTCACTCACCACTGAACCGATATGGTTCTTTAGAGGGAAGCTTCTTATAGGATGGTTTTAGGCTATTTCATTTTTATAAATAAGCCTGGGTATTGTTTTAAGCTATTTTTCTGCCCTTCTATATCCCTTCGAATACCCTAGATGCTAGGGGCGCATTACCATCAATGAGGTAAATCTTTCCCCCCCCCCCCCCACCCAAAAAAAAAGCTGTCTAGGATTTCTATAATTAGGGTCAGTCCGTACGTCCCTGCGTCCGTGCGTCCGTAACGTTAGCTTTTTCGTTAACTTAGGCATGTTAGAATTGTTCTATTGATTCCTGTATTAGTTCTGTACGATTTGGAAAGCGTATCAACCCTATAATCATTACCAGAATGTCAATACGTTTATGTTGATTTTTAACTTATATTATAAGTACAATATTATAAGCGAAGCATCTCTATAAACAATTCCTAACAATGTCCGCTTACCCTTAAACAGTATTTTATATTTAAGAACTTTTGCAACAAATTTAGACACAATTTTGACAAGACTTATTTATATATATTTTACATATTCACGCTGTTTGTCTGTCACCCCGTTTCAGAGCTTTGCTTTTATGAATTTTGTCATCCTTGTTCAAATATAAATCAACTGGTTGTCAGACCATTACCGATAGACTAAGGAATTAGTAAATTATAATCTGGATGCTTCTTAGTATGGTAAAAAAGTCTTTTAAATAGCAGCCGAGAAATTTATGTTTTCCCTAATAATGTTTCTAACGGACAGATGTACCGACATACGGACGTATCATTTACAGAATAGCTTTGCTATTAAAAACGGAAAGGTAACCTTTAAAGATTAAATATGTGTCTTATTAAATTATATCAATTTTTAGTAGTTTGACTTCATAATGGTATTTAATTTATATTAATACAACTTCACAGTATCTATTTTCTAAGCTGGATTTCTCATTTGGGGCTACGAGGTGCCAAGAGTTATGAACTAATCTTGAATTATGAATACTTTAATTTAATCAGGGCCTAAATAACTTTTGGCACCTCGTAGCCCCAAGTGAGAAAAACCTTTAAACGTAAAAAATACATGTTATTTTAAGATGCAATATTAGGTGTTCTTGGATTTTAAATTACAGATTTATGACAACTTTTCTTATTTTTCTTTGCATTTTAAAGTAGAAACATCTGTATATATCAATGAAATATTGTTACATATCATTTAATCAGATTTTTACACCAATTTATTCTAGGAAAAAGTAGGAAAAGCAATGTATGATGATTTTAATGAAAAAATTAACTTTTTAAAAATATTTCTTTGACCACGTTCAGCAAAACGGCTGTATTTTGCATGGCAACTTTTGAATGGTAATACTAGCCCCTGGGACATTTAACTCAAAATTAAGGAAATTTAAAAAATGACCAAAAATCCCACTGTGGGGGAGGGGGGGGGGGGGGTAATGCAACCATCTCGTAATCAATGCGCAAAGAATTAGGTCTATTTTTCCTAAATCGAATAAAAAGTTGGAAAAGTAACGACTGGCGGCTCAATCGTAAAGCCGGTTTTTGGCTGTTTTCAGGGCAACTCCTTCATGATAGTTTTACTTCAGGGCAACTTTTTGAATGATAGTTTTACATTATTTGGTATAAAAATTATACTCTTGGCCTTTTTTTTGGGTCTACCAGGCTTTTTTAGTCGGTTCTAGATGTTAAGCAGTTGGTACAAGAATTTTTTCAAAAGTTTATTGGTATAGGTAATTATTGATAATTTTTCCCTAAAAAAGACCCAAAAACGGCTAAACCACTGAGCCGGTATCAAGCGGAAAAATGTCGGACATTGGTTATTTGTAAAGCCATTCGGCATCTCGGGGCTACCAATACTAGTTTTAATCTTATTATTTTTATTTCCGCAGAAAGCTGTCTATAAAACAATGCGATTTAAAACTTGTATTGTATAAAAATATAAATCTTAACAGACAAAGAAGGGAAGAAAATCTAAAGAGAAGAGTGAGGAAATTCCTGCGCCGGGCAAATCAGCCAAAAGTAAGAAAGGTATCGTAGATAGAATTAACAGAGATGGGTTTTTGAAAGATGAATGCCGCGTTTTTTCAATTCGCAAAATTTAAACAGAGTATACAACTATTTATTTAATTATTTCGCTTTTGTTGGTACGGCCTTTATAGAAGAAAAACAAATCATCTTCAATCCATTTTTGCTGCATATTTATTAATGCATCTTTTTAGAGCTGTATTAGACATTATACAAATGGCTAAAATAATAATTTTAAAATTTTGAATTCTTAAGTTGTATACTCTGTTGAAATCCTATCGTCTTCGTTCAATCAATCAATGTCTAAAAAATGTCGGAAAAACGCGGCATTCATCTTTCAAAAACCCATCTCAGATATATATATGTATATACAGATAAACACCCCCCCCCCCCCTCCCTCCTTTCCTTTTTTTTACAATGACCTTTTCGTCTGGTAGAAATTGTTTTCTCCTGCTTGGCTGTGTTAATATTCCCGACACCATTGGTTGATTTTCAAAGACCCAATTGAGAGTCCCCTTCTCCATCTAGTGTTTTACTCTAATGTAGAATTGAATGAAACTAAAAATAGATAAATAAAGTAATATCAAAAATACCTATGCCAAACGATAAAGTTACTTTGATTATATCGCTCCTTAAAATAGAATAAAACCTTTGCCAAAACTTTAATTTTTAAAAAGACCATTATGGGACCTAAGTGATGCTTCCCTAAATTGTATGAATCTGTGTTTTACCTGCGGTTTTTGACATCTTGACGGACAAACGAACATTAAAACCTTACTTTTTTTTACACGAAATAATCATTTTTTTCTAGGTGCTAAAAATGAATTCATAGAAAGAAGTCCAACATCCGCCAAAAAATCTAAAAGGAATTTTGACATAAAAAAATTAATCATTTTTTAGTAGCGAAGCTAATCTATAATTAATTTAATTAATCTGTCAGTCCGTCCCTACTGCTTCTTTATAACAACTTTACACGCATATTAAAATGGATATTAGGGTGGGTTCATGTCGGAATTAGACAAAGCGGGGATATGCAACAGATAAAATTAACCTTAAAAACATTTCTGACTGAAAAAGAATTTTAAAAAATTGAGTTTTAGAACACGACCACTTAAAAATATAATTCATTACTTATAAGTATGCAAAGACGACATTCAAAATTTTTTTTGAATCAGAACTATGGCTTCATGGTGCTCCCTGGAAAGGCCTTGAGGAGCTGAATCAGGAACTTTTGTCCGTTTCAAAATATCTCGTTCCTAGCCTTAGAAATCACTAAAAAACCAAAATTTTTAAAGGTTTATTGAGAATTGTCCAATTTGTAGAGGTTTTTTAGATTTTCTCAGGCTAGGAACGAGATTTTTTGAAACGGACAAAAGTTCCTGACTCAGCTCCTCAAAGCATTTCCAGGGAGCACCATAAAGCCATAGTTCTGATTCAATAAATTTTTGACTCCCATTTACAAATAGCTATACAATTGAATGTCTGGTCGTCAGCGGTTTTAAGACTTAGGATAAATTTTAAATCATCCAGAGGTGTATTATATCTATATAAATTGAGTGCAGATCCCCGCTTTGGCCTCAGAAAAAAAATGTCCAAAATCGACCCACCCTAATGGATATTTATATTTTATAAGATTAAGATCAGTTTTGTTAGACCCAAAAGGCCGTAATAAAACTAGTATTAATTTTACAATTCGTATTTTATTATTTGTGGAAACATGCCCATAGGTTATATTTTAGTATGGCTGAGAACTGGTTCTTATCCAGCAGATATATTGATCGGTTTCGAAGCCATACTGGAAAATGTTGAAACATTTCTAAATGCCAAAATCATTTCACAGAAGTCCAACAAAGTCGGAACAAGGACAAGGCTCTGCGATGAGGCGAAGGAGCGGCGACACCGCAGAATCCGGCGGGTCTGAAAGATCAACATTTTTGAGGAGTCTTTTTGGCGGGGGTTCTTAATTTTGAAGATTAAATTGTTTTTCTTTTTAAATTAAGATGGAATTTAAGCCAAACAAAATATTTTTTTTATTTTAAATGTTTAAATTATGATGTTTTTACGCTAATGGATTTCATCTAAAAGCAAAAAATACGCGTATTTTATTTACTTTTTGGTGAATAAAAAACTGGAATTTTAAACTCATTAAAATTGTGATATTTGCTGAGAAATTGTCGCTTTATAACCATTTTTTTATTAGGGTTGGACCGGATACTTTTTGGCCGGACACCGGATATCTGGCTGATTTCTAATGCCGGATAACCAGTATCCGGCTGAATATCTGGCAAACGTTCGATATCCGGCAAAATACCGGATATCCGAAATCAGTCGGATATCCAGTATCCGGATAGTTTTAATATCCGGTATCCCGCCAAATATTGATAATTGCCGGATATCCGGCCCAACCCTAATTTTTATACAATATTTTCGCATATAACGTGCATTTTGTAACACAGAAATTAAAGTACACGAAACGCTTTATTTATTTATTATCATACTTTGCTTTGAAAAAAAGACGTATTTTTTATTTATATTTTTTTTAATAGTAATACCTTTTTCTTAGGATTTCATGAAAATAAGGTTATGGAAAAAATATTGAAATTTTTAATGGATTAAAATCTTGTGATTTTCCTAAATTACCCCTCCCTCAAAAAAAATTCTTGGCACTTTCACTTGAATAATTCAAAACATAACTCTTTACCTAAACTATGGATACTTATATTTAAATAAATACCTATGTAATATTATTTTAATTCTGTGTTCTATTCTTTTCAAGAGTCATGTTAAATATATTTTTTTTTGAAGTTATATAGTTTTTTATATTTAATCGTGAAGCTTTTCTATAATTAGGGTCGGTCCGTCCGTCCGGAACGGATACCCTCTTTTCGTTAATTTAGGCATGTTAAGTTGTCCTATCGATTTTAAACTTTGCATGGTGAATCCTATAGTAGTTAAGTACAATTTAGAAAGCGTGGCAACTCTATAATCAACACCAAAATGTTTATTTTAAACATAGATTTTTAACTTTTTTAACAACAAATTTGTATGTAATATTATTATCCGATTGATCTGATTCCTATGACAACAAACTACGATATTATAAGCGAAGAATCTCTATAATCAAGTACTAAAAATGTAAGTATGTCCTTAAACATTATCCTGTATTTCAGCAGTTTTTAACAAATTTACTTATAATTTTTTCAACTTTTATATTCTGATTAATGAGTTCTGACACTCTACAAGTGTTAATGCTAGTTTGTCGCACCGTTCCATGGTCGGTATATAAGCACATTCTTTAATTCTTGATATTAATAACTTTAAGGACTTATCATTTTATAGGCAGCTTGTCCAGGGTTGGCAGGAAAAGTCCAGGGCAGATTAAACCACATGGTTTTTATCCAGTTTTAACCACTAAAAAAATCCATAGAAAAAGTCTACATTCTGGTTTTGCCTCCAATAAGGTTCTAAATTACTATTTTTTTCTGGAGAAACTTCTTATTTTTTTATGAAAAATGGTCTGTACACACAGTATAAAAACATTAGAATTTACAACCAAAAAGACTTTCTCAATTCCTATTCAAGATAGACGGCTGAAATTTTCAGGGATTGAATACTTAAAAAATCTGCATACTTTTATCAAATTTTATTGAGATTTTCATATTGGTTGGGGTGCGAGTTCGGTTCTTAGATTTATGAGTTTTCATAATTTTCTTTTCTCCTATTCGAGATATATGGCTGATATTTTTAGGGATTAAATAAGTTTACAATTTACATATCCCCACAAAGTCTCATAAAGATATGCTTATTGGTTGAGGCGCTAGATTCCTAGATTTTCAAGTTTTAAATCTTACAAGGTTTCGTGATTTTTTTGTTTATTTTTTATGAAACTGCTCTATTGTTCATTTTTTTCGAATATCCATCCATTATTTTTGAGCTTCGCTTCCTATGGATGTTGTCATCCTTGTTTTTATTTTAGAGATTGAAAAACTGGCAAGCTGAAGGAAAAATTTCCAAAGCTCTTTTCGACATGTTTAAATTGTCCTATCAAACAATTCAAATGCATGATGATTTCTATATCAGTTTAGAAAGCGCAGAAATTCTATATTAGTTATTAGAAAGTCCGTACGTTCTATTAAAACATGCTGATTTTCTAATTTTTGACATTTTTGGGGTATTTTCTTTTATTGGTGACTTATCTTTTGGGTATGAAGTTACCCACCCCCAGAATAGTCATAAACCTTCCCTGGGCCTATAAGAACCATTATCAGTCCAGTGGTTAACGAGATTGTATGTTACAAACAAACAAAAGGATAAATTGCTCATAATAATGACGTCAATTGGGAAGATCTGCTTTGAAATTTGGCCTATGTGTGTATGGGTGTGTTTATGTCTGTGTGTGCGAGTGTGTGTGTGTGTATATATCTGTGTTTGTTAATATCTTAGTGTATGGGTGTGTGTATGTCTGTGTTTATATCTGTCTGTGTTTATATCTGTGTGTACTAGTGTGTGTGTGTGAATAGATGTGTGTATTTCTGTATGTTTGTTTGTGTGTTTGTCTGAGTGTTTGTCAGTGTGTATGTCTGTGTGTAATATGTATCGGTGTGTTTTTGTGAGTATAGAAGTGTATATTTCTGTGTGTTTGTCTGTGTGTATTTCTGTTTGTGTGTGTATCTGTGTGTATGTATAGATTTTGTGTGTGTTTGTTTGAATGGTAGGTTAATTATTCTATACATGACCTAGAGTTTTAACTTTCACAAACCTCAAAAAATTATAAACACAGATATTATTTATTTTACTGTTAAATTCCACAAGATTAATTTTTTTTGGAGGGGGTATTATTTCTTTTTTAGGGGTCTTGGGATGTCCCACAACTAAAGAAAAAAAGCTTAAAACCACCACAGGATTTTTAAAAAAAGAAAAAGAAATTGTAGGGGAGGAAGAAATTTTTAATATTTGTTTTCTTTACTGAAAAGATAAATAAAAATGTTTTGGGTGTTTGGTTGGTTTATCTTCCTCAAGATCAAAAGCTTTGACGTCTTTGTGTGTATGTGTTTCTGTGTTTGTGTGTTTTTGTGTGTGTGTGTGTATATGATAGGTTAGTCTATACATGACCTAGAGTTTTAACTTTCAAAAACCCCAAAAGATTGTAAATTACAGATTTTATATCATTTTACTTTCAAAGTGTACAAATTGCAAATTCTCGCACTCAGTTAGATATTATCTGTGAACACTTGGTAACATGACAACAATAATATTAGTGAGTTATTAGATTAGATTAAATTTATTATTTGGGTGTAAAAATACATATAAAGAACAATAATGAATGAATATTATATAAAAATTATATACAGTCAAATTTTAAAAGTATGGTTATATTATATGAAAATTTTCTTCTCGAATGGCAGTTTCTTAAAAGGTAGGAAGTACGCAGTAATGTGTATTCACACATTGTTTTCATGCAGGCCATATAAGTTATGATGGTAGCAGAGAAAATACAGGATCTCTGGGTTATACGTAATATAAAAGGGGCGACACAACTTTAAGACCTCAATTTTCACGTTTTAAAGGTGGGATGTGGGATTTTATAAAATGCAAAAATTTAGATCTTTATAGAGCAGTTATTAACCTTCTCTATAATTAGGGTATGTCTGCATGTGATTGTGATTAAACAAAAGATTTAAACTTATTCCTTATTGATAAATGTTGGAAAAAAGAACTTAACAAAACATTTTTCTCTACTTTTAAAAGCAAAGCTTTTCTTTAATTATGGTTGGTCAGTCTGTAAGGCCATAATGGTTAAAGCTCTTTTTGTTAATCCAGACATGTTAGAATTGTCCTATTGACTTCAAACTTTGCATAGTGTTTTCTATAACAAATTAGCAACTGTGGCAATTCTATAATCGTTACTAGAAAGTCGCTACGTCTATTTAAAACTACTTATTTATTCTTTATAGACAACAAAATTTTGGGAATGAGAATGGGGAATGGGTGATAGCGTCTCAGACTGACTGACGGAAAACGTTGATTATAGTGTAGCGTCACTGCCAAAAATTGTATATGCTAGCGATGCCACTAATAATGTTTATTTTTTTAATGCATCATTTTATATTTTTTTAGATTTGTTTGATGTGTTTCACAACTGGTATTTTTTCCGAACAGGTAATTATTTTTTAAAAACATAAAAAAAATCTTATTATTCATTACATGTTTTTTCCCCTAATAATTTCATAGATATACATATAACCCTAGCAGAGCTGGGTTTTTAATTAAAAATAAATTATACATATAGTTGAATGCCGCAATCTTCGCTCTATTGAGTTGCCAACTATAAATAATTTTTCCAACCAGTATTTTTTGTTTATGAGAAAAATGAACCACTTTTATTATGGTCAAACCCTGCAGGGAGCTGAAACCCTTTAAGGCCATCTCTGATTTCCTCTAACCCAGCAGTTAAATATGCTTCCAGCAGAAGGAAAAATCTGTGGCTTAAAGTTATAATAACATACTGCAATGTTTTTAATTATTTAGATAAGCAAAAAACCAACTGGTTTGGAGAAAGGTAGATATGTTTTTTTTCATTATGCATGTTTATTATCTATTTTACCTGAATTAAAAAAATTTTAAATGTCAGCAAGAAATAGTATTTATAATAATTTGACACCAAATTGTAAATAATACAACTGTGAATTTTTAAATATTTAATATAGATTTTATTTATAGAACTATTGGATGTATTATATCTTTGTCCAAGAATCACTGGTGTCCTGGATAGAAAACAGGTTTTTTTTGACATAGTCTCACAAGACCTATGTAGTCATGACCGGGAGACAATGATGGTTCAGTACATGAC
Source organism: Acartia tonsa (assembly GCF_053477335.1). Taxonomy (NCBI): domain Eukaryota; kingdom Metazoa; phylum Arthropoda; class Copepoda; order Calanoida; family Acartiidae; genus Acartia; species Acartia tonsa. Next base: position 40,759,517 of record NC_137270.1, on the reverse strand, counting down.
TTTCGTTAAATCACAGCTGATCATTTTTGTGGATTTTTTTGAAAATTACTTTTTTATCCAAAATTTCATAGTTTTTCCCAAAAAAATCTCAATTTTCTCACATTTGCTGCTTAGTTAGCCTAAATTTACGCAAGAAAAGTATAATAAGTAACTGCTGTACTGAAGATTGTGCTATCACCTATAACAAGATCTTTCAGAATCAATGGAATAAGATTTGTAGTCTAGAAATTGAGTAAGAGTTAATTATTTTGAATTAATGTTTAACAATAAATTTGCACGTCAGAACTGCTTCTAGCCTCCATAGGCTTTCACCTGGCTTGAACATGATTCAATCTATCTGACTTTGCCTTTGACTCCTCAACATAAAGTTATTGCCCTCAAATAATATTTCTTTCACTAAAACATTATCTCCTATCAATCCACATGTTAAACTTTTTGTTTAAAGACGTTAAAGTTACCGTCCCTGTCCTTCAACTTTAACAAGTATGCCTCATAATACTTTCCACTAAACAGGGTACCTCTCTCTACCCTGGTATAGCCAGACCTCTATTCTAGCCAGCTGACATGTTTCACCCATCCTATAAATCTTGATGGAAGTCAGTTTAGAATTCTGACCTTGTTTGTTAATCAACAATTTCACACACTTTTGACTCTTTTTTTATGGCACTTGTTTGCTATTGAGCTTGTGGCTTGACTTTTGCCATATAAAGGGATAACCTCAAGATTCAGAATAAACTTTCAAGTATTCTTACTTTTTACTTCCTTTGGTTTCATATGAACCAACTACTGTCATGAAAGATCTTTCCATGAATGAAAGCCAAGACTGCCATGCATCTAGCTACATGGTCTTTAAGACTCCCTTGCCTTAGTTACTTCAGCTAAGAGCTCATATCCTCTCATTCTCTATTACTCAGAAATTTACCATGATTTCCGTCTACTCTGCTGATTGAAAGTCACGTGGGTCTATGATTCCAAATTTAACACCACTTGATAGACAAACTGCCCTTTATTTTTGATTTGCTAATCCTACATTTTGGTCTTCCTGTTCAACACCTTCCTAGGTCCCTTTACTACTGGTAGCTTTTAGGAAGGGTAGTATTGATAGGCTTAGGACAAAGAACTTGCCTGTGTTTATTTTCAAATTGGATTTTAAAGTCGCCATTGGAAATCACACTTGAATAAAATCCAGTTATGATCATGTAACCAGCATTCACATTTACTCTAGTAATAAGCTACTATTATTTTCTTCAAGCTATGAGCCAAGTGCTTTCCTGTCAGTTAGCTGCTCTTACACTATCTTGCAAAATAATTCATCCAGTTTAGAATCCAATATGTATCTATAATCATTCTGTAGGTTCACCTATGTAAAACCTTCCATGGTTCTCACTATGACATTTAATCAGTAGTAAAGATAAGCAGTGTGTACAAAAGGCAGAGACTCAATCAAGACCAGCTATAGACTGGTCTTTCCACGGATTCCAAGTTCATGTCAAACACTTACAAGTGATAATCCCACATGTTAAAAATATTAACATTCTACTAAGCTCTTTGAACCAAGGACTGGTTGTATATTCAATTGTAGCCTGGTATATATGGTAATATAGGACTTTAAACATGGCAACTGTGGTTGTGGATATATATGTTATACTCCAAGCAGATATTGTTTTGATGTTGAGACATCAAATCAGCCAGGAACCAATATTGAGCAGGATAACTTGTTAATATTTCAAGGAAACTTGTTTTAAAAATATAATATGTCATGAGGCATGCAATAGGGACATGAAATATTACTTAAAAAGTTAATTACAAGAGTTGTTTAGACATCAATTCAAATATTTACTTCAAATAACTCTTATTTAATTTCTAGACTAAAAATCTTAATTATTCAAGATTCTTAAAGATTTTGTTATTAATGATAACACAGTCCTTAGTTCAGCTGTATTTATTATACTTTTCTTGTGTAAATTTATGTTAACTAAGCTGCAAATGTGAGAAAATTGTGATTTTGAAGGAAAAACTATGAAAATTTGGGTATAAAACTAATTTTCAAAAAAAGCCACAAAAATGATCAGCTGTGATTTAATGAAAGTCATGTACTGAACCGTCATTGTCTCCCGGTCATGACTACATAGGTCTTGTGAGACGTATGTCAAAAAAAACATGTTTCCTATCCAGGAAAATAGGAATCACAAGAAGAAAGTTAAACAATTGATAAAAGAAGGAGCTAACATTGAAGTAAAGAATACTGCTGGAGGTATATTGATTTAAAATATTGTTGAAAAATAAATATAGAAATTCTAATACTCCCTCATAGCTGGGTAAAAACATTAAAATCAGGATAAATGGAATAGTTATTTCTTGCATGGTATTTCAGCAAATATAAAATGTACAATTATAAGATTAAAACCTGTTTTTTAAGCCCCTAGATGCCAAAAATTGGATATAATATGATACTAACATTTTTTTCCATATTGCTGAGAGCTGGTTCTTATCCAACAGATATTAATTTGTTTAAGTAATATGGGAAACATTATTATGTGTTTTCAGAGACCCCTCTTCATATTGCATTAAGTTGCCATGAATCATTTGTACGAACATTGCTAAAACATGGAGCAAAAGTTGATGCCAGAAATGATAATGGTAAGTAAATATTATTTTTAGTAACTTTTATTAGTATTTCTAAGAATATTTTTATAGTTTATATATAGCCTAATATGAAGTACAAACAGTTTTTACTGCAAATATTTTGTTTGATATTTCCAATCCAATGAAACTAGACCAATGCAATCAAGTCAAACAATATGCATAAGTTTTATTTTAGACAACCAAAAAATAAATAGAAATCTAATTTTGAAAAAATAAAGTTTAAAAATTTTAAGTTCAATTTTTATCCCGTTGGAGTTTTTAGGACAGTAATAATATGAAAACAAAGATTCCTAATTTAAAATTCTAAACAAGTTTGCTTTAATAGTATTTTTTATAAAACAACTCCTAAAGGGAGTAATCTCATGGTCATTTCTATCAATTGCATTGCTAGGGTAATGCAAATTCAGTAAATTGTTAAAATATACATAGTTTTATGAAAAACTTTATAGAAACAAATGTGTAAAGAATTAATTATAAAGATATTTGTTTTTCTTATCATGAATAAGTTTGAGCTCCTGAGGGATTATATTTTAGCTTGATCTTTTCAAACTAAATTTTTCAAAAAGTTTGAAATTTGTTGGATTTTCATGTTGCTAGAAATGAAATTTTTTCATCATGTTTGAATTGAATCTTGTACATGGAAAGCCTAATATAATATAATTCAGGTTGGACCACTCTTATGCTGGCTTCTTCTTTTATCTCCCATTACCAATACCAATAATAATATTTATGAATAATCAAATGTTATCTGATTTTCTGAAATAAAATTCATTTTATTGCTGTTTACTTATTTTTATTCAAATTATTTAAATAGATATCCTAATAAAGTTATATTAAGGTGCAACTAGTCTTATGTTGACATCACGTCCAACAATATTCAAACTTTTACTGGAACATGGAGCAGATCTCAATGCTACAGATAATACAGGTTTGTAATATAGATATCCATAATAAAGTAATAGGGTGTGTGTTTGTCTTTATGTCTATCTGTACTGAATGATCTTGCTAACCGCTGAACCGATTGGGTTCTCCTTAACAGGGTAGATTCTCATAGGTCTTGGGAAGGTTTATAACTATTTTGGGGGAGGGTACTTCAACCCTCCCAAGTGAAAACACAAAAAAAATTTTTTTTAATATTGGTAGACTAGAATGCAACAAAGATAGGTACAACACAGAACATAAAAACTAATTTAAAAATTTAGGAAGAACTGGCCTTATGTATGCAGCTTGTGATAATCATGAAGAGACATTGAAACTTTTTATTGAACATGGAGCTGATGTGAATGCTAAGGATAATAAAGGTCAGTTAGTTACTTTCACCCCTGACTGTAGTATAACATGCATCATATCCACTGTTTAGGGGGAGGCAATGGGTTTAAATTTAACCTAAATTGTGTCACAACCAAAGATATTATTTTCTTTCATAATTAAGTTTTGTTATGAAATATTGACAGTTAGACAGACAGATGAGGATAAACAGACAATCTTAAAACAGACAAAAAAGTCAAGTATTGTAACATCATCCAACAAGAAATCTATTTCAATTTGCAACCAAGAAAATTAAATTTCAGATATACACTAAGAAAGACAAACACATATATAAACATGCATACATATAGATAAAGGATTCAATTATACATGTTCTGCTTTGATATTTTTAATCAAAAATATTCATAATCCATTCTCTACAGGTGCCACTGCTTTGGATTGTACTCGGAAGGATTTTATTGGTTCAAATTATGGGAAAGAACAAATTGCAGCTATACTCAGAAAACATGGTAATTTCATTTTATTCAAAAATTAGTTCTCATAACATGACATTTTTTATTTCACTCTAAATTTAGCCAAAAAAAATATTTTCTTTCTTGGTTTAGTTAAGCAGGGGTTTTAAGAATCCTGCAGGTAAAGTGACTAAAGTTGGGACTAAAGTTTTCCCTCATGTGCTTAAAACATGGATCTTTAAAATGTAATAATAAGATGGGTGGTTTGGTTGCAGAATTTTACCTAAATATATGTCCTTATAGTTCATTCAACAGTTTATAGTTTTCATTGGATCTGCTCAAACTTTAAAAAGTTATTTTAAAAACTGACCTCATTCTCTAATGAAATACATATGACTATTTCCTGTAAGGTTTTAAAATTTATATCTAGGTGCTCCCAAGAAAGAAGTTTTAGAAGTTATTCATGAAAATGCAGTTTCTGTTGTAGAATCTATTAATTATCAATTTCATTGGGTCAACTTGTATTTATTTGTATACTTCCCTCCCTATAAATATCTATGGCTTGTAATCACTTTTATTCTGGAATATTTAATTATTATACCCTTTACACCTTTATTAGGATTTTAGCCAAGGCTTCCTTTAATTGTAACTCCTTTGTGACTTATAAAATGAAACACAGATCATAATATTTTAACTACCAGTCAAAAAAATCAAAAAATACCATCTATGAAATCACAGCAAATTTTAGTGCAAGAATTGATAAATCTGAATTTTACTTACAATGATAAATTTCTCCCTGTTTATTCCTTTCCCTTTTTACAGACACCCCTTCCCCTATTCTCTATATCCCTTTCCCATTTTAAAAAGTCATGTAAGTGTTATGTTAAGTAAAAGTCATGTAAACCGACCTCGGGTTACAAAATGAAATCTACTGCTGTGAAAAAAAGACTTCCCATTGAAAAATAATTATAAAGTTAAAAAAATTCAACCATTATATTTGAAAATATTGTTTGCTTAGTTAGTGTTCCTGTACTAGATAAATTTTAATAATAAATTATGATAATAAATTTTAATTTTGTGGACTTTTTAGATACAATTAAATATAATGTCGTCTTGTAGGAAATATATTTACAAACAAGGATGACAACATCCATAAAAGCGAAGCTCTGAAATCAGAAGGAAGGACAAACGAACAATAACCTTGTAAAGTGTGAAAACTTAATAAGCAGACATCAATTTCTAAGTCTAAACGAAATTGTACATAAATTTGTTGCAAAATTGCGTAAATATAGGATACAATAAAAGGACATACTTTCATTTTTAGAAATTCATTATAGAGTTGCTTCGCTTATTGTTGTCCTAAGAATCATTATTCCAAAATCAGATGAATAGGATAATCATATCATACACAAAAATGTCAAATGGTAAAAAATCAGTATGTTTTAAATTGGTGCACGGACTTTCTGTAAACGAATATAGAGTTGCTATGCTTTCTAATTTGCACCTAACTATTACAGGAATCATTATTCAATGTTTGAAATCGATAGGACAATTCTAACACGTCTTTATTAACGAAAATAGCTAACCATTACGGCATAATGATTTTCTATTATTTTAACAATCTTTTTTGGACATTTGGGTGGACATTTTTAACCCTCAGCAGTAAATAAATTTCAATATTGAATTACACCAGCTAAATAGAAGAAAAATTATAAGCTTATTAATTTTGGACACAAAGTAAAAATGCTAGTTTTCGTGTGTTTGGGATGTGTGTTTGTGTGTGTGTGTGTGTGTGTGTGTATGGGTGTGTTTGTGTGTGTGTATGGGTGTGTGTGTATATGGGTGTGTGTGTTTATGGGTGTGTGTGTGTGTGTGTATGGGTGTGTGTGTGAATAAGGAAGTGCTTTTTTCTACATAATCCTGTAATTTCTAAGGATCTAAAGGGATAAGACAATTGCCGTCAAATGGATACACATCCCCGATGGGAACATAAAAAATAGCCCTTCTGTAGAATACAATTAGTGGTTGAAACGTTTGAACACTCAATTTAATTAACAACCAATCAGAATTTAATTAAAGTCCCCAAAATTGTTAAGCCAACGAATAAGAAAACTTTATCATAAAACTTTGGGAACTTGTGTAATAAACAGCCTGATGTCCCCTCCTTCCCTGGGTAATTCATGAGGAAATTTAAAATGTACCCAATATTCTGTTATTAAATATCAAAAGCATCAAAATTCCTTTAGCTGTAGAAGTTAGTGAGACCGACAATCATAGCAGAGTATTTTCAAAAAACTCGGAAAAGAGACTTTATTACAAAGATTCAATTCTGCCATATTGTCTCAATAATCAAAACCAAAATTAAAATAGGTAACTATGTCATGTAAAAACTTTGGGTATAGTCCCTTTCGTGGCATCACCTCGTAAGGGGCGTTTCTTCGTATTTTCACAATGGACTTTGATAGGAGAAAAGCTACTGTGAATTTACGAAGAAACGCCCCTTAAGAGGCGTTGCCACGAAAGCGACTATTCACAACTTTTACTGAATCCTTCATACACAGTTTTAATGTGATATAACGATTTTAACATGCCTAAATCAACCATTTATTTAATTTGGAGGGACGTACAGACGTAATTAATTTAGAATATCTAATAAAAAAGTAATGATAAACAATAAAAAAAATAATTTATATAAATCTAGAAAAATAAATTGTTTTATAAAAATAACAAACATTAACAAATATTCACATGTTGGGTAATTTATCTTCTTTGATTGGGGCCCAAGTGAGGGGGTTCCCTGTAGGCACATTCCCTGCGTTAAGAAGGAGCCCCAAAATTAGCTGCAAAAGCCCCGTAATTAGGTGCAGGAGCCCCATAGTTAGGTGCAGGAGCCCCATAGTTAGGTGCAGGAGTCCCTTAAAGACGTGGAGGAACCACATAGTTAACTGCAGGAGGCCCATAATTAGCTGCAGGCGCCCTATAGTTAGCGGCAGGGGCCCCATAATTAGCTGCAGGAGCCACATAGTTAGCGGCAGGAGCCCCATAGTTAGCGGCAGGAGCCCTATAGTTAGCTGCAGGGGCCCCATAATTAGCTGCAGGAGCCACATAGTTAGCGGCAGGAGCTCTATAGTTAGCTGCAGGGGCCCCATAATTAGCTGCAGGAGCCACATAGTTAGCGGCAGGAGCCCCATAGTTAGAAGCCGGAGCTCTATGGACAGCAGGAGCTGGGGCACGGTTAACTGCTGGTTGTCTGGAGTAAACTGTTGTAGTCAGCCCACACAGGACTAGCAAAAGTACCTAAAGAAATGAAAACATAAGTACAATAGCTTTAAATACAAAACAAGGATGATAACATCCATTAGTAGCGAAGCACAAAATCTTTTATGAAATAGACAAACGGTCTAAGTGGGTTATAGAGCAGACTATCTGTTATCATAACAAAGAATAGGAAGAAAGGAAATATGTGAAAACTTAAATCACGAAACCTTAAAAATAGGAGTTGAGAAAACCACGTTTCCCCCAATTCAATAATTATGGACAGACGGATGGACGGACATTTGTTATTATAAGGTATCTTCGCTACTAAAAACGAATTAAATATTATCAGAGATATAAAGGGTGTTTAAAAAAAAACAATCGCTTCACTTTTTTCAATATAAACCTTACAGTTTTGGTCCAAAACTAATAAAAAAACAATACAATTCATGCCCAAGCAATGACAATAATAAAACAATATTCAATTTTAAAGCTACTCACCCTTCCAGAGCACTAGTGCTCGAAACCTAGCCCTTGCAGAGAAATTTGCCCTACGCCGAAAGTGCATATTTTATAATAAAATTAAGACAAATGTGTCTCTTTAAAAAAAGAACAAACCGTCTTAAGTACTTGAAATCCTGTAGATAGACCCCATAATGTTCAGGGGTTTTGATGGGGCATGTAAAGACCTTTCTCTAGACACCTCAACAAGGTTTCTAACATAATCCTAGCCAATTTGGCATAAAAAAGAAAGACCTGACAAACATCAAGAACTAGATTTATACAGATCCGCCATGCCTCAATGTTGGATGGGTCTGTCTTTTTTATCCCAAATTGGCTAGGATTGAGGTAAAAACCTGTTAAAGGTGTCTAAAGAAAGGTTTTTACCTACCCCATCAAAAACTCAAAACATTATGGGGTCTATCTCCAAGATTTGAAGTACATATGGTGGTTCAAATTGTGAGCGATTGGTTTTTTTAAACACCCTTTAGATAGAGCCAGGATGGAAACAAATATAAACTAGATTTTTTCTAGGGTTGACTTCTCTTCGGATGTTGCTGGTAGTTGCCTCTATATATATAGCTATAAACCTTCCCTGGACGACCCATTAAAACTCTAACTGTAAAGGAGTCCAGTAGTTAGCGAGATCTTTCACTACAAAGACACACATACACACTTTATATAATTTTTGTTACTTTTATAAAAAAAATATTTAAATTAAAGTATGGCTTCGTAACCGATTAATATCCGCTGGATTAGAATAAGTTCTCAGCCATAATGAAAGATCATTCATACAGCAACGCATTACAGACAATTTTCCATGAATATTAAAATAAAAATCATATAATTAATATCAGTTTTGTTATCCTTTGCCATCTATCAAAACTTGTTTCAATCTTTTAATTTTTCATTTTAATATCCGCGGATAGCGAATTATAATACGATGCGATAAATTTAACTATTATTAAGCTAAAAAAAACTTACAGCAATATTTTTAAGATTGTTCATGGTTGCTGTGCAGTTGATGTAGTAGATTAAACTAAAGATTATGAGAAAGTATATTTGTATTTATACCCGTAATTTCAACCATGTGTGAATGTGTGTGTGTGTTTACAAATATATGTTTTTTTGGTGAACTGAAATTAGTTTCCGAATGTGAACACATTTTCCTAGGTGTTTCCCAATCCTATCTCAATATTTGCTACTAGCTAAAAAACCTTCAAACTTCCAAAAAAAAAAAATCAAAATTTGAAAAATTAAAACTTTGAATGTATAATGTATAAATTGTTAATACATTCAAATTTTGATTTTTTTTTTGAAGTTTGAAGGTATTTTAGCTAGTAGCAAATATTGAGATAGGATTGGGAAACACCTAGGAAAATGTGTTCACATTCGGAAACTAATTTCAGTTCATCGTTTTTTTTTTAATATTTGTAATTTACTGAAAAAAACAGGGAGTGAAAGGACATTGGGCTATTTATTACACTAGTCCCCAAAGTTTTATGATAATGTTTTCTTATTTGTTGGCTTAACAATTTTTCGTGACTTTATTGAACTCTGATTGGTTGGTTGGTTGATTAAGTTAAGGGTGCAAACGTTTCAACTAACCATGACCATGACCATGACCATGACCATGACCATGACCATGACATGACATGACCATGACCTTGAATGACTATCTTGTTATAGTCCATGCAACCGACAAGTGGGTTACTAAACCCCCCCCCCACCCTTTATTTTAAATTTTTAAAAACTTTTTTCAAACACAGGGGGGTCAAGGTAATAAAAAAACAAGTGGGTTTGCCACAGACGACCCAAAAATAATTTTTTAAACGTTATCTCTCCCTCCTCCCCCCCATTGGCAGGGTGGTAGTGCCCTCCCTCAAAATTAACGCAGGATCTATGAGAAGGTATAACATAAAGGAGAACCATATCAGTTCAACGGTTAGCAAAATTATTTGGTACAAACAGACAGACAAAGACTTCCTGTTACTTTTATGTAAAGTTTATATTGTGGCCCACTTTCGGTTAAAAAGAATTTTCAGCAACTTAATTTTTAAATCCTAGGGAAAGTAAATCCCCTTTTGTAAGGGACACTCTGGTTTTTCAATATGTAGTATCATGTTCTACTTGTACTCAATTTTAAATAAATAAAAAAAGAGGAATTTTTTTATCTATACCAAAAGTGAGAATATCTACGCTTTTTAAATAATGTTAAATAATTAGAAATAATATTTAATATATATTTAGATAGTCAATAATAGTTAATTAGTAATATGCGGTGAAAAATAAACTTTTACAAAAATAACAAACATATTATGCTTCTACAGAAACCCCAAAGTAAACTGCGGTAGGAGCCACAAAGTAAGCTGCGGCAGGATCCACAAAGTAAGCTGCGGCAGAAGGTCTAATAGTAAGCGGCGGTAGGAATCTCGAAATAAGCTGCGGCTAGAGCCCCATATTAAACAGTGACAGCTGTCTTTTAATAAGCTGCGGCAAGAGCTACGGAGAAAGTTGCGGGTTCTTTGGAGTAAATTGTTGTAGTTAGCTAACACAGGACTAGCAAAAGCACCTAAATAAATACATCGATAATAGCTTTTCTCGTATTCATTCGAATCCGGTGGATAGGAACCGGTTCTCATCCATACGAAAAAACTATGTCTAGCATCGTATTATATCCAGTTTTCTAAGAATATAGAAATGTACAATCATAAGATTAAAACCAGTTTTTTTAGCCCGTGCCTTCGGCATCTCGGGGCTAAAAAAACTGGTTTTAATCTTATAATTGTACATTCTATATCCGCGGAAAGCCGTTTATAATACGATGCGAGAAATAACTATTATTTGTCATATGGTATCATATCATATTAAAATGGGGTATTCCTATCCAGTTTTTTGTTTAGGAATGAATATCATTCTCAATTCAACAAAAAATCATTTTTATGCTAAAATGTGGTTTAATTTTTAAGTTTCAGTTTTTCCCCTGAGGTAATTATGCTTTCTTTTAGTAATAATAAAAGTTCTAAAATCTTTAAAAAAAATTCAAAATTCTTATAAAAATATTTTCTCAGATTTTTATATAAATATGACTGTATAGACATGGGAACTTCAGTCATGTGAGGCTTGTGGTGCAGAACTGAGATTCTGTTCACCTGTTGCCATGCTCGGGGTAAAAAAATGACTACCTCGGAGATAAAATTGACTACCTCAGAGAAAAAAATGACTACCACGGGGAAAAAAATGACTACCTCAGGGAGAAAAAAAGAATATTTACATCCACTATTTAAGGGGTCGTTTATGTGAGAATGAAAAATTAAAACCAGTTAGTTTGTCCCTAGAGGCTAAAAATTGGTGTTAATTTTATGATTTTTATTTGCCAAACTTCCCTGGACCTTTTAAAACACCTTCCCTGTAAAGGAGAACCATATTGGTTTAATGGTTAGCGAGATCCTTCACTACAAACACAAACAGTATACACACTATACATCCTGTTACTTTTATAAAAGGATAATAATTTACCAAGTTTAAAAAAGCCTACAGCAATATTTTGTGAATCCTTCATGGATGCTTATGGTAGCAGACTAAACTAAAAATAATATCTGGAAGTATGATTGTGTATTCAAGCTCAGGGATCTAAAGGGATAAGACAATGACAGATGAATTGATGTATATCTCCCAATGATGATGCGCAAAATTATCCCTTCTGTAGATTACAATTAGTGGTGGAAATGTGCGTACACTAAATTTAATGAACCAACCATTCAAAATACAATAAGTCCCCAAAGTTGTTGAGTCAACGAGCAAGACAACGTTTTTATAAATCTTTGGGGACTAGTATAATAAATAGCCCAATGTCCTCTCCCTTCCTGATTCATACTTATTTTAACCATGACCTTGAATAATCGATTAATTATTGCCTGGATTTTGCACCAGATTTTGATGTACTCTGATAAAGTGATGTTCGCTCACAGCTGGCTAAATTACAATATACCCAATCCATCTACCCCCTTTACGCAATACCCTCCAATCCTACTTGATGAACGAACTTCCCAATAAATAAGGTCAATATTAGCAAGCCAAATTAACGATAATATTCCCCTGTGAATTTATCCATGTATTGTATATCTTATATCTATTACCTTGAATGACAACTTCGGTGTAGTTCCTTGAACAGACAAGTGGGCAAACAAAATTCTCCTACACCCTGCCCCCCACCCCCCCGCCGATTATTTCGAGCTTTTACAAAAAATTTATTAAACTTTACTCCAAGGGGGGGGGGGGGGGGGTCAGGCACCCTCGAAATCTATTTTTTTTAAATTTTATCCCCTCTTCTCTTTTTTAATTTAAAAAAAAAACTTTTTTTAAAGGGAGGGTGTTTTTCTTGGAGTAGTGGTTCCCTTCTCAAAAATGTTTATAAACCTACATTTGCATTGTTAGGAAAAACCATATCGGTTCAGCGCTTATCAAGATCCTTTTGTACAGACACACAGAAAGAAAAACTCAAAGACATCCTATTACATTTATATAAAAGATTATATTGCGGCCCACTTTCGGTGAAAGTGAATTTTCATATTTGTGTAAATCCCATTTTCTAAAGGACACGCTGGTTTTTAGTAGCGAAGCTACTCTATAACTTGATAGTCCATTGACCAGTCCATAGGGGAAATGTGATTTACTTTGCTGCCATCAAAGATAGAACGCGGAAATTTTTATTGAAGATTCTTATGACATATGCACATCTAATCTATACATTGTTTTGTCCGTCTTTTGTCTTATGGACATGCTTTAAAAGATGTAAAACTTTATTTCTTTACGTTTTTGGGATTTTCATGGAGTTTTTGCATATTTTCTCTCTTTTGTCACCACTGAACATCTCCTCCATAACTCACTTTGTCCATTTGTCCATTCCATGATTTATTTTTGTGTTTCGCTACTTATGTATGTTGTCATCCTTGTTGATATGTTGTGAGTGTTGTCTAGACAATATGTTCCTCTTGTTTCTATACAGTACAGGGATAGTAAGGGATAAGAAAATATGTTGTGAGAGTTGTCTAGACAATATGTTCCTCTTGTTTCTATACAGTACATGGATAGTAAGGGATAAGAAAATATGTTGTGAGAGTAGTCTAGACAATATGTTCCTCTTGTTTCTATACAGTACAGGGATAGTGAGGGATAAGAAAATATGTTGTGAGAGTTGTCTAGACAATATGTTCCTCTTGTTTCTATACAGTACAGGGATAGTAAGGGATAAGAAAATATGTTGTGAGAGTTGTCTAGACAATATGTTCCTCTTGTTTCTATACAGTACAGGGATAGTAAGGGATAAGAAAATATGTTATGAGAGTTGTCTAGACAATATGTTCCTCTTCTTTCTATACAGTACAGGGATAGTAAGGGATAAGAAAATATGTTGTAAGTGTTGTCTAGACAATATGTTCCTCTTGTTTCTATACAGTACAGGGATAGTAAGGGATAAGAAAATATGTTGTAAGTGTTGTCTAGACAATATGTTCCTCTTGTTTCTATACAGTACAGGGATAGTAAGGGATAAGAAAATATGTTATGAGAGTTGTCTAGACAATATGTTCCTCTTGTTTCTATACAGTACAGGGATAGTAAGGGATAAGAAAATATGTTGTGAGAGTTGTCTAGACAATATGTTCCTCTTGTTTTTTCTATGCAAAACATGGATAGTAAGGGATAAGAAAATATGTTATGAGAGTTGTCTAGACAATATGTTCCTCTTGTTTCTATACAGTACAGGGATAGTAAGGGATAAGAAAATATGTTGTGAGTGTTGTCTAGACAATATGTTCCTCTTGTTTCTATACAGTACAGGGATAGTAAGGGATAAGAAAATATGTTGTGAGAGTTGTCTAGACAATATGTTCCTCTTGTTTCTATACAGTACAGGGATAGTAAGGGATAAGAAAATATGTTGTGAGTGTTGTCTAGACAATATGTTCCTCTTTTTTCTATACAGTACAGGGATAGTAAGGGATAAGAAAATATGTTGTGAGTGTTGTCTAGACAATATGTTCCTCTTGTTTTTTCTATGCAAAACATGGATAGTAAGGGATAAGAAAATATGTTATGAGAGTTGTCTAGACAATATGTTCCTCTTGTTTCTATACAGTACAGGGATAGTAAGGGATAAGAAAATATGTTGTGAGTGTTGTCTAGACAATATGTTCCTCTTGTTTTTTCTATGCAAAACATGGATAGTAAGGGATAAGAAAATATGTTATGAGAGTTGTCTAGACAATATGTTCCTCTTGTTTCTATACAGTACAGGGATAGTAAGGGATAAGAAAATATGTTATGAGAGTTGTCTAGACAATATGTTCCTCTTGTTTTTTCTATGCAAAACATGGATAGTAAGGGATAAGAAAATATGTTATGAGAGTTGTCTAGACAATATGTTCCTCTTGTTGTTTCTATGCAGTACAGGGATAGTAAGGGATAAGAAAATATGTTGTGAGAGTTGTCTAGACAATATGTTCCTCTTGTTTCTATGCAAAACATGGATAGTAAGGGATAAGAAAATATGTTGTGAGAGTAGTCTAGACAATATGTTCCTCTTGTTTCTATACAGTACAGGGATAGTGAGGGATAAGAAAATATGTTGTGAGAGTTGTCTAGACAATATGTTCCTCTTGTTTCTATACAGTACAGGGATAGTAAGGGATAAGAAAATATGTTGTGAGAGTAGTCTAGACAATATGTTCCTCTTGTTTCTATACAGTACAGGGATAGTAAGGGATAAGAAAATATGTTGTGAGTGTTGTCTAGACAATATGTTCCTCTTGTTTTTTCTATGCAAAACATGGATAGTAAGGGATAAGAAAATATGTTGTGAGAGTTGTCTAGACAATATGTTCCTCTTGTTTCTATACAGTACAGGGATAGTAAGGGATAAGAAAATATGTTGTGAGAGTTGTCTAGACAATATGTTCCTCTTGTTTCTATACAGTACAGGGATAGTAAGGGATAAGAAAATATGTTGTGAGAGTTGTCTAGACAATATGTTCCTCTTGTTTCTATACAGTACAGGGATAGTAAGGGATAAGAAAATATGTTGTGAGTGTTGTCTAGACAATATGTTCCTCTTGTTTCTATACAGTACAGGGATAGTAAGGGATAAGAAAATATGTTGTAAGTGTTGTCTAGACAATATGTTCCTCTTGTTTCTATACAGTACAGGGATAGTAAGGGATAAGAAAATATGTTGTAAGTGTTGTCTAGACAATATGTTCCTCTTGTTTCTATGC
Source organism: Acartia tonsa (assembly GCF_053477335.1). Lineage (NCBI taxonomy): Eukaryota > Metazoa > Arthropoda > Copepoda > Calanoida > Acartiidae > Acartia > Acartia tonsa. Next base: position 40,744,120 of record NC_137270.1, on the reverse strand, counting down.
AGTACAGGGATAGTAAGGGATAAGAAAATATGTTGTGACAGTTGTCTAGACAATATGTTCCTCTTGTTTCTATACAGTACAGGGATAGTAAGAGATAAGAAAATATGTTGTGAGAGTTGTCTAGACAATATGTTCCTCTTGTTTCTATACAGTACAGGGATAGTAAGGGATAAGAAAATATGTTGTGAGTGTTGTCTAGACAATATGTTCCTCTTGTTTCTATACAGTACAGGGATAGTAAGGGATAAGAAAATATGTTGTAAGTGTTGTCTAGACAATATGTTCCTCTTGTTTCTATACAGTACAGGGATAGTAAGGGATAAGAAAATATGTTGTAAGTGTTGTCTAGACAATATGTTCCTCTTGTTTCTATGCAGTACAGGGATAGTAAGGGATAAGAAAATATGTTGTGACAGTTGTCTAGACAATATGTTCCTCTTGTTTCTATACAGTACAGGGATAGTAAGAGATAAGAAAATATGTTATGAGAGTTGTCTAGACAATATGTTCCTCTTGTTTCTATACAGTACAGGGATAGTAAGGGATAAGAAAATATGTTATGAGAGTTGTTTAGACAATATGTTCCTCTTGTTTCTATGCAGTACAGGGATAGTAAGGGATAAGAAAATATGTTGTGAGAGTTGTCTAGACAATATGTTCCTCTTGTTTCTATACAGTACAGGGATAGTAAGGGATAAGAAAATATGTTGTGGGAGTTGTCTAGACAATATGTTCCTCTTGTTTCTATACAGTACAGGGATAGTAAGGGATAAGAAAATATGTTGTGAGAGTTGTCTAGACAATATGTTCCCCTTGTTTCTATACAGTACAGGGATAGTAAGGGATAAGAAAATATGTTGTTAGAGTTGTCTAGACAATATGTTCCTCTTGTTTCTATGCAGTACAGGGATAGTAAGAAATAAGAAAATATGTTGTGAGAGTTGTCTAGACAATATGTTCCTCTTGTTTCTATGCAGTACAGGGATAGTAAGGGATAAGAAAATATGTTGTGAGAGTTGTCTAGACAATATGTTCCTCTTCTTTCTATACAGTACAGGGATAGTAAGAGATAAGAAAATATGTTGTGACAGTTGTCTAGACAATATGTTCCTCTTTTTTCTATACAGTACAGGGATAGTAAGGGATAAGAAAATATGTTGTGAGAGTTGTCTAGACAATATGTTCCTCTTGTTTCTATACAGTACATGGATAGTAAGGGATAAGAAAATATGTTGTGAGAGTTGTCTAGACAATATGTTCCTCTTGTTTCTATACAGTACAGAGATAGTAAGGGATAAGAAAATATGTTGTGAGAGTTGTCTAGACAATATGTTCCTCTTGTTTCTATGCAAAACATGGATAGTAAGGGATAAGAAAAGGGAGGAAAAATTGGTAAACATACATACCCCCATTTATAATAAACAAAATTAACCCCTTAAAATAGATTAAAATTATTGGTTGAAAAGCTTAGATTACTAGTCTGAACTTACCAATCAAGATGTTTTAAAATTTCCCTACTTTTTTAGACAACAAATGAGAGAATGTGTTTACAAAACATTGGTTACAATTGCCTCCTCCCTGAAGTATCCTGATTGTAAGATTGTTCAACAAGTTTATTTCTAGATACATATATTTGGGGTACTGTCAAGCTTTTCCTATGACTAAAAGTTAATTTTTTTGAGAAAAAAATGTTTGAAGCTTTACGCGCCAATTAAAAGTCCCCTAAATGGACTGTTAATTAAACTGTTGCCTAGAATTTTATAACAAGTTCTCTTATTCGTCGGTTTAATAAGATTTTTTAGGTTTAAACTTGCTATGTTTAGACCGTTCAATAAATAGTTTGTATAAAAACGCACATTAAAACTTTTAAAACAAATTGTAAATAAATTCAGGACACTGATTAAAGACATACCTAAAGTATTAGGACATTTCATAGAGGACAGAATGTAAATTCTGGTAAGGATTAAAATGTTGCTACGCTTTCTGGATTGTTCCGATTTACTTCAGGAATCACCATTCCAAGCTTGAAATCGATAGAACATTTCTAACATGCCTATATCATCGAAAAAGATCTGTCTGTTAGATGAACCGACCCTAATTATACAAAATTTAGCTTTTAAAAACGCAAAACAGAATAAATAATAAAACACATATCAACAAAATGAATTTATTTTTAAATAGAAACAAACATATTAGATGAAGTAACAGTAACAATATAAAAAGGTAAGGGTTTTATGTCTGTAGCTTAAAATCTTAAACTATTGCACCTATTAAGTCCTTGATTTTAGGTAAGCTTCACATAGGTCCTGTGATAGTTTCAGGCTATTTAATTTTCAAATTGATGATTTTAAGCTATTTCTTTAGCCTCTCCCTTTACCATGGAATACAGAGCCCCTTGATGCTGTGGGCCTTGTCGCTAGTAGCAAATATAACAATCACAATCATCATAATGAACACAAATTCCACGCCGCTGCCTGCTTAATACGTTGGAAAAGTCATGCTCAGCTGCTGGAATGTCACCTGTCTTGGTAGCTGGTTCTTCGGCAGGTTGCCCATATGGTTCAGCTGCGACAGGAGCCCCATAGTGGTTAGCTGGTTCTTCGGCAGGTTGCCCATATGGTTCAGCTGCGGCAGGAGCCCCATAAGGGGCCTTGTAATTAACTTCGGCAGGTTGCCTAAAAACAGCAGCAGCAGCCCCTCCACTTAGCATAGCAGCAGGATGAGCTGCAGTGAAAGCCAAAAGGCCACAAAGCACCACCAGAATAGCCTAAAAAAATATATATACATAAATTTTTTGGGGTATAGTCCCTTTCGTGGAATCGCCTTTTAAGGGGCGATTCTCCGCTTTTTCACAGCTGCTTTTCTCCTATTTCTAGCCCCTTCGGGGGGCTCTAACCATGCGGGGCCAATTGCCTAACCCGCTGCGGGGCAATCACCTAACCCAATATAGCCTAACCTAACCTAAAATAACCTATTAAAAGCTATTTCGGAAATACGATGATTCGCCCCTTTAGAGGCGTTGCCACCAAGGACGTCCAAGGGGGGTGGGTAAAGTGGTGATTCCCCCCATATAAAATTTACCCCTATCTTGGGTTTACCATGTTGGAGGGGTATTTAACCCCCCCAAACAATTTTTGGGGGGTAAATACCCCTCTCCAAAATAATTATTCCCCACCCTCCCCAACAGATTGTATGGGGGTATCCCCCCTCAACAGATTTCAAGGGGGGTAATTTTACACCAGGGGTAAAAATTTTGGGGGGTTAAAAAAATTGCAGCGCGCTTCGCGCAACCATTTTAACCCCTTAAAAAAAACAAATTACCCCCTTAAAAAATTGTTACCCCCCCCCCCCCCCCCAAATAAAAAAGCTTGGACGTTCCTGGTTGCCACTATACCCAAAATTTTTAATGCAAAATAAGGATGATAATATGCATAAAAGCAAAGCTCAGAAATGGTGTCAGAACTGAATAAAGATAATATAAAAATATTTTTAAAATTTTAAGTATATTGGTTGCAAAACTGCTTAAATTCAGGATACTATTTAAGGACAAACTTTTAGGACTTGATTATCGAGAAGCTTTGCTTATAACATTTTACTTTGTTGTCCTAGGAATATGTATTCCAAATATCAGATGAATAGAGTAATCATGTCGCATAAAAAATTATTGCCAAAAAAGTAAAAAATCGGCCTGTTTAAAATTGACGATCGGACTTTCTGGTAACGATTATAGAGTTGCTATGCCTTCTAAATTGTACCTAATTGTTATAGTAATCATCCTCAAAAGTTTGAAATCGATAGGAAAATTCTAGTATTTCTCGTCTAACGAAAAGAACTACCCGTTACAGTCGGATGGATGGACCGTCCGTAATTATACAAAAGCTTTGCTTTTAATAAACATTATATTAATTCTTATGAGTTGATAAATGTAATAAATGATAATATTAATAAGAATTTTGTTAATAAGCATAAACACTTACAGCTAAAGTTGTGAATTGCATGATTCTTTTATTGCAGATTGTTTATGACTAGTGTATTGTTGAGAACTTTCAGTCAATTTATATGAGACTACCAGAAAATAATCTTGCTTTAGTAAAACCCCTTTTCCAGTATAGCTTAGAAATAACTGTTAATGTTCTTGACAAGCACAGTAAATTTTTTATGGAAGTAGAAATGATTTTTGATATTTAAAAATGTATAAAAAGGTGAAAATCTTAAAGTTACAGGATGTTTGTCGGTGTGTTTATCTGTATGTCTGTTTGTACCGAAGGATCTCGCTAACTGCTGAACTGACATAGTTATCCTTTACAGGGTAGCTTCTTATAGGTTCTGGGAAGGGTTATAAATATTTTGGGGGAGGGTACCACCTCCCTCCCAAGAGAAATCGCCCTTAGAAAATCCCCCCCCAAAAAAGATTTTTAAAATTAAAATAAAATAAAATTAGTAGTATATAAAATAATTAGCGGCTTCGCCCCAAGAGGTTTAATCAACCTAATTTTTCGTATTCTAGATTTTTTTTGGGGGGTGGGATGGAGGTTAGTCGATCCACCTTTTTTGATGTTAGTTTGAAAAAGAAATAAAATTTGGGGGGGGGGGTGAGGTGGGATGGAGAGGGGAAATTTTCATTTTTTCGGGGGGTTGGGGTTTTTCACCCTCAAGAAAATAGCTTAAAACCATTACAGGATTAGTAGGTATATTAGCTGAAGAGTAGAGCCTAATCGGTTCAGTGGTTACTGAGATCTTAAGCTTCAGACAGACAGACGTACATAAATGTACTTTGTATTAAAGATGAATATTAAAAATCAACGTATCTCCATTGAAAACATTTTACCTTTTGGATACAATTTTTTTGTGATATAGTCACCCTTTTAATCTGATTTATGAATATTTATTCTCATTACAATAAGGTACAATGTTATAAGCAAAGCAACTCTATAATAATGGCTCCAAATTTAAGTATGTCATTTAAAACATAGTATTCTGTATTTAAGTTATATAGTTATGCTTTTACTTATAATTTTGTTTAGACTTTTACATTTATATTCTGTTTTTTTTTCAGTTCTGAGACTCTACAAGTGTTAAAATTCGTTTATCCTGCCTTTTTAGATCTACATTTTTGATGCTATACATTTCAAATTCACTGTGAAGGTTGTTGCTTACATTTTTTTAAAAGCAATGTAAGATTGCTTGAACACGGCCTGTCAGCCGCCTTATCATGAAAACTGCTGCAGATAATTTCAATATAAATGTAGTAAGGAAAGATGAACAGAATTAGATGGTTACTAAAGTAAATAAAGGGTCCCAGAAATTTTAGTACAGGTGTAGCCAGATAATCGATATATAATTACTAGGATGTTTCACTAGATTTTCATGTACTCTAATAAACTGATGCTCCCCGCTGGCTATTTTCCATCTTCTATACTCCTTTACTGCTGTTCTCTCATCAGCTACTATCAACCTGCTGTCTTTTAATTGGGCGGATGTCAGACTCTTACATAATATGCGCTTTTTCTAGGGTCGGGTGTTTTTGTCTGTTAAACTGGTACATACCAATGAATATAAAATAACTGGATATATTGACATGGAAAAATTTTTCGTCAATTTAGCTTGCTTATATGTATCTCATTTATTGGTCAGTTCAATCATCCATTAAAAGGAGAGGTAATGCGGTAAAGGGGGTGGATAGGGAGTATAACTTGTATATTAGCCCGCTGCGAGCATCACTTGATCAGAGTACATAAAAATCTGGTGCAACATCCAAGTAATAATATATCGATTTCTGTTTCCATGGCAAAGTGTTTGTCTTTGAAACTGGTCCATACAAAAAATGTTATTTACCCAGTTAGGCAAATAACTGTTCTTTATACTATCAAGGAGGGAGGGGAGAAAGGACTGTTTATTACACTAGTAAGTTTTACAATCACGTTTCTTATTCGTTGGGTCAGCAACATTTTCTGTCATGTTATCTATAGAAGGGTTGAATCATCATTGGGATGTTATCTGCCATTGTCTTATCCCTTTATATTCAATACAACTTACAATAGACAATCTTTAAAAAATCGGAGGTAGCGGTTAAGGGGGAAGGGTTGTTGCCGGGGGGGGGGGGGGGCGAAAGCACCCACCCCTATTATATAGCTAGAGGTCTAAAACTGTTAAGTGGTTTTATATGTCATTTAAATAAGCCTGCTTCAGAATATGCTTAGAATGTGTGGATATATTGACAGGGGAAAATTTGTCGTCAATTTAGTTGCTAATAAAGCCTTCATTTATTGGTCAGTGAGTTTATCCAGTAGGAGGTAAGGGGATGGGGAGTAAAGGGGGTAGATGGTGGGGGGTAACTTTATTTTAGCCAGCTACTAGTATCATTACGAAAATTTAGTGCAAATTCCAAGTAATTATATATTGCTTCTTTCTTATCAATATTCATGGAACAGTTGAAAACATACCCTCGGTATAGAGTATCAGGGCTTGTAGTCATAAAATACAGCCTGTCTGTTAAGATCTCACTAACCACTGAACCGGTAGAATTCATCATATAACAGAGACTTGACATAACCCTATAAATAGTTTTCTTACTTTTTATAAAATCTTGAGATGGTTTTAAGCTATATATCTGCCGCCTTAATATACTCAATATACTCTTAGAATATAGAGCAATTGCAATATAAACGTACTTCCAGGGACAAGGGAATGATATTCTGAAAAACAATTCTAAAGGAAAATTTCCCCACAACCCCCTTCCCCTTTTCCTCCCCCTTCTTACCCACCCCTCTTCAGTTCAATAAAAAACAAAAAATACTTCCACGGTCCACCATACTTTAAAAGGATTCGTGATTTTTTGTAGAATTTATTGTTAGAATAGCTACCCCTGGCAAGGGGAAGTCAACCCTCCTATATAGAAATTGTTAAAAAAAATAGGCACTGCTACATATTCCTGACTGCTACAGCCTACCTGAAAAAAATGTGGTGGGGGATTTTTTTTTATGGGTTGGGGGGGTTCCCGGTTCCCACCCCCCAAGAAAATAGCCTAAAACCACCACAGGACTAGTAGGTATATTCCCTAGAATCCAATCGGTTCATTGGTTACCAAGATCTTAACAGACAGACCGACCGACGGACGGACAGAAAATCAGACAGACGGACAGACATCAAGCTACTTATATTTATTATAGATAAATAGATAGATAGATACATAGCTTTTGAACATATATTTACTTTTTATTAATGAAATATGCGGCATCAGACTTTTTTATACTTATCTATTTACAGGGGTAAATATGTTGATCAAAATTAAATATTCTGTCTGCAAATTGCTAAGAAAGACGACTTTACAGACAGACTAACGGTCAAAGCGAGTTTTCTTATAGCAGCCGGGTAAATTACATTTACTCTTAGGACAGACGGACAGATAAATTGAGTAATAGAATATCTTTGCCACTAAAAAGAAAGGTGATTTTCTTATGGGATTTTAAAAACCTTCACAAATGGCATTAAACCTCTCTGTGACCCTCCCAGCCGTTTAGAAATCTTGTTATACACACATACATTCATTGCCCACCAAAATAACTTTTGAAAATTTATATAATTTTAGGGAAAAATATTTTCCACTGAAATCTTTCAATACTGATTCACAAATTAATATGATTTTACTTTTCAAATTCACATTTTTCATTGGGAAATCAGGAATGGGGAGGGGGAAATAGTTGTGTAGTTATTTATCGCGGCGTATTATAGACACCTTTCCGCGGATATTGAAATGAAAAGATATAAGATTAAAATAACTTTTTTCGGGCTAACAAAACTGGTATTAATTATATGATTTTTATTTTAATATTCTTAGAAAATTGTCTGTAATACGATACTATATATGATTTTTCAGTATAACTTTGAACCAGTTCTAATCCTGCGGATATTGATCGGTTTCGAGGCCATACTGGAAATATCTTTTTTTAAAGCAGGGAAAAACTGTCCTAAAGGGACATGATGGGGGAAAAAAGGGGAGGGAAAAATTATTGCATACTCATAAATAGGTTGTAAAGGCATGAGTTAGTTTGAATTAGATTTCATACAGATACACACAGTTTTGTGATTAGTGTTACAATTTAATTTATAAAAAGCGAAGCTTATCTATAATTATTAAATAAAAAGCTCGGTTCGTCCGTCCTTCTGTACGTCCGTCCGTAACTAATAGCCATTTTCATTATTTGAGACATGTTAGAATTGTCCTATTCATTTAAAACTTTACATGGTGATACCCTATAACAGTTAGGTATAACTATAACTTTAGGTGGTAACTCTATAATTTAAAACATGCTGATTTTTAATTTTTTATGACAATAACTTTTTTGTATGATATTATAAAATTCATCTTAGAATAATGATTCCTAGGACAACAGAGTACAAGAAAAATATTTAAAAACAAATCCTAAAAATCAAATTGTGCCCTTTTACAGTAACCTGTATTTAAGCAATGCAAGAAATATGTGTTATATTTAGTTTAGACTTTTTAATAAAGATTCGGCTCATTAAGTTTAATATCAGAGCATCGCTTTTAAGGATGTTGTAATCCTTTTTTAAATTTAGGCTTGATATCAGATGGTGGAGGATGTCTAGTAAAATAGAATAAACAATCTAAAGCTTCTCAAGAAGCTCTATCTCAATAGAAATCTAAGTTTCTTAAATTTGCCACAAACAAAAAATGATTATTTTTGGAATAAACTTCTATATTAAATCAAATAAAAAGCCCGATAGAAGCCTTACTGAAAAATATAACTTAACAAATAACAAGCATATCCTGAACCTTTTCAAAAACGAAGCTTTTCTATAATGTTATCTGTATGTATTCTTTAATTTAGGCATTTTTTAATTGTCTTATCGATTTCAAACTTGGCATGATAATTTATGTTATTGTTAGTTACGATTTAGAAGCGTAACAATTCTATAGTCGTTACCTGAATGTCCATTAGGGTGGGTCGATTTTAAACATTTGTTTTCTGAGACCAAAACGGGGATTTGCAAATGATTTGTATGAGTATAATACACCTCTGGATGATTTGAAATTTATCCTAAGTCTTAAAACCGCTGACGACCAGACATTCAATTGTATAGCTATATGTAAAAGGGTGTCAAAAATTTATTGAATCAGAACTATGGCTTCATGGTGCTCCTAGGAAAGGCATTGAGGAGAAGAATCAGGAACTTTTGACCGTTTTAAAAAATCTCGTTCCTAGCTTGAGAAAATCTCATAAAACCTCTACAAATTGGACAATTCTCAATAAAACTTTAGAAATGGTGTTTTTTTTATTAATTTCTAAGGCTAGGAAAGAGATATTCTGAAACAGACAAAAGATCCTGATTCTACTCTTCAAGGCCTTTCCTGGGAGCACCATGAAGCCATAGTTCTGATTCAATAAATTGACACCCTTTTACAAAAAGCTATACAATTGAATGTCTAGTCGTTGGTAAGAGGTTGGTAAATAAATGGTAAGGAAGCGAAATATGACTTTGACTGACTTATAGCCGGAAATTCACTATAAAACTGGGGAAATGCACAAAAAATATTAGCCCTCTAGCACTAATAGTAACTGAGATAATAAGTGGAGAGCTCTTGAAAGTCGTCTTTGCATATTTAAAAAAAAAATACATTTTTAAGTGGTCTAGTTCTAAAACTGAATTTTTTAAAATTCTTTTTCGGTCAGAAATTTTATTTAAGTTAGTTTTATCTTTGACACATCCTCTCTTTGTTTAATTCCGATATGAACCCGCCCTAATGTCCATTCGTTAATTCATAAATTAAATCCTAAAAAAACTATCCATCAATCCTGGCGGCCATAGGAGCCATCCAAAATCCAGGTAAATCCAGATATAATAGTTATTTGGTTCAACCCTGGACTTGGGTTTAAAGAACAGACGGACGGACAAAAAAGCATACATATGTGATCATTATTATTACATCATATTATTCACAGCTTTGCGGGGAGAGAAAAAATAAGAAATTATAAGATTAATTTCAGTACTGTTTCGAAACCAATTAATATTCGCTTGATTAGAACCAGTTCTCAACTTAAAAAATATCTTTTGTATCGTAGTTTTAACATTTATCATTTTACAGCTGAAAGCTGACTATAATACGATGCGATATTAGTTATTTCTACCATCGTATTATAAACAGCTTTCCGTGGATATAATATGTACTATTAAATGCCGCGAGATGCCGAAGGAACGGGCTAAAAAACTGGTTTTAATCTTATGATTGTACATTTTTATATTCGTATAAAAATTGAAATAATACGAGGCTAGGCATAATTTTTTCGTATGGATGAGAACAGGTTCTAATCCACCGGATATTAATCTGTTTCGAATGATTGCGATAAACAACTATTAGGATTTTTATTATAGTACTCGTGAAAAATAGTCTGTAATTAGTTTCAGAACTATACTGATAAACGTCTTTAGTAAATAGGAGCAAGTGCCATCGGTGTCATCTTTATAAATAACAAAGCTACTCTATATTTCACTTTGTATGCCAGTCTTTCTGTGAGTCAGTCAGTCCTTAATGCTGTAGGGTAAATACGATTTTCTCAGCTACTAATGCAGATAAACAATTAAAATGAAGATTCCTAAGATATATGCATATCTAGTCTATACATTGTTTTGTTCGTCATTTTGTCGGTTATGCTTCAAAAAACATAAACATCATTCTTTAAAGGTTTCGTGGTTTACTTTGAGTTTTGGCGTATTCTTTATCTTTCTGTCATGTGTAATAATAATTGAACATCTGGACGAAGCCCAATCTGTACCACTTTTGCACCACTTTGACGTCATATTCTCCATCTCTTTTTTAGGGCTTTTCTTTCCCACTTCTCCTGTCATCTCCCTTATTTTATGACGTCACAGAAATTAAAAGTGGTACAGATTGGGCTTCGTTATGACTGACTTTGTTCGTTTGTCTATTCCATGATTTATTTGTGCCTCGCTACTTATGGATTTTGTCATGCTTGTTTATTTTTTATGAATATTGATAAATTTTCATTACCTAATAATTCCCATATATGTCTATGAACTAAAACTTAACTGGGCAGATGAGAGTAGAAAATCTCTCTTAGAATTTTACCCAGGACGGAATTAATACCATAAAAAAACCTAGTTTTTACCACTTTTATGGTAAAATTTTACCAGCCTATACGATTTAAAAGGTGGTAAAATTTTACCGTAATCGTGGTAAAAACACTTTTGGTGGTACTTTCTCACGCTTTTTACCAGCGATTTTTACCACAATTATCGGTAAAATTTTACCAGATTTCCGGTAAAATATTACCATTTTAGGACGCAAATTTATACCAGATTTTGACCAATTTTTACCACTTTTTTGGTAAAATTTACCGCAAATTTCTGGTAGATTTTACCGAAAAAGTGGTAAAACTGTTCAACACCTGGTAATATTTTTGCCCTAAACTGGTAAAATTTTACCAGAAATAGGGTAAATATGGTAAAAATTTACCAATAATTGTGGTAAAAACGGGTGGTAAAAATCACGAGAAAGTGGTAAAAAACGACCTTAATTATAGAAAAACCTCGCTTGTACACAAAACGCAAAAATAAAAAAAAAATTGTTTTCATTATTATCTTTATTGATTGAAACAACACTTAAACATATTTTTCTTGATTCTACTGCTCTGGCCGCGAAAACTGTTGCGCAACCTCCTGGATTTGCTGGGCACCGGCCCCATTCGACCTCGGTATCACTGATATTCAACCTGGAATAAAATTGCTCATTAGTTAATTAGATAATTACAGGGATATAAAGGGATAAGACAATGGCTGATAAATTGATGTTCATCTCTAATGATGATACACATCGTTACCCCTTCTGTAGATTACAATAAGTGATTGAAATGTTAGGACACTCAACTTAATGAACCAACCAATAAAAAATCAATAAAAGTACCCAAGGTTGTTAGGCCAAAGAATAAGAAAATGTTATTTGAAAACTTTGGGGGCTAGTGTAATTTACAGCCCAATGTCCCATCCCTCCCTACTAAATATCTAATCTATAATACAAAGTAGAACGATGTCTGTCCGTCCGTCTGTCCGTCCGTCCGTCCGTCCGTCCGTCCCAAAGATAAAGCCTATACTCGCTGTTTAGCAAATGTGTCAGAACTTCCCCCCCCCCCTTACTCTCACACCTAAATTTTTTCTTTTGAAAGCAAAAATAAAAGTGTGTAGGTTCGACTCCCCCTCTCCCCCCTCATTCATTTCCTACAGGCATCTTGACACGTGGCAAAAAAATCAGCAAACTTATCTAACTAAACATCTTTGAAAACGCAGAACGAGAAAAAATAAAGGGAAAGCTTACCTGGAAAACATAAGCAGTAACAACATCCCTGGCTAACAAGAACATGCTGTGTCCATACTACTCGGCATCATAACAGGGAACCCGATCTTGTCTGCCTCCGCCTTCAAGGTGTCCAGGCTCTGGTCCTCTCCGTGGTAACCGTGGATTACAGGTACGTTAGCGGCTTCCATGATCATCTAAAAAACAGGTTAAATATTAGAAAAATTGTAACGACAGACTTCTTTTAAATACACAGTTGCTTTTCCTAGAGCCTACTTGTGTTTCGTCTTAAAAGAGGATGGTTGGAGGGTTTTTACCAATGAAAATATTCGAGGTCATTTTTCCAAGAAGCGGTGTCATACCCCCCCCCCCCGCCAAAAAAACAGCATAAACATTCCCTGAAAATTATGGAAGACCAGAAGATTGAGATCGTACAGGACAAATGAACAGACATCCTGTTACTCCGGTATAGTATAGAGTGTTATTTTTTTCTACTTGAAATCAACCAAAATAAGTTCCTGAGTAGCTACTCTATCATTTACCTTAGATGTAGACTTGATACCCATATCTCTAATGGCAGTGGACGGTGGACCAACAAATATAACTCCTTTCTCCTGATAAAAAAAAAATTTAAATTAAAAGGTAGGTATCATTCTTATTAATATAATATTACATTCTTGAAATTAACCAGAAAAAAACGTAAGCAGTACAGTGGCGTGCACAGGGTTTTTACGGGAAGGGATGTAATCTTAGAGGTTTTTAAAAAACGGGGGGGGGGGGAATCTACATAATTTTAATTTTAAGGGGTGTGTTGTCAACCCCATTCCTCACACTAATGACCGTGGACAAGATAATGAACGAAATATACATATATAAATCCCCAAATATATTGAACAAAACAACACCTTAGATTAGTTCAGACACTGCTAGTTTGAATGAACCAATCAAGATTTAAAGTTGTGAGCTAACGTGTTTATAAAACTTTGGGTACCAGTATAACTTCCAGTCTAATATCCACTCCCTCCCTGCAGTCAAATGGAAAATATTACCTGTCCAGGGATATAAAATACACGTGGATATTATTAATGACATATCATGGAAATTTGTTGTCATGAATTTAGGTTCCTAACATGGACTTCATATATTGGTCAGATCGTTTACCCAGAAGGAGGTAAGGGGGTGTTGTAAGGGAGGAATAAGGGTGTATCTTTATTTTAGCCCGCTGTGAGTACCGCTTTATTAGAGTACATGAAAAACTGGTGTAACATCCAGGTAATAATATATCCATTTACCCAAGAATCTTAAGGGATAAGACAATGGTCGACAAATTGATGTACTGTACATGTACAACCCCATTGATGATACACAAAATTACCCCTTACATAGATTACCTTTTGTGGTTGATACGTTTGGACACTCAACTTAATGTACCAACCAATCAGGGATCACTTAATCCCCAAAGTTGTTAAGCCAACGAATAAGAATACGTTATTATAAAAGTTTGGGGACACGTGTAGTTAACAGCCCATTGTCCCCTCCCTCCCTGCATTTACCTGGCAAAGATTAGCAAACTCGACATTCTCGGAGAGAAATCCATAGCCAGGATGTACAGCATCGGAGCCGGTTTCCGCCGCAACCTAAGATAATACAGTGTATGGTCAATAGTAACTAAGCCCCTAGAGGCCTCTAGGGGCACTTGAGTTAGTGGTGAGTTGAAATAGATCCCAACATTTTTTTATTTTAGTTTCAATAGAAAAAGTAAAAAAAATCCATCTTAAGGCTTAAATATGATCAGAAAATAGAATAAAACCAACTCAGGACCTATGTGATGCCTACCTAAAATAGAGAACCCAATCGGATCAGTAGTTATTTAGAAAAAAAGTCTTACTGCTTTATATAATAGGATGATGCATATAAGAGTTATTTTAAATCTTAATAGGTAGATTCTTCCAAGTTTCAATTTAAATTATCAATCACACCATTAAGCAAAAAACAACACCCATTTTTTTTGCAATGTGAAAGGTGTGGGGAGGGGGGGGGGGGGGGGGGCTGGGAAAGAGCCGACCCACTACCTTGAATTTTAATTTTTCAAAGTTTTTAAAAAATAAAATTTTTGGGGTAATTTTTCTTAGGCCTATAAAAAAATCCATGTATAAATTAAAACCTTTCCGAGACATACAATAAGCTTCAATGTAGAGGAGAGACGTGTACGTACGCTAGATATTTCGCTACAAACGAAGACAAACAAACATCCTGTTACTTTTATTTAAGGATTATTTTAATCAATCAATTCTTGTAATGTCCATCTAAAACTAATACCTAACAGTATAATGTCAGAGATATAAAGGGATAAGAAAATCTTTAATAAAGCAATAAAAGAGATGGTAGGCATTTAAAGTTAGCAAATTTGGAAATTACACTAATATATTTTGTTTATATACTAAATTGTTTAAAGTAAAAAGGTTCTTTGTCTTTAGCTTAAGATTTCGATAACTACTAAACCGATTGAGTTCTCCTTTATAGGTAGGAAAGCTTCTCATATGACACGGAATGGTTTTAGACTATATTTCTGTCCCCTATCTATCCTTTTTAATACAGAGCCCCTAAATGCTAGGGCCGCAGCCGCTAGCAATATCTAAACTAATCTTAAAATTTAAAATTTTACCTTGGTGGAGGGGATCTACCACCCCCTCTGCCACCACGTCCTCTGAAACCACCCCTGTCCCCTCCACGGTCTCTGCCTCTAAAGCCACCCTTATCACCTCCCCTTCCTCTAGAGCCACCTCTGTTATTTTTAAATGTTTTCATTTTGAAAAAAAAAAATTCGATGATTTTTAGTAAGTATTTTGGAAGATTAATTTTAAATTTTTTTATCTTAGGTACTGCTGTTTTATTAGCGCAGCAACTTTATAACAAAACTGTACGTCAGTCCATGGCGAAATTACAAAAAATGCATTGCTTTTAAACGTTACATTTAATAAATAGGCCTACCTAAAGATTTTCTAACTTTTACTTTTTAAAACAAAAACTTTCCTAGAGTAATGTGGGGGGCTGCGTCTTTCATACCTATCCCCGCCCCCACCCCGGCCTCTACCTCTGTAAGAACTGCGCCCCCTATCACCTCCGCCTCCACGTCCCCTGCCTCGTCCCCGGGATATTTCCACTCTCAGCCGTTCACCGGCATATAATGTACCGTTCATTTCCTTAAAAAATAAAGTGAAGTAAAAATAACTTCAAGACCTGAAGTTTGTTTAATAACAATAAGGTAAAAATAAATCAAAACAATTCCCTATAACTTAAAAATACCTCCTACCCTTGTGGAATATTCTAAACCCTTCTTGATCTCCCTAAACCTAACTAAAAGCAGTAGTGAAAGTTTCAAACAAAAAATTCAAGTAATGAAAAGGTGAAGGCAAGCCTTGACTTTTAAGGGGGTGGCAACACCCAGCCATTTTGTTGTAAAGAAACCAAAATATTGTTTGTATTATTATACAGATCTACAAAGATAAATATAAGCTGCGAAACTTTTCTGTAACTTACTTCTTCAACTGCCCCCTATGTTTCAAATGCTGATCTGAGGTCTTGTTTCTTTACAATCTAAATAAAAGAATTTGTTATAATCAAAAACTATAGGTATGAAACTAAAAAAATACGACAAAAGTAGAAACCTTATACTTTTTAGCTAGACCAAAATAATCAGTAGGTAACAAGTTTGAAATAGATAGGACAATTCCTACATGCTTGAATTAATGATAATAGCTATGAGTTTCGTCCATACAGACCGGCCATCCAACACTAATTATAGAAAAGCTTCGCGTTTACAAAAAACATAATTCCCTTCCACAAAATAACAATGATAACGTTTATGAGAGTAAAGCTCTCAAATAAGACAGTGGGACAAACGGAATTTTGTTGGTAAAACTTCAAGGATTTTAAGGGATAAGGCAATCCCCGATAAATTGATCCACATCATTAATGATTATTAACAAAATTACATCTTTATAATTATAATTTTTTTTTCAATTTTTTTCAATTTTGTACCCCCCCCCCCCCCCCCCCCCGACTACCGACGAACAAGTATTTTAGGTTAGGTTAGGTTTTAGGCTAGGGAGCCGAGCGCTGCGGCTAGGCAGGCAAGGATAATACCACCTACTCTAATGAATGTAGAATATACGTGGATATTACGACAGGGGGAAAAAATTGTCGTTATTTTAGCTTGCTAACATGAAATTCGTTTATTGGTCAGTTTGTTCAACCAGTAGTAGGGTAAGGATTGGGTTTAAAGAAGGGGGGTATCTTTATTTTAGCCAGCTGTGAGCATCTCCTTATCAGAGTAAATGAAAATGTGGTACAACATCCCAGTAATAATATATCGATTATTTTTATAAACTTTAATGGAAAAAACATTAAAAAAATAATATACCTGTCTAGCTAACACTCTGGTAAGGGTTTCCATAGTCTTAAACCACTCCCGGATTAATTCTTCCCATAAAGTTAGTCCACTCAAAACCTAAAACAAACGAACTTATTTTGACAAGTAGAAAAGTTGGTGGAAAAATAATTCATCTAAATTAATGAAGCAAAAATTCGTCCCCAAACTTCATTTTTAATTCTTGATACAGATTTTAAAGGGTGGGGCTTAAAGGGTGTTAACTCCACTCAACCCGTAAAACCCCTTATTTGTTTCCCTTCAAAATTAAAAAAAAATATATTAGATTACCAACCTCAAACCTTTGAAATCCCTCATTTTATCCCTCTTAAAATTAAAAGCTTGACGTACAATCAACCATTGGTTGTCTTTAGGACGATTGGCAAATAGATCTGATTCCTGTACTGTAGAACAAATAAAACATTATGGAATGGATATAGAATATACGTGGATATTGATGACAGTGGAAAAATTGAAGTCAATTTAGGTTGCTAACATGAAACTCATTCAATGGTCAGTTTGTTTATCCAGTAGGACGGGACGGAATGGAGTAAAGGGGGCGAATTAGGGTTATCGTCATTTTAGCCCACTGGGAGTTTTACTTTATTAGAGAAAATAAAAATCTAGTGTAACATCCAAGTAATAAAATATCTATTTCTGCAGGTTATCTTAATTATAGTATAGCTAACATTACCTCTAGAAACTGATCCCAAAGTTCACAGGACACAACAACATAGAGATTAGCCTTGATCCATGTGACAATGAGGGTCTGGAAGATGGTCTGGGTCAACCTTCCTCCAAGGGTGTCCTCCCTGATAAGCATAGATAACTATTAACTAAAGATCTAAGAACAAATTAAATATAAATAGGCTATTTTTATTTAAGTGTGTAGGTAGGTATAAAGTATACTTTTTATCTAAAAATGGTATTTTTGTCTCTGATTTTATTTATCGCGTCGTATTATAGACAGCTTTCCGCGACTGGTAAAATGAGAAATTTTCAGATCAATAGCAATTTTGTTAGCCCCGAGGGGCCAAAGGACTGGCCTAACAAAGCTGGTATTGATAATATAATTTCTAGACTATTGTTCATAGAAAATTGTCTGTAATACGTAATTTTTCAGTATGGCCCAGAACCATTTTTAATCCAGGGGATATTTATCGGTTTCAAAGCCATACTGGAAACTCTTTGTTTTCAAATTTTTCAATATTGAAAAAAAAATTTCTAAGAGGATAATACCAAAAAAACAATTTAATGGACATTTTATATAATACGAAAAATTTCTTCCTTTCCCTGTACCTTATAAAAATCGTCGGAAAAAGCCGTTTTTTAAGCAAACAAAAGCGCGTTTTGCTCTATCTGTGAGATATTATGAATAAGATAATGTTAAGATGAGAAAAATTTACGTTCACAGTCCCTTTAAAGACACAATACCTGTAATAATAATGTACAAACTTTTCAACCACTAATAATACCCTGGCCTTTCTAATTAAAGCCTAGGCAGAGCAATGCTGGTTAGCTCAAACGTGTACCGTGGTTTCTGTAGAACTGTTCTTCTGAAGCCAATACAGGGTTACGAAAGTTTAAATTGATGTTTTTTTTTTTTAATGTTAATATTAAATGTAATATAGTTTTGTAATGACATATAAAATATATATTCGATAGAATATAAAAAAATATAGTGCATTCAATATTAAAAAAAATATTTAAATATATATATAGTTGTTAACCATATATGATCCATATAAGAATCTATTTCCGGCCGGGTTCTTAAAAGATATTGCCGCGTTTTTTCGACATTTTTTAAGCTATGAATAACAAGCGCGACATTCGCGAAATCTAAAAGAGTATACAATGATTTATTTAATTATTTCGCTTTTGATGGTACGGCCTTCATAGAAAAAAAAAGATTATCTTCAATCCATTTTTGCTGCATATTAATTAATGCATCTTTTTAGAGCTGTGTTAGACATTAGAAAAATTGCTAAAAAAATAATTTAAAATTCAGTATTTTTATGTTATATACTCTGTTTGAAATTCTATCGTCAACGTTCAATCAATCAATGTCTAAAAAACGCCGAAAAAATGTGGCATTCATCTTTTAAAAACCCATCTCGGTGGTATTTCCGGTTGGCAAAGACAACATAAATATAGAAATCATGAAACATTGTTGTTCCACAATTTTGCCACATTTTTAAACATCTTGCTTAAAAAAAATCTTCCTTGTAAATTCTACAAATTTAAATATTTAGAGAAAATTGAGTAGTAATTTACTTCTTGATTCAAAATATTTGATTAAATTGAATCAAAACTAATAATTATTTTTGGCACTCTATATTCAAATAATCATAAGCTTATCCATAGTGCGCATGCGCGCACAGAGGTGCCATAAATTTCAAAACTTAAAAAATAAGTTTTGTAGCGAAATTAATTACTCTATAATTCGAAATCTCTGTCTTTCTTTTAGAAACATTCAGGGGAATATACGAAAGCTTATATTTATATTAAAGATGAAAAGTCGATAAATTCAAATGCACACGGCACATCTGCGTAAACACACCCTGGATTTTTTTTCTTTTAATTTTAATTCGTATGAAGCTAGCTCAAATAAGTAAATATTAAATTTGATATATTTTTGATGATGCGGGAGGATGTTTTAAAAGAAATGATGAAATAATTTTCAAGGTTTTAAAAAAAAGTTAGCTTCTTTTATGCGAAAAAATTCAATAAAAAGTAAAAATTTTTACCAAAAAGTTGGTCAAATTTTACCAAGTTTTTTTTTTTGTTAAAGTCCAAAAATTTGGACTTAGCCTAAAAATTTACCTTGTCAATTTTTACCAAAAAGTTGGTCAAATTTTACCAAGTTTTTTTTTTTGGCAAAGTCCAAAAATCTGGACTTAGCCTAAAAATTTACCTTGTCAATTTTTACCAAAAAGTTGGTCAAATTTTACAAAGTTTTTTTTTTTGGCAAAGTCCAAAAATTTGGACTTAGCCTAAAAATTTACCTTGTCAATTTTTACCAAAAAGTTGGTCAAATTTTACCAAGTTCATTTTTTTTGGCAAAGTCCAAAAATCTGGACTTAGCCTAAAAAAATACCTTGTCAAATTTTACCAATTTTTTGGTAAAAATTGACCAAATTGCGTTTTTTTGTCTAAGTCCGAAAATTCGGACTTAACCTGAAAAATAGAGTTGTAAAATTGACCACATTTTTGGTAAAACTTCCAAAAGTGGTAAAATTAAAAAAAAAAAAAAAAATTAAATTTAGGCTTCATTGTATAGAAGTCATTATTTTAAAGTACTACAACTGATTATGAAGAGCTGTTTTTTATTTAAAACACCAAAAACGGGTTTTTTTGTTTCGTCAAATTTTACAAAAAAAATGGTAAAATTTGACTAATTTTTTGGCTAAAATTTTTGCTGGTAAAATTTACCACGAAACTGGTATATTTTACCAGGTTGACCAGCTTTACCACTTTTCTGGTAAAACGATTTTTTTTTCTGGTATTTCGTAGAACCTGGGTATAGGTTTATGTCGACTACTTATGATCATAATTGCAAGGATCTAAAGGGATAAGACAATGGCAGATAAATTGATGTACATCTCCAATGATGATACATAAAGACACATCTTCTGTAGATAAAAATTAGTGGTTTAAATGTTTGAACAAGGAACTCAATGAACCAACTTATCAAAATTCAATAAAAGGTTTTTAAGAAAATGTTATTATAAGACTTTGGGGACTAGTGTAATAAATAGCCAAATGTCCCCTCCCTCCCAGGAACATTTGTCTACATATATGTGTTTGTGGCTGTTGGTCTGTATGTAATAATAAGAACATTAGGCTGTCATTAAACTAATTCACAAAGTTTTCTTTCATGTTGGCATAACAACTTTGGGGACTTTTTTTTATTGGTTGGCTCATTTAGTTGAGTGTCCAAACGTTTTAACATTTAATTGCAATCTAATAATCTAAGATAATTTTGAATATTCTTATTGAAATGTACATCAATTTATCGGCCATTGTCTTATCCCTGTAGATTTCTGCTTAACAAACACTAACTTCTCCCTCCCCCCTCCTTTTTTCCTTTCACACCCCCCACTCTTCCCTTTTTTACCCTACCCCTTCACTCATTTGATTGTCCTTTTATCCTACTATCTATAATACAAAGTAGCTTGATGTCTGTCCGTCTGTCCGTCTGTCCCTTAAGATCTCGGTAACCACTGAACCGATTGGATTCTACTCTTCAGGGTATATACCTATTGGTCCTGCGGTGGTTTTAAGCTATTTTCTTGGGGGGTGGGACACCCCCAACCCCCCCAAAAACAAAAAAATCCCCCCCCCCATTTTTTTTTTTTTTTTTTTTTTTTTTTTACAAATTTTATGAATTTTATGAATTTTACGAATTTTACGAAATTTACGAATTTTACGAATTTTGCGAATTTAATTGCAAAATGTTTTCCTGCTGGGTAGGTGCAAAAATTTGTGATCCGTTCTGCTGGGTAAGTAATAGAAGATGTAATTATACCTCTTGGGGCAAAGCCCCTAGAGGCTAAGGGCGAAGCCACTAGTGTATAATAAAGCAGTAAGTTTTTTTGTCTATAGCTTATTATTTTGATAACTACTGAACCGATTGAGTTCTCCATTTTAGGGATGCTTTACATAGATCCCTTGATCGCTTTAGGCAGATTTAAGTCTTGAGATTGTTTTAAGCTATTATAATACAGAGCCACTAGATAGGTAGGGGCGTCGACGCTAGTTTATTAAAAGAGAACAAAAATATGTTCAACGTTTCAACTATAAAAGAGAGATTTAGAAAATGCAAAAAATTGTCGACATCAGCATTTTTATTCCATTTTTAGTGCTCCCATTAGACAACTAATTTTTTATCCAAAGAATAGCACATTTATTCTTACTATTAACATTAATAGAATTATTAGTAGCGCAGTTACTCTATAACTAGGATAGGTCAGTATATTGTCTATTAAACTATTCGCAGTGATTTGTTGAAAAAATGGTACTATTCCAAATAAGGAAGATATAATTTACCAATTATTTATTATTTTAATTGAAAAGCTACTCTATAAGTGTTTGTGTCTGTCTGTATGTCAGTCTGTCTTTCTATCTTCTATAATAATAGGGATGTCCTATTGTCATTACTAGCTCTGAATCATAAAAATTATTTGTTATAATATATGGTATGAAATATGCCAATTTTCAATTTTAGTTTTAAAAAAAAAATAAATGAAAATGTTTAGGAAATTTTATATACATTGTAAAGGAGAACCATATCTGTTCAGCAGATAGCGAGATCTTTTGGTACTGACAGACATACACACACAGACAGAAAACATCCTTCTACTTTCATATAAGAATCTTAACCCATTAGTGCCGAGCGCCACTTTTATGGGCCGATCGAGCTGAAAATCTCAGGGAAGCTTTATAATGGTCAAAACGGAATTCCAATTTTTTTGTTTTGCTCTAGTGGCGTGCACAGGAAAGTTGCAATAAAACCCGGTTCGGCGCGAGTAAAACAACCTTTCGGCATTAATAACCGTTTTTGGCGTTTTTTGGTGCTTTCCCCCGGCATTAAAGCCCGTTTGCGACCTAAATACCCGGTTATTTGGCCCAAAAAATTAAAAATGTAATTTTTGAACGTCCAAAGTGAGATGAACACTTTTTAAAACTACGATACGATCCGTAATTGAAAACTACATAACCTCATGTAATTGATAGAGCTACAACTAACAAACAAAACAATTTATATCACATTTAAGATTTTGGCTATAGGTACCACCCCTTTTTGGTTAATAAACCCGGTTTTTGTTGTTGTTGTAAAAAAGATCTATTAGTAAAACCGGGTAATAAAAATTTCAGACTTTCCCCCCATATGCCGAGCCGGGCCTATATAGAACGTAAAAAAACGATAAAAAAATCATATAAAAAATAATAATTTGAATAAAACGAATTCACAAGTGAATGTAGTTGCCAATAAACTTTAAATTTCACGAAAAAAATCACTAACTTTACTTCATAAACAAAAAAGTTAGGAGGGGTATTTTAAGATCACCTTGTTTTTCTTGGTTTTCAAATTTTGTTGAGCTATACCGGCAAACGGGAGTAAGCAAATCTGCCTGCTCCAGGGGGAAATGAAAACCAGGGTAGTAGAGGGGGGATTCATACTGAGAATGATGCAATCCTAAAACTGAGAACCGGTTTTTTTCGGCATTTTCTGGAACCGGGCGTTAAAAGCCGGTTCATCACTAATGGGTTAACTATTATCAGTCAAAACATAAAACATCAAACTTTAGCCATTCAGAAAAAAAATTTGCTGTTTTTTGGGCGAAGTAATATATACTCATATGTTAGAGAAAATGTACTAGATTTTTCAAAGTAACTGATAAAGTATAATATTTAGTTATCTACTCGCTTCATAATAATTTGTCTGCAGTCAAGCGCTCCCCCCCCCCCCCGTCGGAATCTGTACTAACACCATTAATAGAAGCCTTTCCAGTATGGCTTCGTAACCAATTAATATCCGCTGGATTAGAACCGGTTCAAAGCCATACTAAAAAAATCATGTATAGCATTGTATAATAGACAATATTCCACTAATTTCAAAATATGAATCATAAAATTAGTACCAGTTTTGTTATCCAAAGACTTAAGCCCCTCTCGGTGTAACAAAATTGGTTTAATCCTTAATTTTTTTTAATATTCGCAAAATGTTGTCTATAATACGATACTAATTTGAAATTAAAAATCCATAAATATCAAAGCACAAAGAATGTATAGATGGACAAACGGACAAAGGTGTTTAAAAGGGAAGATTTTTAGTGGTCAAAAAAAAGAGAGAAAATATGTGTCTATTAAACAGAATAAAATCACGAAACCTCTCCAGAAAATAAATTTATTTTGTCTTGTATAGCATGACCAACTGATGGCAGACCAAGTACATTGTTTACTGGATGCTTTTTGAATGGGATGTCTTCACCATAAAATGAGCAGTATATCTTAAAAAGAAGCCGAGAAAATTTCATGTTCCCATAGCATTATGGACAGACAGATTGACAGACAGATTATAGGAAGAAAAAAATTTCCTCCATAGTATGGACTTACGGATGGACTGACAGACTAATTTAATTATAGAGTAGCTTCGCTACCATAGATTATAAAATCATCTACTTTGCTGTAATAAATTTTGAAACATTCATTGAAAATTTTTGAGGTATTTATTTTTGCTTTTATTTGCGTACTCGAGTTTTAAGGAAGTATTCAGGGATCTCAGGGGATAAGACAATGAACGATAGATTAATATACATCTCCAATGATGAGGAACAAAATTACCTGTTTCTGTAGATTGAAATAATGGCTTTGAAAAGTTTGAAATTACCAATCAAAATGTAACAAGCAACAAATTTGATAACATGGTTACAAAACTTTGGGTACCAGTAAAATTACAGTCCAATGTCCCCTCCCTTCCTCCCTGGCTGGGAAGTATCACAAATATTTTTATTAATTTATTTCTAATTCATGTTTAATTTTGTTTAAAATCTTGAGTCAACAAGAATAATTATTGATTATGTCCATAAGTAGCGGAGAAATATATTTCTAATTCATGTTTAATTTTGTTCAAAATCTTGAGTCAACAAGAATAATTATTGATTATGTCCATAAGTAGCAGAGAAATAACAATCTTGCAGGTTTAATATACTGATATTTTCACAGTGTTCAATTAGGATGGTTAATAGCAGGGCACCTAAATAAGGCAATCCCAATATTGTTTTAAAAATCTATAATAAACTTGTGCATGTATTCTGTTTGAAGATATACCAACATTTTTAGGACTCCATCATAGAGATACCATGCTTAAAATCAGTGTTGCTGGAGCCGGAGCCGTAATTTTCGTTGAAAAACGGCTTGGGCTCCGGACTAGATAAACAAAGCTATTTTTTATAAATTATAATTTGGTAACTCTGTTATGTCATGTGCAAATGCCCCTTTTAAGTTTTTCAAGTCCATTTTTATCAAAAATTGAACTTTTAAAACCTTCAAAGTCAAAAATAGACGTAGGAAAAAAAATATGTCGAGTTTTTCTTGATTTTAGGAGCAGGAGCCGCACCAAAATCAAACGGCTCCGCAACGCTGATTAAAATATTAAAATTTATTTAAAAATAATTTAAGGGTTAGGAAATGTATGTTACGTACGTACGGACGGACAAACAGACAATAATTATTGAAACGCTTTTCTTTGATAAATAACCTTTAAATTAACATGCTTAATTTTTTTCTTCAGAATTTAAAAATGACTTGACCAGTTGGTTAAAAATAATGGTTAGATTAACTACTGAAGGTTCAAGCTCACAAAACACTTCATTGCCTTATGGGTAAATGGAATGGATATATTATTACTTGGATCTTACATTTAGATTTTCATGTTTTATGATAAAGTAAACTATGTACCGGGCTAAAATAACGGTCTCTCCCATTCATATTTTTTTTTCAGACAACAGCCAGCTGGAACAAAGGCCCTGCCTGGATTATATTCCGGGTACCGCAGGACAAATGTTCGTCCATCAACTATCCAGTCACCTACCATAAAGTAGGATTTAATTAATATTCATTTTCTTCAAAATTCAGGGAGGGAGGGGACATTTGGTTGTAAATTACACTGGTACCCGAAGTTTTAAAACCATGTGTGTATATAATGTTGAATAAAATGCTTTGGGTACATTTATTGAACTTTAGTCTAAAACTGGAAATGTCAAAACATTTCAACCAATAATTTAAATCTAAGAAGGAGTATCATTTGGTATGAATATCAATTAATCTTCCATTGTCTTAACCTTTAAGATCCCTGTCACAACTAAGATGTATTCCTTTAAATTATACATACCCTTATATGAGGGATAAAGGGATGGTACAATGGGCAATTAATTTAATGTAATGTAATAATTTTTCGCTGAAAAGCCATGAAAACCAGATTTATCCAGAAAATTTGAAGATTATACTGAAGTGTTACTGTTAATCTGATTTGGAAAACTCAAAAATTAGAAAAAGTTCTAAGAAAAAAAGCATTTACTTGAAAATGAGGTTACCAGTACATCAATCACAACGAGTAAACATTCTGTAATTATTCACTAGAGAAATTGCCCTAGAACTTGTTCACTGTAAACCCTATATTATACAAAAATTTAAGAAAACTTGAAATTAGGAATGAGGGTTTTAAGATTGTTTATTACACAAATAACTTGCTAAATCCTTCACAAATACTTTAAATGAGTCCCCAAGGTTTGAAACCCCTAAAATATTGAATATTGTTCCATTCCTAGATCCCTGCCCTTACATATATTGAACATTTTTATAATATATAAATATGTTTTATTTCAGTATTCTAGAGAAGATAAATAGAGAAAGAAAAACTAGCTCCAAAGATATCGTAGACAAAGAAGCGAAAAAAGATATTACCAATGAAGTTAACCACGTCTGTGATAATGATGTCAGTAAATCAAAGTCTAGGCAAGCCATTAACATGGATATAGGATTTTTTGATAGGATGAATAAGAATTTAAGGTTGCTAATATGGACCTCATTTATTGGTTAGTTCATTCATCAAGTAGGAGGTAGGGGGATGTGGAAAAGTGGGCGGGTAGAGTGGATCGTTATTTTTCTCGTATTTATTCGAATCCGGTGGATAGGAACCGGTTCTCATCCATACGAAAAAACTATGTCTAGCATCGTATTATATCCAGCTTTCTACAATATAAAAATGTACAATCATAAGATTGAAACCAGTTTTTTAGCCGGTGCCTTCAGCACCTCGGGGCTAAAAAAACTAGTTTTAATCTCATAATTGTACATTCTATATCCGCGGAAAGCCGTTTATAATACGATGTGAGAAATAACTATTAAAAACATGAAAATCTGGAGCGACATCCAAGTAATAATATATCGATTAATTACCATAATATGACTTACTGATACAGTATCGATGCAACCAAAACTCCAATCCAAAATGGAGTCGGGCAGGAGTCAATCATCAATAACACACAGGTTAGTGTCAGGGAGGGGACATTGGGCTGTGTATTATCCTTGTCCCCAAAGTTTTTTAATAGCGTTTTCTCATTTGTTGGCTTAACAACCTTGGGGACTTTCATTGACTTTGATTGGTTGGTTCATAACTTTTCAACTACTGATGTAATCTACAGGGATAATTTTGTGTATCATCATTGGAGATGTACATCAATTTATCTTCCATTTAATGTACTTTAAAACAAGGGGTGGGGTTGTCCATCCCTTCGTTGTTCATTGACAACAAGTTACAATTTTAAGTGAAAATCTCTATAATTAATTACTAAAAATGTAAGTATGTCCAGTATCTACGCGCTTTTGCAACATGTCTAACTAAATACATTTAGACACTATATAAGTGTTCATGTTCGTTTGTTCTACTGTTTGATTTCAAAGCTTCGCTTATATGGATTTTGTCATCCTAATTATTTTGTCAATATGTTCACTGGATATTACTTTGTTATTATAATTCGGATCTACTGCAGTTCACGGTAAAATATTGCTGGTAAGCAATATTTCCGAAAATCTATGAATTTTAAAGGCTGCTAGTTGCCAAACGGCTGAACATACAGATCATGCCCGCACACTGTTTTAAGCGGCATAAGAAGGCCTACAAATAATCTGGAACAGCCATAAATCAATAATGCATAATTATCTCGCAGTGCAGAGAAATGCGCGAAAAAGACCTATTTTACGCGTTTTTTTTATTCAGTGAAGCTTTCCCTGTGCATCATTGGAGATTATTTGTAGGCCTTCTTATGCCCCTTAAAATGGTGTGCGGGTATGATCTGTACGTTCAGCCGTTTGGCAGCCGTTTGGCAGCTAATAGATTTTTGAAAATATTGCTTACAATCAATATTTTATGTGAACTGCAGTAGATCCTATATTTCTATTAATTTAATATTATCATTTAGAAAAGTGAGGAAACCAATGAAATCAAAGAAAATAAACTTACAGGTTTCTTTTTATTTACAATATATTTATAATCATTAGCGGCTGCATCCCTAACATCTTAGAACTTTGTAGTCAAAGGGAAAGGAAAGAGAAGAAAACTAGCATAAAACCACCGAAAGAATTAAAATAGAATAGCCTCAAACCATCCAAGGACCTATGTGAAGCTTTACTAAAATAGATATCGCAATCGGTACAGAAGTTATTGAAATTTTAAGTTTCAGACAAAAAAAAACATTCCTTCTTTATTTAATATGATATTATTAATTGATTAACTGCAATACTTATAGTTCTTCTTATTCTTCTGTTTTTTTAATAATAAAATTCAAAGTGGATGTTCGTATTACAATCGGTTCAGTGGTTACTAAGATCCCTTAATACACACACCCACAGAAAGACAGACAAACATTCTATTACTTTTATAAAAGGATTGGTAACATAAGATTTATATCCGCTGAATTAGAACCGGTTCTCAGCTATACTGAAAAATCATGTTTAGCATCGAATTAAAGTTTTGTTAGCTAGGGCCTTCATTCCCTCGGGTCCAATATCACTGGTTTTAATGTTATATTTTTTTATTTCAATATCCGCGGAAAACTGTTCATAATGAAATTCGAAATATAACTATTCAGAAGCTGAAGGAAATAAGAAGCATCCTGTAACACCTAAAAATTGGAAAGTCCTCAGGTGAGTACTAATCCTCATATAAAAGTAACAGGATGTCTATCTATGTGTCCATCTGTCTGTGTGTATAAGTTTAAATCCTCATATAAAAGTATCAGGATGCCTAACTAAGTGTCTATCTTTGTGCGTGTATAACCCTCCCAAGGAAAATCGCCTCTAGAAAAATATACCAACCCAAAAAAAAAATTTCTTCAAAAAAACGAAAAAACTAAAATGGGGAGGGTCAACTGGACCTATAAGAAGCTTCTCTGTAAAGGAAAACTTTAATAGTCTTGTGGTTAGCAAGATTCTTCGTTAAAGACAAATTGATTATTCATTAGAATACTTTGAAAGTTTTTTTTTTTGAAATCAGATTAAGAACTTTTTGAATAAATCTAAAATACGTGGGTATATTGACAGGGGATAATTTGTCGTCAATAGAGGCTGCTAATACGAAACTCATTTATTGGTCAGTTCGTTCATCTAATAGGAAGGTAGGGAACAGGGTAAAGGGGGTGGATGGAAGGTAGCGTTATTTTAGCCAGATACGAGTATAACATTTTTAGAGAACATGAAAATCTGGTGCAACATCCAAGTATTAATATATCGATTATTTGTTTGTTTCAGAAATAAGCTATGCCCCATCACAGACAAGATAGTCACAAGTGGACGGGGTCAGTCGTTGAGGTATAGTACAGGGAGGGAGGGGACATTGGGATGTTTATTACTCTAGTCCCCAAAGTTTTCTTTTTCGTTGGCTTAAAAACTTTGGGGACTTTTTTATTGGTTGATTCAATAATTGCAATCTACAGAAGGGGTAAATTTGTGTATCATCAAAGGGTAGGTCTCATTTTCTGTACGCGAAAGATAGAGAGCTATAACTGAGTTACTTTTTAATTATGGGTATGAAACATCACTGAAAGTTGGAATTTTTGAATATCTCCATCCTTGCGGGCACAGGATGCCTAAAAACATAGCATGTTCATCCAGGTAAAGAGCAAAAATATTTTTTTGACTTAAACAAAGCATTTTATGTTACCAAAATTTAGATATTTTATAGTAGTACATCCTTATTTGAAATTTAGATATTCAAGTCAATTTCAGGTTCTAGCTATGATCCCCCAAATTATCCAGAAATCTTTGAAATTGTTTTTTAGATCATCAATACTTGAAGAAAGAAAATATTCATTTAAGAACCTGAAATTGACCAAAGCCACCACAGTTAAAGTTGGAAATGAGGCAGTTAAACTAAAGGTAAGTTAAGAGTTGTAGCAATTTTTCTTCATATAAAAGTAATAGGATGTCTTCTGTGTTTGTGTATGCTCGGAGTCTGTACCAAAGGATCTTGCTATCCACTAGATAGATAATGTTCTTCTATAAAATGTAGCTTCTTATAGGTGCTGGGATGGTTTATACCTTTTTTGGCGAGGGTACAACCACCTTTCCTTATGAAACTAAAATTGAATATAGAGAGGAACAATTGTTTCGAGGTTAAATTTTTTATAAGTTTAATGAACATAAATTAAGGAATAAAATAAAATTAGTGGGTGTTCAAATTAAAATTAAAACATAGTTTATACTATAAATCAGGTTTGAAAACTTAGACTAATCAATTATTAAGATAGCTAAGTAATTAAAACTATAAATTATATAAATATATACTTTATTTCAATTGAAATTACATGATTATCTAAAATACAAAGTAGAATAATGTCTGTCCGAACGTCTGTTTGTCTGTCCGTCCCTTAAGATCTCGGTAACCACTGAACCGATCGGATTCTACTCTTCAGGGAATATACCTACTGGTCCTGTGGTGGTTTTAGGCTATTTTCTTGGTGGGTGGGACACCCCTAACTCCCCAAAAAACAAAAAATCACCCCCATTTTTTTTTGCTGAAGATTTCCCTGGTCCTTTTACAAATTTCGCCAAAATTTTTTGTTTTGATCACCTCTTGAGGCAAAGCCCCTAGAGGCTAGGGGCGAAGCCGCTAGTATTTCATAATATAACATAACATTTATTCAACTTCAGCATGGTTAAATACATATGAAAAAATAATAATTATCAATTGTAAGGGTTGGGCCGGATATCCGGTGTGGCCGTATATCCGGCCATTTTCAATATCCGGCCGGTTACCGGATATTGAAACTATCCGGCCGGATATCCGGCTATATAATTTTTTATACTTTACACCAAAAATCTCTGCTTTTTAAAATTTTTAATGGCTATAACTTTCTTATTATTGAAGCTAGAAGAACATTTTTTATCTTTATGTTTATCTTTATGTAAATTTATATAAGATTTCTGAAGAAATTTTTTTTGCTACTTTAATATATGGTAATTTGGCCGGTTATCCAGCCGGATATCCGGTAATTTGGCCGGATAACCGGATATTTGCCGGATATCCGGCGTTAACCGGATATCCGGCCGGACACCGGATATCCGGCATTTGAAATCAGCCGGATATCCGGTATCCGGTATCAGGCCAAAAAAGTATCCGGCCCAACCCTAATGTAAAATAAAAGTAAGAATCACAAAGAATAAATTTATTTACATGAAGTTAAGTTGTTATTTTTTTATTTGTTAGATTATTTGATCTCATTGGCCTCTAGGTTTGAATCTTCATATTTTGTTGCATGTAAATGGAGATCAGTCTCCTCAATCATGTTCAGTACAGGATTTTTCTGAGAGATGGTGAAGTCTCTAATGCTCCCCTTGCTAATAACAATTGTCATCTTGGGTTTGATTCTCATAATTAAATTTCTTATTTGTTCGTTGTAAACTTTACAGTCATCATAGTCTGGTGTAAATATTAGTAAATTCTTTGCTGATTCTAGAGATTGTATTTGCCAGTCAGCACAATACACTTGGTGGTAGTCTAGATAGAAGAATTCAAAATACAGGATTGACTCTGGTTTGCTTATAGATTTCTCTATCAGGAACTTCATATCTCTGTGATACAGCTCCATTCCTTGGTAGTAAAAGCAATTTGCCTCCATATTGGCTCTGGCAAAATATTCCTTTAACTCCTCAAAATTGTTTGAGTGCGCATAATTGAATGTAAAAATCACAAGATTGTCTTGAAAATCATTTAGATACTTATCACAGACTGGTTTGGTTATGCTTGTAACATTAGGATTGTGATTGTTATGAAAATGGTGGCAATGTAATGGCTTGTCTTCAACATGAATGTATTCATGGAGATCTTTGTCTTCATCAAGTCCAGGCACTTTATGAACAGTAATATTATCATTTGTGATAACAATACAATAAGCCATTGTTCTCAGAATAATGTTTCTAATGTTGAAAATTGATGCTTTTCCACCTGGAAAGACAATTACATTTCTTGCTTGAGCACCATTGAAACTTGCAATGTCTGTGACAAATATTCCTTCTGGTCTTTCCCAATATTTATGTACTTCTATCTTTTCTTGCATGCTAAAAACTTGCCACTTGTCAGCAAAATGATCCTTCAACACATAATAAACTTGCTTATTATATTCTTTCAACAAGACAACTATACTGCAATGTAAATCATCTGGAAAATATTTGTTTATAGCAGCCACTGCTAGACAGCATATTTCGAAATGATGAGTATTTTTATAATAATGGTTGAGGTTGCCAATTACATTCTTTTTTGGCATCAGGCATTGTATTGACAATTTAGTGCCTGAACATTTAAATGCTGTTGCAATATTGACAATATTTTCTGAATTTCTCATATTCCACTTTAAATTGATATGAACAGCTTTAGATGTATATTGAATAAAATCAAACCACCAATCTAGTTTTTTTGTGTTCAATATCATCCACTTTTAGAGTTATGCATGTTGTTTCACACATTGAAAATACTTTAGGTAGGGTCATACATTCCTTTGGAAATGGCAATTCATCAATGAAAAGATGATCACATGGATTGTGTTTCAAGAAATTTCTGATAACATCAACTATAACTGAACCAGTTGAATTTGTATTTATTTCTTCATTAACTTCACTCTTATGATTCTTTACATGGAAAGATAGGTCATTCATGTTAACAACCTTAACATTTGATAATTCAGCAAAATATTTTGTGGCAATAACATCCATAACAGTTAAGGCTGATGTTTTAGTGTATTTATCTTCTTTATTATAAGTAGGCTGTATTGCAGTCAGTGTAATGAATATTACATTACTTTTGTTGTTTGATAAAGCACACATTCTTGCCCTTTCCTTCAGAACAAACGTTTTACCAGTACCGTAGTCGCCATTAATAATTAGGAAAGTAGATGTATGTTTGACAGCATTTAATTGTTCATTGTTAAGCATGTAGTGATATGCTTCATTTTCTCCAGTTATACCAATATCATTACCTGTGATAGCTTTTTCTACATCTTTACTAAGATCTGTTGGACTTACAATTAGTTTATCTAACTTTGCAGTTTCCTTCAGTGATGCATAACCAATAATAGCAGCTAACAGATTTTCATAATCAAGTTTGTATTCTTCCTCTTTCCACTGAGCATTGGAGTTGAAAACCATATTGGTCCAAGGTACTAAACTAACCAAATCTTTCTCTTTCATGATAAAATGGTCACAATATACACATAGATCTGAAGTATTGATATTATCATCCAGGTATGGGACACAAGCAGCTTTCACAAAATTCCAACCTTTTGGCAGAACACTCCGGAATAGCTTTTGAAAGAAGTTGAAATGTTTTTCTGTCTGATGAGAAGCATCTTCAAGAAGTTTATACTTATTTCCTTCTTCTTTAGGACCAAGTTTTACTTCAATGTTCACAATTGATTTACTCTCTGGAATAATCCATATAGAATCCCACTCAAGTTTTGTTTCCTGGAACCTAAGGTTGAAATACTGATATTTGTAAAAATTTTCTAGTTTATCATCTGGTATGTTCATCAATAAGTCATTTTCCTTCTTCTTTGTAATATTTTTATTTGATTCTGTGTTTTCATGACATGATTCATTGGCAGTGCCCAGTTTAGCTTTATGTGACTTGTCAACCACTTCTTTAGCATCTTTTTGTTCATTAGTTTTGTAACCATGACTTTTTAAAACCTAAAATATAAATTGAAAACAAATAAAAAATATGTAAATATGAATGGTAATGAGGTTAGGCAATATTATCAATTTAAAGAATCAAAACATTAAACATAAATGTCAATATACCTGTTTTAATAACCAACTTGGAGAATCAGATGAGCTAAGGATACCTTCTCTCCACTTCTTATGGTTTTCAATACACAGGTTGAGGTCCTTTTCTGATACATCTTCAATGTCAAGAATATCCTTGATGAATAATTCATATTTGTTGAACTCTGCAAATTTATCCTTACCACGCAAAGTCTTTGCCTGAAGTATTTTGAATTTTAAACAATCTTGTGATTGAAAGCCCATCATTGCAAAGGATTCTTTCTTCAATTCTTTGGCAGCAGTAACTATTTGTTCATGCACCAACTCTTCAGCATTAACATCTAAAAATCTTGCATCATGTTTCTCATTGCCAGTGACACCCAATGCTGATGGCTTCCTTGGTAGTACTCTGTAATTTGGTATTGCAATTATTTTGCAATCTGGATCCATGTAGTAATCGGCAACATCTTTCTTTATTTCATTTATTTTCTCCAAAATTTTCACTTTCTCTGTTGAGTTGGCAGGTCCAAGAAAATCTATTAAATCATTGCCAATTTCATCAATTTGTTTGTTATTACTGTTTTCACATTTTATAGGGTAAATGCCAAATTTTAGCCTACAAGTGCAAGTTGACTTTAAGGTGGATTTTGACAAATCTTGATCCATTTTTGCTATTTGAGAATTCAGAACTTCATATTAAATACACTTGCATCTAAAAAAAAAACTTAAAATTATTATCAAAACAACAATAGAAAGTGTAAAAATTGGGATCTTAAGAAATTCAAGAAATTTATGACCACAAATTTTTCGATTTATTATGATTGTTTTTTTTCTTCTTTTGATTATTACAAATTTTCTGTAAGTATTACACAGTGTAACAAAGAAGAATGCTGACAAATGTATTTTACCTCATGAAAATGAATTTAATGTTGATTCCAAAGATAATTTTTAAAAACTTTCATTAAACTTTTAATCTGAAAAAATAGTATAATAAACAACATAAAATTAAAGATCCTAAAGAAATATACATAGTAGATATTCATTACAAACTTATTGATTCACATGTAAATGATATTATTATTATTATCTTAGTGACTATCACATCATTTGAAGATAAGCCTGTTATGACATTAATAACAGCTGAATTTTTATCTTTCACATGTAACACTGAATCACTAGAGATAAAACAAACTTCAAAGTTATGAAAATCTTTCCTTCTTTATCTAACTTTCCTGTAAGTAAAATATATATAAAACACTTTATTTAGGTTAGGTAAAGCAAGTTTTATGATGGCCTACATAATAGGGGATTATATTGGTAAAGCTCCCAGAAGACACTTATACTTGAAAATAAGAGATATTTAATATTTATTGGTTCTTTGATGGATTTAAAAAATGTAATTTTTAATTTTATATTGATAATATTAGTTTTAACCTTTTCATTATATGCCTGGTTTTATATTCCTGCCTTTTTTATCTCTTATTTGAAATGACTCATAATTTATGATGTTTACATTTTTCATGAAACAATATGTCATTAATTTTCAAAAGTTCATCTATATAATAATCAGACAAAAAATTAAATAGCTTCCTTGTCTATGGATTTTAAAATCTTCTGTTACAAAAATATTACTAGCTTTATAATATTTTTTTGCTCTAATTTGCCAAATATGCACATAACTGGCTTTGTTGCAAAATTCCCAAAGTTTTAAAATAAGGTTTTCTTATTGATTCGCTTAAATATCATCAGTGATGTACATAAATAAATCGTCCATTGTCTTATACCTTAAGATCCCTGTTTAAAAGGCCTAATGTAATAAATTAATGATAAAACCAACCATGACCATTTGACCTGGTCATGACAACTTTTACAAAGACGTCCAAGCTTTTTATTAAGTATTTTATTTTAGGGGGGTAAATAAGGGATTTCAAAGGTTTGAGGGGTGTAATTTAATGTATATTTTAAAATTATGAAGGAGTTAAACATCCATTTACCCCTCACTTTCGCTTGTTATACCTCTTGACGGCTTTGACCACTAATTTTATCTGATTTAGGAGGTGACCTCAACAAAAGCCTTTGAGGACCGAGCCAACACAATTCTCACTGAAATTAGGAAACAAAGACGATCTCTTCATTTAGAGTATAATGTGGGCAAGGTAATGAATATATTGACAGGGGAATTTTTTGGGGTATAGTCCTTTCCATGACATCGCTCCATATGGGGCGATGATTTTCTATAGCTCCTTCAAGGAGCTATAGCATAGCCTCTTATCATATGGAGCGATGTGATAGCCCCTTTTAAGGAGCGTTCATATCGCCCCTTATGATAAGAGGCTATGCTATAGCTCCTTCATGGCCTCTTAATAGCTCCTTTAAAGGGGCGTTCATATCGCCTCTTATGATAAGAGGCTATGCTATAGCCCCATGATGGCTCCTTTATAGCCTCTCCATCGCCCCTCCGTAGTCCCTTACCTTAATTTATATAACAACCCACTTGATGGCCCCTACATCGCTCCTCCATCGCCCCTTCTCCAAATTTATATTACATTGTACTTTGATGGCCCCTACATCGCTCCTACATCGCCCCTTCATCGCTCCTACATCGCTCCTTCATCGCTCCTTCTCCAAATTTATATTAAATTGTACTGTGATGGCCCCTACATCGCTCCTACATCGCTCCTTCTCCAAATTTATATTAAATTGTACTGTGATGGCCCCTACATCGCTCCTACATCGCTCCTTCATCGCTCCTACATCGCCCCTTCATCGCTCCTTCTCCAAATTTATATTACATTGCAACTTGATGGCCCCTACATCGCTGCTACATTGCTCCTTCATCGCTCCTACATCGCCCCTCCATCGCTCCTACATCGCTCCTTCTCCAAATTTATATTAAATTGTACTGTGATGGCCCCTACATCGCTCCTACATCGCTCCTTCATCGCTCCTACATCGCCCCTTCATCGCTCCTTCTCCAAATTTATATTACATTGTACTTTGATGGCCCCTACATCGCCCCTCCATTGCCCCTCCATCGCTCCTACATCGCCCCTCCATTGCTCCTTCATCGCTCCTTCTCCAAATTTATATTACATTGTACTTTGATGGCTCCTACATCGCCCCTCCATCGCTCCTACATCGCCCCTCCATCGCTCCTACATCGCTCCTTCTCCAAATTTATATTAAATTGTACTGTGATGGCCCCTACATCGCTCCTACATCACTCCTACATCGCTCCTACATCGCTCCTTCATCGCTCCTACATCGCCCCTTCATCGCTCCTTCTCCAAATTTATATTACATTGTACTTTGATGGCCCCTACATCGCCCCTCCATCGCTCCTACATCGCTCCTTCATCGCTCCTTCTCCAAATTTATATTAAATTGTACTGTGATGGCCCCTACATCGCTCCTACATCGCTCCTTCATTGCTCCTACATCGCCCCTTCATCGCTCCTTCTCCAAATTTATATTACATTGCAACTTGATGGCCCCTACATCGCTCCTACATAGCTCCTCCATCGCTCCTCCATCGCTCCTTCATCGCTCCTACATCGCCCCTTCATCGCTCCTTCTCCAAATTTATATTACATTGCAACTTGATGGCCCCTACATCGCTCCTCCATCGCCCCTTAATAGCCCCTTACCTTAATTTATATAACAAAGCTCCTATATGGCCTCTCTATCGCCCCTTAATAGCCACTTAATTTAATTATATAACATTGCCCCTACATAGCCTCTCCATCGCCCCTTAATAGCCCCTTACCTAAATTTATATAACATAGCCCCTACATAGCCTCTCCATCGCCCCTTAATAGCCTCTTACCTTAATTTATATAACATAGCCTCTACATAGCCTCTCCATCGCCCCTTAATAGCCCCTTACCTTAATTTATATAACATAGCCCTACATAGCCTCTCCATCGCCCCTTAATAGCCCCTTACCTTAATTTATATAGCATAGCCCCTACATAGCCTCTCCATCGCCCCTTAATAGCCTCTTACCTTAATTTATATAATCCTTACCTTAATATATATAACATAGCCCCTACATAGCCTCTCCATCGCCCCTAAATAGCCCCTTACCCTAATTTATATAACATAGCCCCTACATAGCCTCTCCATCGCCCCTTAATAGCCCCTTACCTTAATTTATATAACATAGCCTCTACATAGCCTCTCCATCGCCCCTTAATAGCCCCTTACCTTAATTTATATAACATAGCCCTACATAGCCTCTCCATCGCCCCTTAATAGCCCCTTACCTTAATTTATATAGCATAGCCCCTACATAGCCTCTCCATCGCCCCTTAATAGCCTCTTACCTTAATTTATATAATCCTTACCTTAATATATATAACATAGCCCCTACATAGCCTCTCCATCGCCCCTGAATAGCCCCTTACCCTAATTTATATAACATAGCCCCTACATAGCCTCTCCATCGCCCCTTAATAGCTCCTTACCTTAATTTATATAACATAGCCCCTACATAGCCTCTCCATCGCCCCTTAATAGCCCCTTACCTTAATTTATATAACATAGCCTCTACATAGCCTCTCCATCGCCCCTTAATAGCCCCTTACCTTAATTTATATAACATAGCCCTACATAGCCTCTCCATCGCCCCTTAATAGCCCCTTACCTTAATTTATATAGCATAGCCCCTACATAGCCTCTCCATCGCCCCTTAATAGCCTCTTACCTTAATTTATATAATCCTTACCTTAATATATATAACATAGCCCCTACATAGCCTCTCCATCGCCCCTAAATAGCCCCTTACCCTAATTTATATAACATAGCCCCTACATAGCCTCTCCATCGCCCCTTAATAGCTCCTTACCTTAATTTATATAACATAGCCCCTACATAGCCTCTCCATCGCCCCTTAATAGCCCCTTACCTTAATTTATATAACATAGCCCTACATAGCCTCTCCATCGCCCCTTAATAGCTCCTTACCTTAATTTATATAACATAGCCCCTACATAGCCTCTCCATCGCCCCTTAATAGCCTCTTACCTTAATTTATATAATCCTTACCTTAATATATATAACATAGCCCCTACATAGCCTCTCCATCGCCCCTAAATAGCCCCTTACCCTAATTTATATAACATAGCCCCTACATAGCCTCTCCATCGCCCCTTAATAGCCCCTTACCTTAATTTATATAACATAGCCTCTACATAGCCTCTCCATCGCACCTTAATAGCCCCTTACCTTAATTTATATAACATAGCCCTACATAGCCTCTCCATCGCCCCTTAATAGCCCCTTACCTTAATTTATATAGCATAGCCCCTACATAGCCTCTCCATCGCCCCTTAATAGCCTCTTACCTTAATTTATATAATCCTTACCTTAATATATATAACATAGCCCCTACATAGCCTCTCCATCGCCCCTGAATAGCCCCTTACCCTAATTTATATAACATAGCCCCTACATAGCCTCTCCATCGCCCCTTAATAGCTCCTTACCTTAATTTATATAACATAGCCCCTACATAGCCTCTCCATCGCCCCTTAATAGCCCCTTACCTTAATTTATATAACATAGCCTCTACATAGCCTCTCCATCGCCCCTTAATAGCCCCTTACCTTAATTTATATAACATAGCCCTACATAGCCTCTCCATCGCCCCTTAATAGCCCCTTACCTTAATTTATATAGCATAGCCCCTACATAGCCTCTCCATCGCCCCTTAATAGCCTCTTACCTTAATTTGTATAATCCTTACCTTAATATATATAACATAGCCCCTACATAGCCTCTCCATCGCCCCTAAATAGCCCCTTACCCTAATTTATATAACATAGCCCCTACATAGCCTCTCCATCGCCCCTTAATAGCCTCTTACCTTAATTTATATAACATAGGCCCTACAAAGCATCTCCATCGCCCCTTAATAGCCCCTTACCTTAATTATATAACATAGCCCCTACATAGCCTCTCCATCGCCCCTTAATAGCCTCTTACCTTAATTTATATAACATAGCCCCTTCATAGCCTCTTCATCGCCCCTTACCTTAATTTATATAACATAGGCCCTTTATGGCTCCTGTACAGCCTCTGTAATTGTATTGCCCCTTCATTATAGAAGGTAGGGCATTAAGGTAAGGAAGGAATGTGACCCTCTACAGTTTTAAATTTAAGTTTTAAAAGGATGACAAGGATGACAACATTTATAAAAGCAAAGCTCTGAAACGGTAGAAAAAAGTTTAAAGGAAGCCTGCAAGAAATACCACGCTTTAACTGCTGAAAGACTGCCACAAGTAGACCAAATACCCCAAATTTGAAGCCTTCAGCTTCTATAACAAAAAAGTTCTAGGCATTTTAAAATGACATTTTATGTACAATGGAAATTTTGAAAGAATTGCATTGCTCATGTTGAAAACTTTAAAATTAAACTACGTGGCCTAGAAACAAAATTATAAGCTTATTTTTTTTGTCATAAATTTAGGTTTCCAGTAACTAATTATATTTTTACAATAAAAATACCCATTTTTATAGTCAAAATCATTAAAAAAAAATAAGTTTTACTTGCGTTGTACCGAATGTACTGTAGCCAATCAGAAGGCTGAATCAGCTTAACAACCAATCACAGCTAAGCTTGTATTAGTTTACCCCTTTGTTTCCGCTATGATTTTCGTTTAAAAATGCAATTTAAATCGATTTTTTTTCATAGATTTTGACTATGAAATGTGGTGTTTTTATTGTAAAAATGTAATCAGTTACAGGCAATCTAAGTTTCTGACAAAGATAAGGTTATAATTTTATGTCTAGGCAACGTAATTTAATATTGTTTTTTCTTTTATGAGCATTGGAAATCTTTCAAAAATTCCATTGTACATAAAATGCTATTTTGAAATGCCTAGAACTTTTTTGTTATTGAAGCTGAAGGCTTATAATTTGGGGTATTGGGTCTTCTTGTGGCAGTCTTTTAGCAGTTAAAGCGTGTTATTTCTTGCAGGCGTCCTTTAATGAACATTAATAATGTAGAGTGTCAGAACTGAATAGTCAGAACATAAATTTAAAATTCGAAACAAAATTGTAAGTAAATTTATTGAGAAATTGCTTACATGCAGGAAAATGCTTAAGGACGTACTCACATTTTTTGGACTTGATTATAGATATGATTCGCTTATAACATTCTATTTTGTTGTCCTAGGAATCAGTATCCCAGAAATCAGATTAATCGGATAATTTTGATACATAAAAATTTGTTGTAAGTTAATAATTAGTATGCTTAAAATGGACGTATGGATATTCTGATAATGATTATAGACTTTCTAAATCGTACCTTTCTACTACAGGAATCACATGCCTAAATTAACGAAAATAGCTAACCGTTACGGACGTACGGACTGATCCTTAATATAGAAAAGCTTTGCTTTTAAAAAGTTAAAAAGATTTTTTGAGGGGATGGGGTAATATTTTTCTTGGGGTGAATTTTCTGGGAGGGTGGAGATACCCTCCCTCAAAATAATTATAAACCCTCTATGAACTTAAAAGAAGCTTCACTGTAAAGGAGAACCATATAGGTTCAGCGGTTAGCTTTTCTACAGACAAAAAAAAGATTACTACTTTATATAATAGTTTATGAAAAAGGAAAAAAAAGCAAGATAACAAGGATAACAACATTCACAAAAGCAAAGCTCTAAAATCAGGAGGTCAAACATAAATTTTGTTAAAATTAGCGTAAATCTATAATACAAAGTAGAATGATGTCTGTCCATCCGTCTGTCTGTCTGTCCGTCTGTCTGTCCGTCTGTCTGTCCGTCTGTCTGTCCGTCTGTCTGTCCGTCTGTCTGTCCGTCTGTCAGTCCCTTAAGATCTCGGTAACCACTGGACCGATTATATTCTACTATTCAGGGAATATACCTACTGGTCCTGTGGTGGTTTTAGGCTATTTTCTTGGGGGGTGGGATACCCCCAACCCCCCCAAAAACAAAAAAATCCCCCCCCATTTTTTTTTTTGCTGAAGATTTTCTTGGTCCTATTACGAATTTCGCCAAAAAAAAATTTTATCACCTCTTGGGGCAAAGCCCCTGAGGCTAGGGGCGAATCTGCTAGTATAGAATATAGTAAAAGGGCATAATTTTATTTTTAGTATTTGATTATAATACTAAACCTTGTTGTCCTAAGAAACATTACTCCAAAACCCAGATGAATGGGACAATGATATTATACAAAAAAATGGACGTACATACTTTCTAGTAATGAATATAGTATTGTACCCAACTGTTATAGAAATCATTCTGCAAAGTTTGAAATCGATAGGATATTTATAACATGTCTAAATTAAAGAAAATGTCGTCTAACCGTTTGGACGTACGGACAAACCAATCCTTACTATAGAAAAGTTTCGCATTTAAAAAGGAAAATTATAATGAAAATATAATGAATTAATAAAATAAATATAAATAATATAATAACATAATGAAATAAAGAAAAAAAATAAACTAAGAGAATGAAATTTTTTAGTTAAATAGAAATTTGAATAAGGATCATATAATGGACAAACAGACAAAGTAAGTTATAGAGCAGACTTTAAGAGAATATGCTATTACTCAAAGATTATCACGAAACCTAAGTCTTTTGAAGCATAATTGAGAGACAGACAAAATAATTTATAGACTGGATATACATATGTCATGGGAATATTCACTAAAAATCTCAACAGTCTATCTTTAACAATAGCAGAGAAAACCACATGCTTAACTTAATGAGAAGAGCAATGACGAAAGGACTAGCCCTAATTGTAGAAAAGTCTCTCTTTTAACAAAAAAAGTATTTTTTTTGGTCTGAAGCTTAAAAATTTCATAAACTGACTAAATTCTCCATTTAAGGGAAGCTTCACATAGGTCATGGGATGGTTTTTTGCTTTTTCATTTTCAGATTTAAGCCCCTAATTGGTTTAGGCTATTTTTCTGCCTCCTTACATTAAAAAGAGCGCAGCTGCAAGTGAATAAGAAAAGAGAAATATAAAAGAAGAATACATATTATCCTATTATATAAAGTAGTAAAACATAAACAAACGTTGGAGTGGACAAACCTAGGAATGGGACAATCGTCGGAGTGGACATTGCTTATGTAAAACGCAGGAGTGTCTTTTATTTTATTTATAAGATAAAAATCTTTCAAAACAAAAAAAAATCTTGAATATCTTTTCTCACAGACTGAAATTTTAAAATCAGTCTAACAGTTTTCCAAAGTAGGTAAGTTCTATCGAAAGGCAAAGGTTTGAAACAGATAGAACATTTCATTAAACTAAAACATATTTTTTTCTCACATTGTTTACAACTGTCAAATATGTTTTTTTATATGCCTAACCCCTGCAGGGGGCTTATTTGTATATTTATATCTTAACCTAACCTAACCTGTGTAGAAATAACTAAACAAATGTTGTTGAAACCTAATTTTTAAGATATTATAGACACTTCTGCGTTTTACTTATATAATGTCCACTCCGACATTTGTCCGAAATATCCTGTGTTTGTCCACGTTAGTAAGGCTTTCTGTTCTGAAACTTAAGATCTCAATAACTACTAAACAGATTGGGCTTTCTATTTCAGGTAAGCTTAATATTTGTCTTGTAATGGCTTTAGGCTATTTTATTTTAAGTCGAGGGATGGTTTTAGGCTATTCTATTTTAAGTCCTGGGAAGGCTTTAGGCTTTTATTCATTCCCCTTTGAATACAGAGCCAATAGATGCTGGGGGCGTAGCCGCTAGTCGATATACAAAGTTTTTTTTTGTCTGTAGCAAAGGATCTCGTTTGCTGCTAAACCGATATGATGTATGTCTGTCTGTCTATACCGTAGGATCTTGCTAACCGCTGAGTACTGAGATGATTTTAAGATAGTTTATTTTTTTTCCTTATAATAAAATAACAGGATATTTGTCCATAAAAAGCGAAGCAATATCTTAATTTTTGTTGTTGGAACTGTTATTCAGTTGATTATACCAAGGATCTAAAGGAATAAGACAATGGCCGATAAATTTTTATCCATCCCTAATAACGATACACAAAATTGCAACACTACAACCAAAATATGACAAAAGTCCCCAAAGTTTTGAGCCAACGAATAAGAAAACTTCATTATAAAACTTTGGAGACTATTGTAAAAATTGCCTAATGTTTCCTTTATCCCTGAGATTATACAGACTATCCTTAAACTAATATTTACATTAAAGTAACAGGATGTTTATCAGTATCAACTGAACCGATATGCTTCTCCTTTACATTGAAGCTTATTTTACTCGCAGGAAAAGTTTTCATTTTGGGGAGGGGACTA
Organism: Acartia tonsa; assembly: GCF_053477335.1. NCBI lineage: Eukaryota > Metazoa > Arthropoda > Copepoda > Calanoida > Acartiidae > Acartia > Acartia tonsa. The sequence goes on along the minus strand of NC_137270.1, from coordinate 40,700,237 downwards.
ACACTTTCAGCCCCCGGAAGGTATCACTTCCCTTAAATTCTTAACCTTCCCCCTCCCCCCCCTCTCCACCACATCTATTCATTAAAGTACTCCTAGGGTCATCTATGGGATTAGCCGTTAGTGACTTAAAAATAATTCAAGTGCAATGATATATTTACCAAATTAATACGATAATTTTGTATACATTTTTTATGAAAAAAAATTATTTTGCCAAAGGCAGCCAAAAAATAAGCAGCAAATATTTCAAAAATGCTCTGATAATCAGAGATCTACACGGATAAGACGATTGTCGATAAAATGATATATATACATATATACAGTGTGTTTTTTTATGAGAACTTTTTTGAAAGCAATTTTACCTTACTTATAGTTATTAGAATTTAATGATTAATGGCTTATTCTCTTCTTTTTTATAACCTTTAATAGAAAAGCAAAAAATATTTCAGTTTTTATTCAAAAAGTACAGTAAATTAAAAAATTTAAAACTTAGGTGTCAACATCTAAAAATGGTTTTAGTGCATTTTTCTTATAATCTACCTTTGCAAGAATGGCTGCAAAACGCTTCAAAGTTGAGATATTGAGCTAAAAATTTATATAGATACTACTTGTGACATGTACTAGAACATTTTGAAATTTGAAGGCCATATCTCAACCAGGGAGGGAATACTGGCCCCCCAATGTACTCCCTCCATTCTTGGAAAGGGTAGAAGATTTGAGCATAAGAAAAATGCGCTAAAACCATTTCTCGTATTCATTTGAATCCGGTGGATAGGAACCGGTTCTCATCCATACGAAAAAACTATGTCTAGCATCGTATTATATCCAGCTTTCTACGAATATAGATATGTACAATCATAAGATTAAACCCAGTTTTTTTAGCCGGTGCCTTCTGCACCTCGGGGCTAAAAAAACTAGTTTTAATCTCATAATTGTACTTTCTATATCCGCGGAAAGCCGTTTATAATACGATGCGAGAAATAACTATTTTAGATGTTGACACCCATGTTTTGAAATTTTGAATTTACTGTACTTTTTAAATAAAAACTGAAATATTTTTTTGCTTTTGTGTTAATGGTTATAAAAAACGAAGAGAATAAGCCATTAATCATTAAATTCTGATAACTATAAGTAGGGTAAAATTGCTTTCAAAAATGCTCTCATAAAAAAAAACACTGTATATATATGTATGTTTATATATTAATTATTCCCATTGATGATTCACAAAATTACCCCTTCTTTAGTTTAGAATTAGTGGTTGAAACATTTAGACACTCAACTTAATGAACTAAACAATCACAAAACAATAAAAAATCCCCAAGGTTGTTAATCTAACGAATAAGAAAACGGTATTATAAAACTTTGGAGACTAGACAGCACTCTTGGATAAGCCAACTTATAACACTTTGGGAACTATCCTAATCCTCCCTGGCGAAATGACAATGAGATTTTTTGGTAAATTTGTGGCAAACTTTATTCTTAATAAATTAGCACTTGGCAAAATTATACTGGAGAGATATTTCATTGAAGAATAAATTTTTTTTTTGCCCAAACTTTTCGTCAGCCAATAATAACAGATAAGTTAAACATTGTAAAAATAATATAGTAACTTAACTCGAGTTGTCAACGGCAGAAATTAGGTCCTGAGATGGTTTTAGGCCTGGAAAGGTTTATAACAATTTTATCTGTATTTCTTAAAATAAATTAACAGAATCTTTGTCTGTATGTATGAATGTCTGTCTGTACCGAAGGATCTTGCTAACCGCTGAACCAATATGGTTCTCCTTTACAGTGAAGATTCCTATAGGTCCTGAGATCGTTCTCCTTAATAGGGTAGCTTCTCATAGGTCCTGGGGAGGTTAATAACTATTTTATTTTAATCCTTATAATAAAGTAACAGGATCTTTGTCTGTATGTATGTCTGTCTGTACCTTGCTAACCACTAAACCGACATGGTTCTCCTTTACAGTGAAGCTTCCTATGGGTAATGAGATGGCTTTAGGCCATTTTATTTTTAATCCTTATAAAAAGTAACAGGATCATTGTCTGTATGTATCAAAGAAGATCGCTAACTGCAGAACCAATATGGTTCTCCTTTATAGGGTAGCTTCCAATAGATCCCGGGAAGGTGTATAACTGTTTTGAAGGAGGATATAAGGGGCTATTAAGGGGCGATGGAGAGGCTATGTAGAGGCTATGTTATATAAATTAAGGTAAGGGGCTTTTAAGTGGCGATGGAGGGCTATTAAGGGGCGATGGAGAGGCTATGTTATATAAATTAAGGTAAGGAGCTATTAAGGGGCGATGGAGAGGCTATGTAGCGGCTATGTTATATAAATTGGCTATTAAGGGGCGATGGAGAGGCTATATAGGGGCTATTTTATATAAATTAAGGTAAAGGACTATTAAGGGGCGATGGAGAGGCTATGTAGGGGCTATGTTATATAAATTAAGGTAAGGGGCTATTAAGGGGCGATGGAGAGGCTATTTAGGGGCTATGTTATATAAAATCGGGTAAGGGGCTATTAAGGGGCGATGGGGAGGCTATGTAGGAGCTATGTTATATAATTAAGGTAAGGGGATATTAAGGGGCGATGGAGAGGCTATGTAGGGGCTATGTTACATAATTAAGGTAAGAGGCTATTATGGGGCGATGGAGAGGCTATGTAGAGGCTATGTTATATAAATTAAGGTAAGGGGCTATTAAGGGGCGATGGAGAGGCTATGTAGGGGCTATGTTATATAAATTAGGGTAAGGGGCTATTTAGGGGCGATGGAGAGGCTATGTAGGGGCTATGTTATATATATTAAGGTAAGGATTATATAAATTAAGGTAAGAGGCTATTAAGGGGCGATGGAGAGGCTATGTAGGGGCTATGTTATATAAATTAAGGTAAGGAGCTATTAAGGGGCGATGGAGAGGCTATGTAGGGCTATGTTATATAAATTAAGGTAAGGGGCTATTAAGGGGCGATGGAGAGGCTATGTAGGGGCTATGTTATATAAATTAAGGTAAGGAGCTATTAAGGGGCGATGGAGAGGCTATGTAGGGGCTATGTTATATAAATTAGGGTAAGGGGCTATTTAGGGGCGATGGAGAGGCTATGTAGGGGCTATGTTATATATATTAAGGTAAGGATTATATAAATTAAGGTAAGAGGCTATTAAGGGGCGATGGAGAGGCTATGTAGGGGCTATGCTATATAAATTAAGGTAAGGGGCTATTAAGGGGCGATGGAGAGGCTATGTAGGGCTATGTTATATAAATTAAGGTAAGGGGCTATTAAGGGGCGATGGAGAGGCTATGTAGAGGCTATGTTATATAAATTAAGGTAAGGGGCTATTAAGGGGCGATGGAGAGGCTATGTAGGGGCTATGTTATATAAATTAAGGTAAGGAGCTATTAAGGGGCGATGGAGAGGCTATGTAGGGGCTATGTTATATAAATTAGGGTAAGGGGCTATTCAGGGGCGATGGAGAGGCTATGTAGGGGCTATGTTATATATATTAAGGTAAGGATTATATAAATTAAGGTAAGAGGCTATTAAGGGGCGATGGAGAGGCTATGTAGGGGCTATGCTATATAAATTAAGGTAAGGGGCTATTAAGGGGCGATGGAGAGGCTATGTAGGGCTATGTTATATAAATTAAGGTAAGGGGCTATTAAGGGGCGATGGAGAGGCTATGTAGAGGCTATGTTATATAAATTAAGGTAAGGGGCTATTAAGGGGCGATGGAGAGGCTATGTAGGGGCTATGTTATATAAATTAGGGTAAGGGGCTATTTAGGGGCGATGGAGAGGCTATGTAGGGGCTATGTTATATATATTAAGGTAAGGATTATATAAATTAAGGTAAGAGGCTATTAAGGGGCGATGGAGAGGCTATGTAGGGGCTATGCTATATAAATTAAGGTAAGGGGCTATTAAGGGGCGATGGAGAGGCTATGTAGGGCTATGTTATATAAATTAAGGTAAGGGGCTATTAAGGGGCGATGGAGAGGCTATGTAGGGGCTATGTTATATAAATTAAGGTAAGGAGCTATTAAGGGGCGATGGAGAGGCTATGTAGGGGCTATGTTATATAAATTAGGGTAAGGGGCTATTTAGGGGCGATGGAGAGGCTATGTAGGGGCTATGTTATATATATTAAGGTAAGGATTATATAAATTAAGGTAAGAGGCTATTAAGGGGCGATGGAGAGGCTATGTAGGGGCTATGCTATATAAATTAAGGTAAGGGGCTATTAAGGGGCGATGGAGAGGCTATGTAGGGCTATGTTATATAAATTAAGGTAAGGGGCTATTAAGGGGCGATGGAGAGGCTATGTAGAGGCTATGTTATATAAATTAAGGTAAGGGGCTATTAAGGGGCGATGGAGAGGCTATGTAGGGGCTATGTTATATAAATTAGGGTAAGGGGCTATTTAGGGGCGATGGAGAGGCTATGTAGGGGCTATGTTATATATATTAAGGTAAGGATTATATAAATTAAGGTAAGAGGCTATTAAGGGGCGATGGAGAGGCTATGTAGGGGCTATGCTATATAAATTAAGGTAAGGGGCTATTAAGGGGCGATGGAGAGGCTATGTAGGGCTATGTTATATAAATTAAGGTAAGGGGCTATTAAGGGGCGATGGAGAGGCTATGTAGGGGCTATGTTATATAAATTAAGGTAAGGAGCTATTAAGGGGCGATGGAGAGGCTATGTAGGGGCTATGTTATATAAATTAGGGTAAGGGGCTATTTAGGGGCGATGGAGAGGCTATGTAGGGGAATGTTATATATATTAAGGTAAGGATTATATAAATTAAGGTAAGAGGCTATTAAGGGGCGATGGAGAGGCTATGTAGGGGCTATGCTATATAAATTAAGGTAAGGGGCTATTAAGGGGCGATGGAGAGGCTATGTAGGGCTATGTTATATAAATTAAGGTAAGGGGCTATTAAGGGGCGATGGAGAGGCTATGTAGAGGCTATGTTATATAAATTAAGGTAAGGGGCTATTAAGGGGCGATGGAGAGGCTATGTAGGGGCTATGTTATATAAATTAAGGTAAGGAGCTATTAAGGGGCGATGGAGAGGCTATGTAGGGGCTATGTTATATAAATTAAGGTAAGGGGCGATGGAGAGGCTATGTAGGGGCTATGTTATATAAATTAAGGTAATGGGCTTTTAAGGGGCGATGGAGAGGCTATGTAGGAGCTATGTTATATAAATTAAGGTAAGGGACTATTAAGGGGCAATGGAGAGGCTATGTAGGAGCTTTGTTATATAAATAAAGGTAAGGGGCTATTAGGGGCGATGGAGAGGCTATGTAGGGGCTTTGTTATATAAATTAAGATAAGGGGCTATTAAGGGGCGATGGAGAGGCTATGTAGGGGCTATGTTATAAAAATTAAGGTAAGGAGCTATTAAGGGGCGATGGAGAGGCTATGTAGGGGCTTTTTTTATATAAATTAAGGTAAGGGGCTATTAAGGGGCGATGGGGCGATGGAGGAGCGATGGAGGAGAGATGTAGGGGCCATCAAAGTACAATGTAATATAAATTTGTGGAAGGAGCGATGAAGGGGCGATGTAGGAGCGATGGAGGAGCGATGGAGGAGCGATGTAGCAGCGATGTAGGGGCCATCAAGTTGCAATGTTATATAAATTTGGAGAAGGAGCGATGAAGGGGCGATGGAGGAGCGATGTAGGAGCGATGTAGGGGCCATCAAGTTGCAATGTAATATAAATTTGGAGAAGGAGCGATGAAGGGGCGATGTAGGAGCGATGAAGGAGCGATGTAGGAGCGATGTAGGGGCCATCACAGTACAATGTAATATAAATTTGAAGAAGGAGCGATGAAGGGGCGATGTAGGAGCGATGGAGGGGCGATGTAGGGGCCATCAAAGTACAATGTAATATAAATTTGAAGAAGGAGCGATGAAGGGGTGATGTAGGAGCGATGGAGGGGCGATGTAGGGGCCATCAAAGTACAATGTAATATAAATTTGGAGAAGGAGCGATGGAGGAGCGATGAAGGGGCGATGTAGGAGCGATGTAGGGGCCATCAAGGGACTAAGATATATATAATAGTGAAGGGGCCATGAAGAGGCGATATTTAATTAAATAGCCCCTTGGGATAAGAGGACATCTCCTCTTTAGAAGGGGCGATAAAGGAGCGATAAAGGATCATTTAATCGCCTCTTAGGGCAAGGGGCTATCAAATCGCTCCTTTCAAGGAGTCATAACATCGCCTCTTGTTATAAGGGGCTATTAAATCGCTCCTTTCAAGGAGCCAATACATCGCCCCTTGTCATAAGAGGCGATCAATTAAAATCATCGCCCCATATGGAGCGATGTCATGGAAAGGACTATACCCATTTTTTGTCTATTTAGCTTGTTAATATGGAACTGATTTATTGGTCAGTTCGATCATCGAGTAGGAGGGAAGGAGATGGGGTAAAGAGGTTGATAGGGGGGTATCGTTATTTTAGCAAGCTGCGAGTATTGATTTATCAGAGTTAGTACATGAAATTTATGGTGACATTTATAGTGACATTAAAAATAATGCTTACTGCAGCTTTGTCAGGCGCTTTACTTTAGTAGTAAGAGATAGGGGTATTTCATAGCCTATAAACAGGCTCAATTCAATACCATGCAAAGTTAAGACTTCCAGACAAAGGTTGTGCAATTAACGGAAGGGTTGCCTGTTGAGTGTTACTTTACCTTTTACCCATGATTTTCGGACACAAAAAAGAGGCATTACTCCCCTTAGTTATCCTTTTGTTTCTTATGTAATATATCTTGATGGGTTGGAATAAACTAGCAATGTCCAAACTTTTCCTCCATTAATTTTAAACCTAAGAAGAAATGATCCTATTATCCAAAGTAGTAAGTTTTTTTTGTATGTAAGCAATCAAATTCTCCATTTTATGAAAGCTTCTTAAAGTTCCCTGGAAGTTTTAGGCTGTTTAATTATTATATCTAAGTTTGATTTTAGGCTATTTTTCTACTTTCCCCACTCCTTCGAATACAGAGCTCCTAGATGCAAGGAGTGAAGCCGCTAGTTTTGTTTATTATAGATGGGATATATACTTCAATATATATCCTCCATTGTCTAATCCCTTAATATCACTGAAATGTTGTAGGTGAACGTGGTGAACAAAAGATCTAGCTGGCGGGACACCTTCAGCCAGACGGAGACACCTCAAACTCCCAGGAACAGTTTGGGAGTAGTTTTTTTTTATCACATCGTATTATAGACAGCTTTCAGAGAATATTAAAATGAAAATATTATAGGATTAAAACCATTTTTGTTAGATCCGAGGGGCCGAAGGCCCGTGCGAATTAAAATGGTATTAATTTTTTAATTTTTGTTTTAATATTGTCAGTTTTGTTTTAATATTGTCAGTTTTGTTTTTAATTATTTTTATTTACAGTTTATCTATTTCTGATACCGTGCTACAATAAACAAAATTACCCTTTTTAAAAGTTTATAAAACAGTGGAAATAAAAGAAGGATGACAATATCCATAAAAGCGATGAACTGAAACGGTAGGACAAACGGACATTAACACTTATATTGTAGTGTCAGAACTGAATAATCAGAATATAAATGTATAAGAGTCGAAGCAAAATTGTAAGTAAATTTGTATAAAAACTGCTTGATACAGGATAATGTTAATGGACATACTTCCATTTTTAGGACTTGATTATAGAGTTGCTTCGCTTATATCATTATACTTTGTAATCACAGGAATCAATATGCCAAAAATCAGATCAATCGGATGATTAGAACACATAAAAATTTGTTGCTAAAAAAGTAAAAAAAGTCAACATGTTTAAAATGGACGTACGGATGTTTTGGTAATGATTATAGAGTTGCTACGCTTTCTAAATCGTACCTACCTACTAAAGGAACTACCATGCAAAACTTGAAATCGATCGGACAATTCTATCATGCCTAAATTAACGAAAAAGGCAATCCGTTACGGACTGACCCTAATTATAGAAAAGCTTCGCTTCTAAAAACAATCTATGAATTTTATTTTGTAAAAAAATACTTGAACCAACTGTATATGCAGACCAAATCTGAAGCAATTATTACAACAAGATGGTTTTAAAAGAGTAAGTATTTTTAATACGCCTACCTAGCCTTTTATCCTTATATGAAGGTAACAGGATATCTATGAGTCTTTCTATATGTGAGTGTGTTTGTTTCATGAGAAATCTTCTCTAGAAAAAATCTTCCATTAAATAATTACTAATCCTTTTAAAACAAAAATGGAAAGTGGGTGGTCGAAAACTGATAACCCTCCCTCCCTTACCTCAAGTGCCCCTAGAGGCCTGTAGGGGGCTATAGTAGCAATGTTTCCATTAGGGTAAGATATTGGGGTTACATTATATCCTCTATAAATGTATATTCATAATGTTTGTTAATGTAGTCAATTAATTTTGTAACACATTTAGATAAAAGTTCAGATACCAGCATAATATATTTTTCTTTTTGTAATATTTTCCAACAGACAAAAATCTTCAGGATAATCCTTTATCATTTTAGCAGTGTTTTTTTTTATAATTAGAAATTTGTTAACATATGTCTGCGCTACATATGTCCATAATTTTAGGTAGAAGTAGAGCCACTAGAATACAAGAGTGAAGTAAGAAATATAACATCATCAGCTATCAGAAATATTATTGTTATAGGTAGAAGTAGAGCCTCTAGAATACAAGAGTGAAGTAAGAAATATAACATCATCAGCTACCAGAAATATTATTGTTATAGGTAGAAGTAGAGCCACTAGAATACAAGAGTGAAGTAAGAAATATAACAGCATCAGCTACTATTAGAAATATTATTGTTATAGGTAGAGGTAGAGCTACTAGAATACAAGAGTGAAGTAAGAAATATAACATCATCAGCTACCAGAAATATTATTGTTATAGGTAGAAGTAGAGCCACTAGAATACAAGAGTGAAGTAAGAAATATAACAGCATCAGCTATCAGAAATATTATTGTTATAGGTAGAAGTAGAGCCACTAGAATACAAGAGTGAAGTAAGAAATATAACATCATCAGCTACCAGAAATATTATTGTTATAGGTAGAAGTAGAGCCACTAGAATACAAGAGTGAAGTAAGAAATATAACATCATCAGCTACCAGAAATATTATTGTTATAGGTAGAAGTAGAGCCACTAGAATACAAGAGTGAAGTAAGAAATATAACATCATCAGCTACTAGAAATATTATTGTTATAGGTAGAGGTAGAGCCACTAGAATACAAGAGTGAAGTAAGAAATATAACATCATCAGCTATCAGAAATATTATTGTTATAGGTAGAAGTAGAGCCACTAGAATACAAGAGTGAAGTAAGAAATATAACATCATCAGCTACCAGAAATATTATTGTTATAGGTAGAAGTAGAGCCACTAGAATACAAGAGTGAAGTAAGAAATATAACATTATCAGCTACCAGAAATATTATTGTTATAGGTAGAGGTAGAGCCACTAAAATACAATAGTGAAGTAAGAAATATAACATCATCAGCTACCAGAAATATTATTGTTATAGGTAGAAATAGAGCCACTAGAATACAATAGTGAAGTAAGAAATATAACATCATCAGCTACCAGAAATATTATTATTATAGGTAGAGGTAGAGCCTCTAGAATACAAGGGTAAAGTAAGAAATATAACATCATCAGCTACCAGAAATATTATTGTTATAGGTAGAGGTAGAGCCTCTAGAATACAAGGGTGAAGTAAGAAATATAACATCATCAGCTACCAGAAATATTATTGTTATAGGTAGAAGTAGAGCCACTAGAATACAAGAGTGAAGTAAGAAATATAACAGCATCAGCTACCAGAAATATTATTGTTATAGGTAGAAATAGAGCCACTAGAATACAATAGTGAAGTAAGAAATATAACATCATCAGCTACCAGAAATATTATTATTATAGGTAGAGGTAGAGCCTCTAGAATACAAGGGTAAAGTAAGAAATATAACATCATCAGCTACCAGAAATATTATTGTTATAGGTAGAGGTAGAGCCTCTAGAATACAAGGGTGAAGTAAGAAATATAACATCATCAGCTACCAGAAATATTATTGTTATAGGTAGAAGTAGAGCCACTAGAATACAAGAGTGAAGTAAGAAATATAACAGCATCAGCTATCAGAAATATTATTGTTATAGGTAGAAGTAGAGCCACTAGAATACAAGAGTGAAGTAAGAAATATAACATCATCAGCTACTAGAAATATTATTGTTATAGGTAGAAGTAGAGCCACTAGAATACAAGAGTGAAGTAAGAAATATAACAGCATCAGCTATCAGAAATAGCACTGAGAAAGAAAATGTTGCTCCATCCAGGAATAAAGAATACATTATAGAGTAGTTACGCTAATAATAGTATACCTCCCGGGTTTAGACAATCGCGTGCCGATAAATTAATGTACATCCCTAATGATGATACACAAAATTACCTATTCTACAGATTACGATTTGTGATTGAAACGATTAGATACTCAATTTAATAATCAAATCAATCAGAATCTATAAATGTCCCCAAAGTTGTTAAGCCAACGAATAAGAAACAGTTATTATAAAACTTTGGGGTCGCAATATCCGCTTTCTCCCTGACTACTCGCGACTTTAGCAAAACAAAAGTGGGGGATACTTTATGTCAAGTTAGATAAAATTGAGTACTGGATGGTCCTTTATTAGCGTCCAAACTTTTTAACCAATAATTAAATTTATACAGGTGGTAATTAAATTTAGTGATGAATATAAATTTACTAATTATTGTCTTATCCCTGTCTAAATATAATGTATCTTTATTAAAAATTTAGTGCTACTAGGAGAAAATCTTCTATCCTTAATAAAGATGAACAGGTTATCCTAAATTTTTATGATGTTATGTTTTTTTTTATTAGTTTATCACAATTTTTTAAATTAATATTTTCCAAATAATTGACTTTTTCCTTAAAGTTCTTCTTTTTTAAAATGAATTTTAAAATAGGGAGGTTTTTTGTGTATTTGTGTGTTTTAGGTCAGGTTAAAATAGGTTTTATTAGGTACGGGGAAGCCTCCCAGGTATTAGGCATTTAGAAAAAAAACCAGACCCCCACCACTTATTTTCTATTTTTTAAAGAAGGGGGGGGATCCTTTTGCACGCTAAGCAAATTGGTTATTTCAAAAATTTCGATTTATTGGCTTAAAAACTTAAAGTACTTAAATTAAATCAAACCAATAATCAAAGTAATAATATATTTATTTTAGACTAATGGGGTAAAAGAAACTGGTACGGTTAGCAATGCTTCAAGGTATCATTTATTTTATTTTTTACTATCGGATACGCCTCCAATAAGCTTCTAGGAGCTCTAAAAGTGAGGGGGAGGGGGCGAATTCCTATCCCTAATTTAAAAAAAAATATATTTGTAGGGGGTCTTTTATTTCAAAGACTATATATTTGGTGTTGGTGCCCTCCTTTAAAATAAAACCTTCCCAGGGCCTAAGAGAGAACACAGTAATAGTGTCTGACTGAATATGACGTAACAAAAAAAATTAGCCAATGAGAGGCCGTTGTTGACAAATGGTAAAATTTATAGTGGCCTCTCATTGGCTAATTTTTTTGTTACGTCATAATCAGTCAGACACTATTACTGTGTTCCCTAAGAGAACTTACACTGTAAAGGAGAACCTTAACGGTTCAGCGGTTAGCGATGTCCTCAGTACATACAGACAGACACAGATCCTATTACTTTAACATAAAGAGTTATTTAAAGTTAGTCTGTCTAAATGTCTGTCCAACAATCCATAGATCTAATTTAGTCATGTTAAAACTGTCCTATCGGTTTCAAAATGTGTATAAAGATTCCCCAACAAATATATAATATAATTTACCCTTTTTGTCAAGACTTCTAAATGAAAAAAAGCAGCTATCTGTTTTTTTAAGCTTCGCTCGTATGTATGTTATACCTATTTTATTTCAGAGTATTTAACCCGCTTGACTTTATACTGATGAAAGAGGAATATGTCAAGAAAAATCCACCACCGAAAAAGGAATTTGTAAAGGTTTTTTTTCTCTCTACTAAGCAATAGGATGTCTTTGTTTGTCTGTCCCTAACTTGTCCAAAAAGTGGTAGTTTTGTTTAATGTAAATGGGAATGTAAACTGATATTTTTGTTAAAAGATGAAAGGACAGGTTGCTCTTTTGTTATTTAAAAAAAAATATTTCTCCATATCTTTGTTTTTTTTTGTCCAATTTTCAAATTTTTGTAGATAACAGAATCAAACTTAAATTTCCTTTTGTTCTGTATATAATCTACTTTGACCGGCAGTCTATCAATCTTCATACAAAATACAAACATCTAAAAATATATGATGGTTTAGGGACTTTTCCCCTCCAATAGATCTATTTTCTATTTTTACAAATGCTTTTTACAACTCCTTGTTGTCCGTATTCTTATTCATGCTGTTTTTTTGCTTTGATACTCATGGATGTTTCATTCTTGTTTGATTATAATGTAAATATATTCTATTTAATTTTGCTTCCCTCACTATGTATGTCTGTATGTATGAATGTAACGCAGTTTAAACATTTAGGAAAGATCAGTAGACAGCGATACAGGGGAACAAACTATGGAGTCAGTCATGTCTAGTCTCAAGAAAATTGTTAAAACTATTAATCCTAAGTATATTATAGATACATTCTTCAGATTGATAGATAGATTGATGGATAAATTGATTTATAAATAATCTAATTAATAGATTGATTGATCAATTGATTCACCGACTGATATATTGATTGATATATTGATTGATAGATTGATTGATAGAATGATTGATATATTGATTGATAGATTGATTGATAGATTGATTGATAGATTGATTGATTGATAGATTGATTGATAGATTGATAGATTGATTGATAGATTGATTGATTGATAGATTGATTGATAGATTGATTGATTGATAGATTAATTGATAGATTGGTTGATAGATTGATTGATAGATTGATTGATAGATTGATTGATAGATTGATTGATAGATTGATTGATAGATTGATTGATAGATTGATTGATAGATTGATTGATAGACTGATTGATAGATTGATTGATAGATTGATTGATAGATTGATTGATTGATAGATTAATTGATAGATTGGTTGATAGATTGATTGATAGATTGATTGATAGATTGATTGATAGATTGATTGATAGATTGATTGATAGATTGATTGATAGATTGATTGATAGATTGATTGATAGATTGATTGATAGATTGATTGATAGATTGATTGGTAGATTTATTGATAGATTTATTGATAGATTTATTGATAGATTGATTAATAGATTGATTGATAGATTGATTGATAGATTGATTGATAGAGTGATTGATAGAGTGATTGATAGATTGATTGATAGATTGATTGATAGATTGATTGATAGATTGATTGATAGATTGATTGATAGATTCATTAAGTAATTGCATACTGTCTAGACGTGAATTTCTGAGTGATATAAGAAAAAGAGAGGAGGAGCTAAGAAAAAAGAAAGAGGAAGAAGAAAAGGCAGGATTATTCTATTATTCTACTGTTTTGAGATCTTGATGGTCACGCATACACCTTATTATCAATTATCCTTTCCTTGTATAATAAATGAATAATAGAAAATTCATCAAGGCGAGGGCTGAACTAAGGCAGAAAATCGCTGAATCGACTAAAAGCAGTTGGAGCAATACGTTCGAGCAGCGGATGAGGTTCTATAGAGGAGCTGCCATTACACCGTACAGCCATCATGCTTCTAAGTAAGTAAACAAGGATGGGTTCTGTAGAGGAGCTGTCATCTCACCCTACAGCTATCATGCATCTAAGTAAGTAACAAGGGTTGGTTCTATAAAGGAGCTGTCATTACACCATACAGCCATCATGCATCTAAGTAAGTAACAAGGGTTGGTTTTATAGAGGAGCTGCCATTACACCGTACAGCCATCATGCTTCTAAGTAAGTAAACAAGGAAGGGTTCTGTAGAGGAGCTGTCATCTCACCCTACAGCTATCATGCATCTAAGTAAGTAACAAGGGTTGGTTCTGTAGAGGAGTTGTCATTACACCATACAGCCATCATGCATCCAAGTAAGTAACAATGGTGGGCTCTAAAGAGGAGCTGTCATTTTTGTGGTCAATTTAGCTTGCTAATATGAACCTTAGTCAGAACGTTCATCCAGTAGGAGGGGAGGGGGTAAATGTGGAGTATTAGCATTTTTGCCATTTGCCAGCATCATGTTTATCAATGTACATGAAAATCTGGTGCAACATCCAAAGAATAATATATCCACTATTCTTGTTTCAGATGGAATAGTCTGCAGGATTTGAGACAGGGAGAGGATGCTAAAGCCATACAGAGAAGAAATAACAGAATTAGAATATTTAATAAGGTAGGTAGCATAAGGAGTAGAATGTCTGTCCATCTGTTTATCTGTCTGTATGTCTGTCTGTCTGTCAGGAAAATAAAGCAATACAGAGAAGGGATAATAGAATTAGAATATTTAAAAAGGTCGGTAACATAAGGAGTGGGATGTCTGTCTGTCTGTTTATCTGTCTGTGTGTCTGTCTGTCTGTCTGTCAGGAAAATAAAGCAATACAGAGAAGGAATAATAGAATTAGAATATTTAAAAAGGTCGGTAGCATAAGGAGTAGGATGTCTGTCCATCTGTTTATCTGTCTGTATGTCTGTCTGTCTGTCAGGAAAATAAAGCAATACAGAGAAGGAATAATAGAATTAGAATATTTAAAAAGGTCGGTAACATAAGTAGTGGGATGTCTGTCTGTCTGTCAGGAAGAGGATGCTAAAGCCATACTGAGGAGGAATAATAAAATTAGCTTGGGGTATGGTCGGACCTCCACGTGGTCCAAGCGGGAACATCCATCCGAATGGCTAACCGACCAGGAGGCCAGAGGAGACAAAACTGTAATGTACAGGGCAACCTGGAACCTGCAGCCATCTTTTTTTGGCAACGGAGGGGGAGATCAGTAGCCGAGTTCTCTGTCTCCTTAAAAACATGTAGACCAGACACTGTTAGTGCAAACGCACGAGCAGTAGGCAGTGTACTAACGGTACAGAACGCCATAGAAGAAGAAGAAGAATAATAAAATTAGAATATTTGATAAGGTCAGTTACATAAGGAGTAGGATGTCTGTCCATCTGTTTATCTGTCTGTCTGTCAGGAAAATAAAGCAATACAGAGAAGGAATAATAGAATTAGAATATTTAAAAAGGTCGGTAACATAAGGAGTGGGATGTCTGTCTGTCTGTTAGGAAGAGGATGCTAAAGCCATACTGAGGAGGAATAATAAAATTAGAATATTTGATAAGGTCAGTTACATAAGGAGTGGGATGTCTGTCATTACCTTAACTAAATAATAGCGGTTTCTTAAAAAGTGCATGGAGGAGAACAGAACCCCCCCACCCCAAATTAATGAGTCGGTGGTATTTTTTTTTTTTTTTGGGGGGGGGGAGTTAGCCTGAAGTGAACGCAACATGAGATCTTATTTTGGTGCATCTATGATCTCGAAACCAAATCTTGCTTTATTGCTGTGCAGACGCCCTTTAGACAACCCACTGTTTGATTGCACGACCTCATTGATCAATTTTATCATATGACGTAATGATTTGGAGGCACTTTGCGCTGTCTCGAAACTTTAAAGATGAACGAAAATTAAATAAAAAACGTTGTAAAATATAAAACATAATATAAAGAGTATAAGATAAAACAAAAAAATGAAATTCTATATTCTTTGATGTTAGGAATAGAATATTTTTCTAAAAGGCATTTATATTTTATGTTTATATTGGCGTTGCTACAAAAGCTCAAAAGCTCTAGTGTTACATAAACTCGAATTTACAGAAGGTCTATTTAACAAAAGGTCATTTGTAGGGTTAAGATTATTGTAAATTAGATATTTTGTAACATGAGACCTCTTGTAGAATTAGACATTTTGTAACATTAGACCTTTTGCAGGATTAGATGTTTTGTATGGTTAGATCTTTTGTAAGGTTGGATCTTTTGTAAGGTTGGTTCTTTTATAAACTAGATCTTTTGTAGCAACGTCGTTTATAGTCATATATCATTCAGCCGTGGATTTTTATGTTGACAACAAACATGTAAAATGGTGTAGAATACGTTATGGATATATTGACAGGGAAAAATTTGCTGTCAATTAATGTTCCTACAATGTTCATCATTTATTGGTCAGTTCATTCACCCAGTATGAGAGAATGGTGCATAGGAAGTATATGGGATTAACGTTTTTTAGACAGCTGAGAGAATTACATTATTAGAGTATTTAAAATCTGGTGCAACATCCAAGTAATAATATCGATTACCTACAACTATTCATTTATTTCAAAAACTTATTAGAGTTGCTTTGTCTAGGTTATGTTAGGTTAAATAAGGTTCAAAAGTTATCTGCTCCGCAGGGTATACATGCAATTTTAAATAGAAAGGGGTGTAAATGAAAAAATGTTTTTTTACTTAAGCAAAATATCTCATTTTAGTTTCTTTGACTTGAACAAGGCGTTTGATGATGTTGCAAGTAAATCTTTCTTTCTCAAAACCAAATTTTAAATTAGGTGTCTATCGTCAGTATGGCAACATGCAGGTCTAATGCATTTAAAACTGGAAATAAAATTGTGTATAGCATTATTTAACACAATTTTATAATTTAGAGTCATCCTATCAAATTTAAACTTTGTGTATAGTATCCTGTAACGATAGAATATTTTAAAGCGTTTTTAACATTTTGAAATAAATGGGTGAATCCTCGGAGATTATGACTTACTTTAAATAAAGTGTATTTATTTTTAAAGGCAAGTAGTTATTCTTGTAAATTTTAAAGTTGCTAACATGGACGTCACTTATTGGTCAGTTTGTTCATCCAGTAGATGGGGAGGGGATGGGATAAAAAGGTTGGGATGTGGGATATCGTTGTTTTAGCCAAGCTACAAGTTTCACTTTATTAGAGTACATGATAATCTGGTGTAAGATCTAAGTAATAATAAATCCATTTAAAGAGCTCAAGGTGCGGTTTTGAATAGTATATTACATAAATGTTATACAATATTTATGTTTAAATGGAAACAGCGGTTTAAATATTTAAAATACCTTTTAGTGGTGCAGCATTTCTTTACAGGAATAAGGTATAGCCAACAAGAGAAATAAAACTAAAATGTTATTTTGGGGGCAGGTAAAAAGAGCATCAATTTTACTCCCCCCCCCCTTCCCCCCAATGACAGATGAAAATCACGTATAGGTTTCGTGATTTTTTCCCCGAGAGAATTTCGTTGTTGATATAAGCTGATTTCTTTAACTTTTCTAGTAACTAAAATAAATCAAGTAAAAATATGACATTTTACGATGACTGGGGTCGTCGAGAGCACTGTATAATTTTAATTTGACTAAAACGATTTTGGTGATGTGATTAAATTTTAGTGAAGATTCCTCTGCATCTTATTTATATGTCACCTTTTTTGATTTCATCCTTTTAAATATTTTTTTTTATTTTCTATAATTAGGGTTAGTCCGTTCTTATGTAATAGCTCTTTAAGTAAAGTCAAGCATGTTAGAAGTGTCCTATCGATGTTAAACTTGACATAGCTATTATATACTGTAGTAGTTAGGTACGATTTAGAAAGCGTAGGAACTCTATTATAGTTACCAGGATGTCCGTATATGCGTTTTCTCTTTTGACAAAATTTTCATATTTATCTGATTTTATAAATACTGATTCTTATTACAACAAGGTACATTGTGATAAGTAATGCATCTCTATAATCAAGTCCTCAAATGTATATTTTTCCTTAAATAGTATCCTATATTGTAACAAATTCACTTACAATTCTGTTTGACTTACACATTTACATTTTGCTTATTTAGTTCTGACACTCTACAAGCTTTAATGTTCGTTTGTCCTACCGCTTCAAAACTTCACTTTTATGGATGTTGTCAAAATCTTTTTATAGTGACTATTAAAAATGACGTTATACAGGCCTTCCATTTGCCAAATAATTATTTTTGATGACCTGCCATTGGTAATATAGACTGTGTATTAGACAATCATTGGTAATTTGTTTTGTATGACGTCATTTTTATAGGCACTAAAAAGAGGTTCGATGTTCTCATCCTTCTTCATTATTTTTTTTTATTTTTTAGGTGTTATCATCGATAAGTATAGCCAAAGAGTGTAAATTGGAAAGAAATAACCATTTTGTTTCACATCTGGCGGATTATGTGGACAAATCTATACAAATAAAGTAAGTTCGATTATCCAGTAAGAGGAAAGGGGATAGGGCAAATTGGGTTGATGGGGGTATTGCTATTAGAGAACATGAAAATCTGGTGTAGCATCCAAGTAATAATATATCCATGAATATATACAAAAAAAAATTTAATATCAAAATGTCGTATGCAATGATATATTGACAACATCATTTGAAAAACTTCTCTGCTTTATTAATTACTAGCAGTTACCCCAAAATAGTTTTAAACTTTCCCAGGACCTCTGAGCAGCTACACTCTGTAAAGGAGAACCATATTGGTTTGGCGGTTTTTAGAACCTGTTACTTTTATAAAAGCACTAGCGGATAAGCCCATGACATTTCAATGGGGCAAGGAGGGGTTAGGAAAATAGCTTAAAACCACCCCGAGATATAAATCTCAAAAACTAATAGTCTAAAACTATCACAGAACCAGTGCGAAGCTTCACTAAATATAGAATTCAATCAGTCCAGAAGCTTTCCAAATCATATGATACAGACTAAACACATTAATACTTTATAATAAAGGATATATTCTTTTTTTTAGACCTGTTGGGTTTCTGACTGATTTAGCAGTGGCAGTAAGGTAGGTTCTAATTTTTTAGAGCATTCAATTGGTTCAGTGGTTAGCGAAATCTTTATTATTAAACAAATAAAAAAAAACTTAATAATTTTATATAATTGTCTAGCAGCTATGCCCCTAGAGGCCTTTAGGGGCACTTGAGGTTAAGGGAGCTTGGATTTGACCACCCCCCTCTCCCTAAATAGCTATAAACCTTTCCAGGATCTAAACTGTAAAGAAGAACCGTATCATTTAAAATACAGAAAAAAGACAAATTACTAGCGGCTACGCCCCCTAGAAGCCTCTAGTGGCACTTTAGATGTTTTTGTTTGTTAAAGTCTCTGCGTTATTTCTTTATGTTACGATACCTCTTTATGTTACGATACCTCTTTATGTTACGTTGAAGTCTCCAATATATTTTTAAAAATTTTCGATTTTTATGTCATTTCTCTCGGGAGGGTGGTTGTACCCTCCCCCAAAATAGTTATAAACCCCCCCAGAACCCATGAGAATCTATCCTGTTAAGGAGAACCCGATCGGTTCGGCGGTTAGTGAGATCCTTCGGTACAGACACACAGACAAACAAACAGACAAACATCCTGTTACTTTAGTATAAGGATTTATAGGATTAGAATTTTGAAATCAAATTAAAATACAAATAAGTTTTATCAAATACATAAATCTAAATCCTAATTTTAAGATTTGAAAATTAGACTCTTACAACTTCAAATTGGATTTTTCAAGAATGAATTTTATTTTATTTCAAATTAAATCTAAATTTTGGTAATTTCATAAGATTAATTTCATTTTTAAAAAATATTAGCGACTATGCCCCTAGAGGCCTCTAAAGGCACTTAGTGTGGGTCTAGACCCTCATTTTAAACTTCAGTTTTAAAAGAAAAGTAAAAAAGTTTTATTTGATGGTTC
Organism: Acartia tonsa; assembly: GCF_053477335.1. NCBI lineage: Eukaryota > Metazoa > Arthropoda > Copepoda > Calanoida > Acartiidae > Acartia > Acartia tonsa. Next base: position 40,680,438 of record NC_137270.1, on the reverse strand, counting down.
ATTTTTTATATAGGTGATTTCTCTTGGGAGGGAGGTGGTACCCTGCCCCAGAGTTGTTATAAACCTTTCCTGAACATATAAGAAGCTTCGCTGTAAAAGATAACCATATTGGTTTAGCAGTTAGCGAGATTCTTTGTTACAGACATAAGGGAAGGGGGGGGGGTCAATAATGCATATATTCTAAAACCACACCTAAGGAAAAGAGTATTAGTACAATAACATGTTTTATAAATTTAGAATTTTTTAAGGGAAAATCACGCAACCTTGCGTGATAATTTTTTTCTTCTTTAATTAATTCAATATTTTTAAAAGCTAAGCTTTTCTATGGTTAGGGTCGGTCCGTCCGTAACGGATAGCTTTTTTCGTTAATTTAGGCATGTTAGAATTGTCCTATCGATTTCGAATTTTGTATGGTGATTCCTTTAATAGTTAGGTACGATTTAGAAAGCGTAGCAACTCTATAATCATTACCAAAATGTCCGTATGTCCGTTTTAAACATGTTGATTTTTTTACTTTTTTAACAACAAATTTTATGTGATCAAATCATCCGATTGATCTGATTTTTGGTATGTTGATTCCTGGGAGAACTAAGTATAATGTTATAAGCGAAGCAACTCTATAATCAAGTCCTAAAAATGTAGGTATGACCATAAACATTATCCTGTATAAAGCAGTTTTTCAACAAATTTACTTAGAATTTTGCTTCGACTCTTATATATTTATATTCTGATTATTTTGTCCTGACAATATATAAGTGTTAATGTCCGTTTGTCCTACCATTTCAGTGCTTCGCTTTTATGGATGTTGTCATCCTTGTTATTTTTCAGGGAAGTGCCTTATACATTAGAAGCTGTTGAATACAGGTATAGTTATTTTTGCATCGTATAATAGACATTTTTTCAGGGGATGGTAAAATTTTAAAAATTAGATTAATGGCCTGGCAAACTAAACTGATATTGAATTTATGATGATTATTATTATTATTATTCGTGTAAAATTGTCTATAATACGATACATGAATTTAAGTATGGCTGAGAACCGGCTATAATCCAGCTGATATTAATTGGTTTCAACGACAACATGAAAAAAAAATGGAAAGGTTTTAATTTGTGTAACTTAGACTTCATCAAAACGTTTGAAAACATTTTTCTTTATTTTTTTTCTTTGGCACTTAATTTTAAACATAAACACATCTTAAGCTTAAGACAGACGGACATACATCGTTTTACTTTGTAATTTATATTTTTGTTTTAAGGCGACGAGATTTGAACGATATTATAGCACATTTCAACAAAGAGTCAAAAAGCAAGAAGAAAATGTCATGTATAGCAAAGCCAGGCTTACATGGACTTAAAAGTGATGCACTACAGTAAGTTTTATCTTTTTATCTATCTTTCTATTTATCTATTTATCTACTTTTCTATCTATTTATCTACTTTCTATCTATTTATCTACTTTTCTATCTATTTATATGTCGTCTATTGCAAAGCAACGCTTACATGGACTTAAAAGTGTTGCACTACAGTAAGTTTTATCTTTTTATCTATCTTTCTATTTATCTACTTTTCTATCTATTTATCTACTTTCTATCTATTTATCTACTTTTCTATCTATATATCTACTTTTCTATCTATTTATCTACTTTTCTATATATATATCTATTTTTATATCTATGTATTTATCTTTTTTATATCTATTTATCTAAGAAAATATGTCACTTATAGCTAAGCCTAGCCTGGCTTACATAAACCAGGGATAAGGGATGGGAAACGTAGGAAAATATTATTTCAGGCCTATTTCAAGCCTAGGCCTAATAAACCAGTTTTGGGATGGCGCAGTAGTTCGTTATAAACGCTAATGAAAAGGCTGTGTGTAGATAAAGTATAGAATCAAATTCAGGTAGCTAATTTAAAGTAAAAAACATAATTTTTTATAAACCTATATATTAATGGCTTTTGTTAAAATAAAGTTTTTTCTCTCCCAAAATTTTTTTATCTTTTACTTTGGTAATTTGAACTGTCAGAAAGCTATCGTTGGGTTTCCCTCAGACAGATTTTAGTTTGTATTATTTGCATTTTTATTAATGAGTAAAAATTTTATTTGAAAATTTCATTGCTAATTAAAATTCAAAATAAATAAATTAATATGCACTTGGGTAACATTCTATCAAGTTCTTTGGATACTATCATGTAATGATAGATTTGTACTGTGTTGTATTGTACAAATATTAGGGTTAAGGTGTTGTATGAATTCCGTATTAAATTTTTAAAATTCAAAATACAACATCTAATTTATAAACTACCAAATGAAAATTTGTAGATACCTTCTTTCCAAAAAATAATCCCATTATTTTTGTTTTTTTCTATATGGCCTTTTTTTAATGTTTAACTCTAAGCAGATTTAATAATTAAGCTAAGTAGCAGACAAATCATTATTTTTTCTAGAATTGTCTGCTTCTAAAATTTCCGCCAATTGGTGATTGTTTGATACAAAACAGGCCGATTCTTATTGGTTTAGAGCGATAGCTACTTGGGAGTGTCCGCCAGTTTGATAGGAATTTGTAATAGTTGCAATATCCCTTTAGAATCTAGGCCGGGACCTAATTAATGGCCAGGTTTCCTATCCCTTATCCCTGACATAAACATAAATGTGATGCACTACAGTAAGTTTTATCTTCTTTCTATCTACTTTTCTATCTATTTATCTAAGAAAATATGACGTCTATTGCAAAGCCAGGCTTACATGGACTTAAAAGTGATGCACTACAGTAGGTTTTATCTTCTTTTCTATCTATTTATCTACTTTTCTATCTATTTATCTACATTTCTATCTATTTCTCTTCTTTTCTATCTATTTATCTTATTTTCTACCTATCTATTTATCTACTTTTCTGTCTATTTATCTAATTTTCTATCTTTTTACTGTAAGTTTTATTTTCATATTTAGCTAATAATCTATCTAAGTATTTATTTTCTATTTTATTTTTAAAATGTAAAATTATTTTTTATCTCTACATATCAATCATATAAATAGAAGTAAGTATAATTTTGTTTTTCAATAGTATTAAACTTTTCATTCTAAATCTAAGTCTTGGGTGGTTTTAGGCTACTTAATACATGTTTTATCTTTTTGTAATCTTATATGTTAGTATTTTTTTCAACTATCTCTATTTCTATCCTTCTCTATTTTCATCTACATTAATTTTTATCTATCTCTATTTTCATCTATCTTACCTATCTATCTATTTAGTTACTGTGTTGTGGTTCGAACTGATGCCCCTTGGGAAACTGTAAAACCTAAAAATTTGGAGGTGAAAAAGAAAACAGAAATGTTCTCCTCAAAACTCCAGTTTCATATTCCTGGCAGGTAAAATTTTGCATATTATTGCTTTTCTTATACAACTGTATCTTGTTGTCATAGACATCAAATGAATAGAATAATTACATCATACAAAACATTGTTGTCAAAAAAGTTAAAAATCATTATTTTTAAAGGGACGTACGGATTTTGTAGTTCCGATTTTATAGTTGCTTCGCTTTCTAAATCGTACCTAACTATTACAGGAATCATTTTACAAAATTTGAAATTGATATGATAACAGCTATTTATTAATGACGGATAGAAAGACCAACCGTAATTATAGAAGAGGTTCGCTTTCAAAGATTTAAATGATGTAAAATTAAGGTGAAAAGACAATTTTGTAAGAAAAAGCTTATCTGGGATTATCCAGGATTTTTTTTTATCTTAAGGACCTAATTTTCTTCAGACATTTAAATATTACCAGAAAAAACAAGAACGATTTTGTTCCAATGTGTCAGAGAAGTAATAAGATTAAAGTAAGGTACTAGAAGGGGAAGGGGTTAAATATATGTTTGTCCCCATCCCAAGGACCTTATGCCGACTCTCAATTGGGTATTTGAAAATCAACCAATAGTGCCGAGAATATCAATACAACCATGTAGCAGAAAACAAATTGCTAAAAGGTCCTTGGGGGGCAGGTAGTTATATGTATATCAATCTATACTATGTATCTATTGTAATAAGTATCTTACATCAAAGTTTGTAAATTTTGGCTTTTTAAAAACACTTCTAAGCAAGTAAAGTAAATTAAAGTTTTTTGTCAATTAAGCAAAGAAAGAAAGATCTTGTAATTCTTACTTATTTTGTGCGTTTCATGAGGTTTTAATATAGATATAATTTAGATACATACTATATAAAACAGCCAATGGGATTAAACAAACCATGTTATTGGTGATAAAGTGTAAATATTTTGTCACCGAAGGGCAGTATTTTTTTTCTCGTTCAAACACTAAGTCAACTTTTAAACAGCCGAATTTATTTAGATAAAGCTCATTGGGATAAATACAAGTCAGCTTTGAATAGCTGAATTTCTTGGGATAGAGTTGGCTTTCGGGAAAACTGTCGCTGGTACTATTGGACTGAATAGTATAAACAGACAGACAATTGAATTTCCCACTTAGTTTGTCGGATTATGAGGCCAGTTTGACCATCTAGATCTACACTGCCTATTCTTTTGAATGTTTTAGGGCTAAAGTCATAGTAGAGGGAATGTATACAGCTATAATAACATCTCCTGGCACTGTAGGTAGGTAGATAGATAGGTATATTTACATTATACATAGATAGATAGATAGTAGAGGGACTGTATATAGCTAAAATCACATCTTCTGGCACTGTAAGTAGGTAGATAGATAAATAGATAGATATATAGTAGAGGGAATGTATACAGCTATAATCACATCTCCTGGCACTGTAGGTAGGTAGATAGATAATAGATAGATAGATAGTAGAGGGAATGTATACAGCTATAATCACATCTCCTGGCACTGTAGGTAGGTAGATAGATAGGTATATTTACATTATACATAGATAGATATATAGTAGAGGGACTGTGTACAGCTATAATCACATCTCCTGGCACTGAAGGTAGGTAGATAGATAAATAGATAGATATATAGTAGAGGGACTGTGTACACCTATAATAACATCTCCTGGCACTGTAGGTAGGTAGATAGATATATAGATAGATAGTAGAGGGAATGTATACAGCTATACTTACATTTCCTGGCACTGTAGGTAGGTAGATAGATAGGTATATTTACATTATACATAGATAGATAGATAGTAGAGGGAAGTCAAACTGACAGATGATCAGATAAACCGGTACAAAGACAGACATATAGCCAGCCAGCTGCAAGTATAGCTTTATCAGAGTACATGAAAATCTGGTGCAACGTCCAAGTAATAATATATCCATTATTTTAGGCATAGCAAAGTTTTCTGACCAAGAGAAATTGGAAAATATGCGCTGCTGTGCTTTATTTGGAATCATGCCCAAGGAGGAGAAACAATATGCTACTGCTATGCAAAATAGGTTAGTACAAACGTAATTACATTTTACATTTAAACCGCAAACAAAAAAAAAGGCAAATCCGATTTTCACAATGGCATCTTCAAATCCCTTAAAAAATTGTTAATTGATCAGAATCAATCTTTAAAAAAAGAGAAAAGTGAAAAAAAAATCGTTTTTCCATTGATTTGTTTTGGATTTGCATATCTTTTTGGTTCACCAGTTTTTACCCAAAATGCTGTTTTTGAGACCTTGTGCTTCATTGGTGCTGATTAATAAAAAATAAACGGTGGAAGTTTGTAACCAAAAGATGCATCTACATTTTATATTTACAGTAGAATCATCCTAAATGAATATTAAAGCTGTTATTCTGCAAATTCAGATTTGCCTATTTTTTTGGTTCGCAGTTTATAAAAAAAGCTGCGCTATTTTCATAGGAATGGTTAGTAAAACAAAACGCTGTGTAATTGAGAAATATAAACATGTATTCCTTATTCCTGACTATCTATCTACCTTACTATCTAACTATCTTTCCATCTAACTATCTATATATCTATCTAACTATCTTAGTATCTAACTATCTATCTTTCTATCTATCTATTTATCTATCTCTCTCTATCTATCTATCTATCTTTTTATTTATCTATCTATTTATCTATCTATCTAGCTATCTATCTAGCTATCTATCTATCTAGCTATCTATCTATCTATCTATCTATCTATCTATCTATCTATCTATCTATCTATCTATCTATCTATCTATCTATCTATCTATCATTCTATCTATTTATATATCTATATATCTATCTAACTATCTATCTATCTAACTATCTATCTATCTAGTATGACAACTATATGCCTTGCTGAGGAGTGTATACTAGAATCTAACTATCTATCTATCTAACTATCTTAGTATCTATATCTATCTATCTATCTAACTGAATAACTATCTATCTAGTGTGACAACTATATGCCTTGCTGAGGAGTGTATACTGGAATATAACTATCTACATATATATCTATCTATCTATCTAACTATCTTAGTATCTATATCTATCTGTCTATCTAACTAACTAACTAACTAACTATCTATCTAGTGTGACAACTATATGCCTTGCTGAGGAGTGTATTCTGGAATCAGAGGAGAAGGAGACTCAATATGAGAAATGTGAAAGGAAGCCCCAATCTCAGTTAGTTAAGGTAATATTAACCACGCTTTATTGCACCACATTTGCCTTAAATTCCTAACTATGTGTAAAAATAAGTTGTGCCTGATTATGGGCCAAGGAATCCCTCCATATTAATGTCACCTGCCTGACATAAGGGCAGTAGGAACCATTTTACGCGTTTCTAGCATGAGGTGGTTAGGTCTAGATAGATAGATAGATAGACATCTCAACGGCAGGATGCCGACTTTTCTTTATATAACTGAACCTGTATAATTTCAAGAAAGAGCTTTTACCACAAGGTATGATTCGGACCTTTTTGGATCTTTTATTCCACCTATACCTGGATTAATTAAACTTAGAAACGGCTAAGTTTATAAGCCAACTATCAAACACCTTTCTTAAGTTTAAAAAACCAAAATAATTAATGAAGTAGTGCAAATCAAGGTAGGGGTCTCTATTTTTATCTTAAAATATGGGTTTTTTGGCCTTTGAATAAGAACGACCCAGGTACCAGGGACTTCTGGTGCGGGTGCCAGATATACCTGTCAACAGGATGCTCCGAATACCAGAAACTTCTTGTGCCACGTATACCTGTCAACAGTATGCTCCAGGTACCAGGAACTTCTGGTGCCAGGTTTACCTGTCAACAGGATGCTCCAGGTACCAGGTACTCTTAGTTCCAGGTATATCTGTCAACGGCCTTTTGTAATCGTATTACAAAAGGCCTAAAAAGGGCATGAAGAATCTGATCTAGTATTTTTTAGGCACTAGTAGAAATATGCCTTGATTTTTAGACGACTAAAATAATTTATTTTAGGATATCTTGGCCTGTAACTATGGAAGTCTAAGTAGAATAAGGTGAGCATTTTCTTTATAATGGACCACAAAAACCAATCCACTTTACCTTTAACCTAGCTTCACTTAAAATAAGAATACAAAAATAAAATTTTTAAGAATCATTGTTTTATAAAAAGTACGGTTTTTGTGTTTGTTATTTTAAGGTTTTACTGCCTTACACTCTCATTGATACTGTGGGCTTAACCGCAATTTAATCAATCATGAAAATTGGACTGTAACTTATACTAGCCCCCAAAGTTTTCAAAGCACGTTCCCTCATTCGTTGGTTACCAACTAGGGTTGCACAAACCTTCATGTATGATTAATGCCAAATCTTTATGCCAAAAAAAAATTATCTACAATAATTTTGTTCACCATCATTGTGGGTGTATTTCAGTTTATTGTCTAATCCATTTTATTAAATCTAATCTTATCTTATTTCAGTTTTCATTCTGTGATTTGTATCTTCAGTCATGATATTGTCATGAATATTACAAGGTATTTATTTATTTATCCATCTATCTACGTACCTATCCTTAATCCATATAGCTATTTATTTATATACAGTTATGATTTTGCCATAAACATTACAGGTTATTTATCTATCTATCCATTTATAGATCTGTCCATCTATATATTTTTCCATCTATCTACCAATATTTTACGCATATTATATAAATAGTTATGGTATTACTATGAGTATTACAAGTTATTTACCAATCCATCCATCCATCAAACCGTCCATCTATCAATTCTACCATCCATCCACCCATCTATCCATTTATCCATCCATCCATCCATCCATCCATCCATCCATCCATCCATCCATCCATCCATCCATCCATCCATCCATCCATCCATCCATCCATCCATCCATTTATCCATCCATTCATCCATTAATCCATCCATTAATCCATCCATTAATCCATCCATCCATCCATCCATCCATCCATCCATCCATACGTCCATCCATCCATCCATCCATCCATCCAACCATCCATCCATCCATCTATCCATCCATCCATCCATCCATCCATCCATCCATCCATCCATCCATCCATCCATCCATCCATCCATCCATCCATCCATCCATCCATCCATCCATCCATCCATCCATCCATCTATCCATCCATCTATCCATCCATCCATCCATCCATCCATTCAACCATCCATCCATCCATCCATTAATTTATACACTTATTTATCAATACATGCATCCATCTAAAAATTAATTTTCCTGTGTTTCTTAATATTAATAAATCTATCTAATTCTTGTATCTATCAATCTTCAAATTTTTGAAATGTTTAGATTTTTACGGACAAAGAAGAATTTGGATAGATTAAAATGGAAACAAGAGGAGAAAATAGCAAGGTACAACAATATTGAATCAAGGAGGGAGGAGACAATGGGCTGTTTATTACACTATTTCCCAAAGTTTTATAATAACATTTTCTTATTGGTTGGCTTAACAACTTTGTGGACTTTAGTAAATTTTGATTGGTTGGTTCATTAGGTTGAGTATTCAAAAGTTTCAACTATTAATTTTAATTTACAAAAGGGGTTATTTGTGTGTCATCATTGGGGATGTACATTAATTTGTCGGCTATTGTCTTATCCCCTTCGATCCCTGATTTGAATTAATTTTAGATTGGTGCAAGCAGAAATCCTAGATGAGAAAGAGCAAGAAGAAGAGAAGTTTCTCTCCTATGGAACTGTTTAATCTGGATTTGAGGTGGATTCTTAAAGATATTAGGGTCGCTGCATTGCTGCAAATTCTTCAAATTCACATAAAAAATCTACAAAAATTATGTTAATAACCCTTCTATGAAATTATTTAATATTTGTCGATTTTTTTTACGATTTTAGCGGATTTTTTATAAAATTTTTATTAGTGATTTGGATTCAGCTATCATATTTTTTAAGAATCCACCTCTAACCTTATTATTATAGCTTTAAATGCATATAGCTACCAAACGGCTTTCAGTACATTTGCCGTACGCACATCAATAGAACTGGAATTGAAAGGTATATAAAAAATTAGAAATATTTATTCCTTAAGAATTTCAAGAATTGTGTTTTAATAGATAAATAAAGAATTAATACTTCTGTGACTGTGCTGCCAGTCGTTTGGGAGCTAGCTGCGTTTAAAATTCTCGAAAACTGAGCTCGGCAGCCGCGCGTCAGCCGCGTGTAAGCCACAGTGAAATGTCATTTTATAAATCTAAAATTTAGCTGGATATCTGAACCTATTTCTAAACATACAATCCAATGATCCATTTATTTTTTTAGCACACAAAAGGGTTTAAATTTGAGGCTTATTCTAGGTTCAGGCGCGGCTGCTGAGTCTTGGTCAAAACATTAACCTTGTAAATTGGAATGTTCCTTTAATATTTAAAAATATGTTTTCTTTTCTTCATATATTACACTCCAACGCAAATGAAGAAAATGAGATGAATAATTTATGTCAGGGGTAAGTGGGTTAAATTAGCCAATACTTTTAATTTTATTGAACAAAACACTGTAATTTGGGTAATCTATATCTAAGCAAACCTGTTTTGGTAGATCTATGTAAGAATAGGTGTAAATGATATATTGTTATTATTTTTAATTTTGTACTTAAGTAATTGTATAAAATCGAATAATGTAACCTATTTGTAAAAGTAGCAGGATATCGGTCTGTCTGTACCAAAGGATCTCGCTAACCGCTGAACTGATATGCTTCTTCTTTACGTTGTAGCTTTTCTTTGTTTATGGGAAGGGTTATAGGCCGCCCCCCCCCTCTAATTTTTTTATTTTTTTTTAAACAAAATTGAAAATGGGAGAAGGGTCAACCACTCTCCACCCTAGAGGCCTCTAGGGGCGTAGCCGCTATTGTTCAAAAATAAAGTAACCAATAAAACTGAGGACAAATGTGAAAATTAAAGACTGTTTTAGTCCTTTTTCCGTAGCGAAGCTAATCTATAATTTGAAATGTGTGTCCTTCCGTCAGTCCGTAATGCTATGGAGGATATGTGTTTTTTGGATGTTATTTAAGATAAAACGCGGATTTATCAAAGAACATCCAACATACAATGTTTGTCGGTCCGTTGGTCATTAAACAAAAGATATCTAAAAGATTTATTTAGGTTTTGTGATCATCAATTTTTTATCTTCTATTCTTATGTCCTTTCTTCCTTTTTTTTTTTATAACCACTGATCAGTGTTCATGAACAATAAAGTTAGTAAGACAAGAGAAGTAATGTCTGATTGAGCCAATAGGCGAATCCCATCGGAACCTACATTAAATCTCATTGGTTGAAATTGTGTACACATTTCATTACGAACGCATGTTTTTTTTTCATTTCATACATCCACTGTCGAAAGTAAACAATACTATCATCTGCTAATAATGTTCCTTTTAAGATTTGACGAAAAATCAGGTTAGAAGCGTAATCTAGATATCACTGAACATTAATAAATCTCATTTTTTAGTATTTCGCTACTTATGGATGTTGTCATCCAGCTTGTTTAAAATATCATTAATTTTTATTATAAAAATTGTTAATTTTAGTATTTTAGTTTAATTAATTGATAAAAATGTAACTTTTTTGTAATAAAAATAATAATAGTATAATAATTCTATTTTTTATTTATTTTAAAGTTTTGGGCTCGGCAGTCATCCTTAAAAAATACTGTTGGCAACGGCTGGAGTTGCGCCGCGGTTTAGTTTTCTTTGAAAGCTATATATCATTAAAATTTTGTTTGAAATTAAGATTACTCCCCCGCCCCTAACAAAAACTTTTGACCCCCCCCCCAAAAAAAAAAAAAATATAAACAGAATAGGCGTTCTTGCAAGCTCTAAAAACTAAATTTTTTATCTTAAATATGATGTTAGTTATAATGCTTTGTAAAATTGATAATAAATATTGAATTAATAGCATTTCTATTTTACTAAATTATGTGGAATACCTAAGAAAGCCGTCTTGAATAATAAAGAGGGGGGTTTTTAATGCAACCATCTCGTAACCAGTGAGCAAGTGGCACTTAGAATTCGAACTTCGATCTGAACTTTTAAATGAGTAATCCTTGGTAGGTCTTTTTTCCCTAAATCGAACAAAAAGTTGGAAAAGTAACGGCTGGCGGCTCAGCTGTTTAGCCGTTTTTTGCCTATTTTCAGGGTAAATACATCATCAATTACGTAGGAATCAACTTTTTAAAACATATTTTTGGTTTAATTCATGTTAAATGACCAATAACCATTTTCAAAACTTCTAGTACCAACATTTACCGTCTAGAAACGTTTAAAAGCGTTTTGGAGTGGAAAGAGTATTATTGTGGTATCCGCCGAGGATAAATGGCAGACACTGGAGTTCAACTAGATTACGGCAGTGTGACAGACGTGGACACCTTACTATAGAGAAGCTACGCTTCTCTAGCATTCACTAGATAATAATCAACATCTATTTCAGTTGTCACTTTATTGAAGGTTTAAAGGATACTAAAGCTATATACAACAAACAATAACTACATGGATAGGAATAAATAATCATAACATAAAAGCATTATAATACATATATAATAGTCAGTTTGGGCAATAATGATCCCCCATCCCTGGAAAGGGTGGGGGGAATTAAGAATACAGTTAACCATAATAAAACATGACAGATTCAATCATTAATTTTAGGCATAGGGAGGGGGTCGTCAGACCCCTTCCCCAGGACTCGGGGGAGGGCCATTGACCCTCCACCGAACCCCGGTCAGGGGTGCCATAGGCATGGCTCACGGTTGCCGAATACCACAACTCTCCCCTCGGAAGGCTGGGAGAGGGTTTCCCTACCAGACTTCCGACAGTGGTTGAGGCCTTCGGTCCGCTCCTTAGGGCTAAGATATGTACAAACGATAATGATTCAATGGAATCCTAGTGGTGAGTGTTTCTCAGGGTTGGTGGGCTCCCAACGTGGGATAGAAGGCAGAGGCTGGCTTTGGTTGGACGCGTTGTTCAGCGCCGGCAGGTGTCAGGTTGGCAGGTGGCACAGTTGTTGCTGGGACAGTCAGCAGTGGGGCATGCTGGTTGTTGTTGGCAGCGGCTGGGGCACTGGCTGCCAAGTTGACCGTCTGGGCAGCGGCCTGCCCTCCTGAGGGGCCGCGGGGTCTGCCAGAAGGCGGTCCTGGCCTACCTGGGCGGTCATGCCTGCTATCGGCTGATTGCATGGACACCATTTCCTCGGCTGCTTCCCGGCCGATGGGGATGGCATCCCAGTCTACTGAAAAGTCCCGAGACTTGGCATGGGTGAGCCTGGCTCTAGCCAGAGCCTTCCTATACAAAGTTGGATGGTACAGGAACACTTGTGACATCGCATTCATGGCTGCTCGGACGCCTCCTTGTGCTGCTGCCAGAGAAATGATGGTTAGGTCCCCCAGCAGTTTGAGGATCAACAACAGCAAGCACAGTATGGCTGCGCCATCTCCCCACTCGTGGATAGCTTGTCTGAATCCAGCCCAGACATCCAGGGCGGCCTCTCCTTCCTCCGCCAGTCGGTCGATGTTGTAGGACACTATCCCATGGTCTCCTGTGGCCGAACAGCTGCCTTGCTGAACGCAGGAGCCATAGGACAGGCCGGTCAGCATGGCGCTCTTATATGCTGGGAACGCCAGCAGTTGCTGCCAGTCGTTCAACTCAGCCTGCGAATACAAGCCCCCTGAACTGAAGTCATCCAAGGGCTCTGTCAGCAATTGCTTAGGCGTATCCAGTGGGGGTGGCCTCTTCTTAGGAGTGGGGGTTAACATATCATGGGGTATGTGGAGGAGCAGGGAATCTTGGTGGCGTGGCCGCTATACACTCGTGTCACGGCGTCTACAAATCCTGTGGGCTCTACTGGCACTTTGTCCCAACACTCCTTGTGTTCGCGGACAACATATTTGTTGCGTTGGCAGGTCAGCTGAAGCAGGACATCTCCCCTCAGTACCGAGAACGTGCTCCCCTGGACACGCACCGGGTGGGCCGGGTCTAGTTGCTGGAGCTTCCAGCAGTTGGCCGCTACTTCTTCTGCTGCTGTGCTCTTCATGCGCGTCTCCAGGGTAAACCCAATATAACCTGCATGTATCTGGGCCTGTAGGGGGACGTCAACATCCCTGGCCGACACTCTGGGTAGCGCAGCCGCGGCTGGGTCAGCTGCCACGAACAATGCTGGATGGTTGGTGGCATGGGCCTCGAAGTCGCAGTTCACGATCGAGGTGGGGTTGGTCATGTTGATGAAAAACTGGGCTTGATGGTCAACCAGGTATGCATCCATCACTAGGCTAGGCTGGAGGCTGCGGATCAGCCTCAAGGGGCAATCTCTCCCCAGGTGGTCCCACACGTAGGTTGCTTCCCCAGTGATGCAAGACAGCTCAGAATGGGGACACTCCAGGGTCAGGTGGTCAGATTGGGACTCCACCCGTCCATCCTCTACTACGTAGGTCTCTTCCTTGACCAGCAGCCGTCGCTCCTGGAGCACTAATTCATTGCGGTACAGCTGGCCCTCGAAGTGGACGTCCTCCCCTTCGCAACCCACCCCCTCGGGGCTGTTGACGAGGGCGCCCACCATATCGAGGGTGAAGAACAGGGGATGGTTCAGCTGGAACGTCAGTGGCTGGGTCTTGCCTGGCAGCGTGTAGACTCGGTTCCTGGCCAGGTCTCGGCACATTTCTGGATCTATCTTGGTTGGCCTCATGAGGGTGGGGACCGAGGTCACTTTGAGGTGACCCCATACCCCACACCTGAATGTCCACTGGGACACGGTGAGCTGGCAACTGTACCCGGTGGTTTCCCTCACCTTGACTTGCTGCAGGACGTGTACTTCATGGCCCAGGGGCACCTCCTGGTGTAGAGGCTCCGTGTTGCACATCTTTTCTTTATTGTAAGCTGTGACGTGGGTGGGGTTGGCACAGTCCCATCCCACCAGGACGTAGCTGGTTGTAGGCCACACGGCTGCCAGCAGGAGGCCCCACAGGACCATCCACCAGTGGGAGAAGCTTCCAGGCAGCCATCTACCTCGCACACGCGGTTGGGGATCTTCAGCTCGGGTCACTGCTGCTTCTTGTGGCTGGACACGGCTGGGCTGCTCCTGGCTAGATACAAGTTTCCATTGAGCGTTATCTTTGTGCGGCCGGGGCACCCCGATACCCTCCCCAATGACAGACTGGCAAGCGACTGGCACTTGCCTGGGTGTCGGCTCCCCTAGCCCCAAGTGGCCCCTTCCCTTGTCCAAGGCATGCCCAGTGGCATGGGGCTGAAGTGCATGTGGCACAGGCTCGCCCTTACTCACGTCCCTCCCCTGCCCTAGGAACTCAGGTGCATGTGGCATAGGCAAGTCCTTATTTTCCCAAATTTCAATCTCCCCAGCCTCTGGTGCAGGGGGCACAGGCAAGGCTGGGGTTTTACAATGGCTCGGATACAACACATTTATCAAATTTAACTTATCCTGGTGTTGGGCAGCTGGGTTCCTTCGGCTGGCAGGGGGCTCTGGATGGCATGTAGCTGGGCTCTCCCTGCAGGCTGGTGGCGCTGGCTGGCTGGGGGTGACGGGTGTCACCCCTTCCTCTGGGACTGCTGGCTCGTTCCAGGACCCAGGTCTCTCGGTGGCGGCGACGGTTGTCGCCCCAGGCACCAGGTTGGAGGCTGGCTCGTTCCAGGATCCAGGTATCTTGGTGGCGGCGACGGTTGTCGCCCCAGGCACCAGGTGGGAGGCGCTGGATAGCACCCCCCCGTCATCACGGGTGGCGGCGCCGGGTGGCGCCCCATACATCAATGCTGATGCGCTGGCTAGCGCCTCCTGCCTCTCTCCTTCAGCGGCCGCCAGGGCCTCCCCGTACACCGTCTCAGGGACGCTGGGTAGCGCCCCTCCACTCTTGCTGGGTAGGCTCAGTCGGGCAGGTTCCATCATGTTGAGGCTAAAAGGCTGGGGCCTCAGAACTTCTGGCTCGGTGATGTTGTTGGGTTGCACCAGCTCCGGCCCCAGGTGGTTGAGACTGAAGCCCAGGCCAACCCGGTTGGGTTCAGCCGCGCCGCCCAGTACGTTGATCCTAGCTGGGACGGTCCCAAACTGCGGCATCCCATCGGCTTGGTCCGCAGCTTTGGGGGCGGCTGCTTGCTGCGGTGGTGCTGGGGGCGCGCTCCCTTCCATGTGGGCCACTCTGCTGGGCTTCCCTGGAGGGGCACCCTTATCGGCGGTGCGCCTGCGGCTGGCTACCTGGGCCCAGTCAGCTCTACAATCGGCCGCCGTGTGACCGTCATAGTGGCAACGCTCGCACTTGGCAGAACGGTCACGGCGTGGCTGGGCGCGTCTCTCCTCTAGGCTAACTTCCACAGGCGTCGGGCAGTCTCGAGCTCGGTGGCCTCTCCCCTGGCAGCGGAAGCAGCGACCTGGAACCTTGTCATCTGGAGCGACCTTCCCCATCTGGTGGAGACCCGGAGCCAAGGCGCCAATCTCCATTGGCTCCGAATCATCATATTGGGGCAACTGGATACTGGCAGATCCAGTCAGCCCGTCGGTAGAGTCCACTAGGCACACACCTTCCTTCAGCTGCTTGGTAATCATGGTGACGGTAAACATGGCCTTACGAGTGTACTCAGGTACACTCGTAATTTCATGTCCCATCATGATGCGTTTTACATTAGCGATATGAATGCCACGATTTAATTCGTCCACCAACAACTCGAGATCCTCATGGCTGTAGGCGTCCCTATACAAGGCACACTTAGTTGATATGTATGCCTGTATAGGTTCTGTCGAGTGTTGCTTGTAATCCCTAAACGCTTGTTTAAGCGTTTGGGATTCAAAAGCAGGACGAAATAGCATTTCACACTCGGCCTTGACCTGTTCGTAGGTCAAGGCTTGGCCTGCCTCGCCAAACAGATGGGACGCCATTTCCGCCGCTTGCCCTACCAGTGACAGTAAAAGGGCGTTGCGGCGGTTGAGGGAGTCATGGGGTGGCACGCGGTAAGCCGCCCATGACATCTCGAGTCTGCGGATATGTGAACTCCAGGATTGCTTGGGCGGTCCTCTATACTCCGGCAGGTTACTCAGCATCAGCTTGCGGTACTCGGCTGGAGCCGGCTGAGGGTCATCCTGGAGCCATCCTGGGGCTTGGTCGCCTCCTGGAGCTTGCGGCTGTTCCATCGGGTCAACGGTTCAACGGCGGGACACAAAGTTATACAGTAATAAAATGAATGGTTTGTCACTTGAGGCTTTCTAGCCTAACAGCCAACACTGTTTTTATCACTAGGTTGGTAGTTTAGTTACAAAGGTATAACTTAGCTGTACTTATCACTAGTTGGATTCTGAGGTTGTAGAGTAGGCTGGTAGGGGTAGATAGATGTTGAGGGTCTGAACTGCTGTCAGGAACTGATTGGGTTTTCCTTTATCACACTATAGCTAGGAGGAGGGAGCTTGTAATTCTTTATTTTCTAAAAATATCCCTTTAAGATGCTATGGAGTAGCTCCGCTCCGGTGTGTGTGTGTGTGCGTGAAATCTCCTGTCCTTGCAACGCGCGTACGCACCGTCAAATCCGCGCACAAGGGGGAAAACGCGCACTTATCCCTCAACTCGCTCTCTCATTGGTCCGCTCTGTCCGTTGAATTTTATGATATTTCCGCACTCCGTTGCGCTACCTGTGAATGGCGCTCTGTGTTCCCGGTTGCTAGCTCCACACCGTGGACGGACTTAGTCTAGTGTGGGTAGGAGGGGGGAAGCGCGTGAGGGGACGGGGGTAAATCCGTCCGTTCCCCCTGTGAGGAAGGGGGGAGTGCTATGGGTTTGAGGTAACTGTGTGATGAGGTAATGGTGCCTTTTCTCCTTAATCCTAGGCTTATCTATTATATCACCTTGATTGTATTTGCCTTCAGTGGAGAGTGGGCTCCTCCCTTTCCTCTGGAATAAGGGGTGTATTGTTGTTGTGCTGTAGGCTTGAGGTGATTAGATTGTGTATCAGGGTCTTTGTTATATTACATCTAGCTTCTATTTTTGTCCTTATCACAATTACATAACAGAGTTTGTTTACCAACCCTGTTCTATTTTTAGTTGTTATCACAATACACAATAAATCCAAGCCTGTTCTATTTTTAGTTTTATCACAACACAACAACTTGTTTGCCAATCTTTGCTCATAAATCTATTGTTTAGCCATCACACCAGGGTGGTAATCCCTGCAATGTGATATAATATCTGTTTTTCTAGGTGGGTGGCTGCGTTGTAGCCTCTCAGGATACTTGGAGTTGACGTAGTTTTCTCTGTTCTGGTGCACTACACTCGTATGTTGGCTCGCAGCTCGCAGCTATGTGGCGTGTTTCAGCCTATCGGCGGCAGGGAATGTCCCGTCCTGCTAGCGCCGCTGATCCAAATCCGGCTGATGGCGGCAGGGAATGTCCCGTCCTGCTAGCGCCACTGGTTCGGATCCTGCTATCTCTTGCAGTAAAGTTGGCCTATTTTCAGCCGTTTACACTTATTTGGCTTGTTTCAGCCGGTCCGCAGGCCTGTTTCAGCCCTTTGAGCGCTCAATTCTCCGTTAGATGTCGGCGCTTCTCGCGGTTCTTCGTCAAGTTTCGCTGTCTCGCTTCCACAACTGCCGGATGCAGAGTTAGACTTTGCTGTCCAGGGTGGGTAATTCAGGTTGCTTGTGTCAGTTTTGCCAGTTTCACTGCTGGGAGTACCTTAGCCTCAGATGCGCGTCTGCTCTACACTTGTGGTTCGCCGTAATCTCACACAGCTGTCACCAAAACACGGCTGGTTTTTTATTAAATGAATAAGTTAGGGTACAATGTTTGGCACTTTCGATATAAGTAAATGATAATAAAAAACCCATAGAATGCGATAATAACTTCAGAAAAATCGAAGAAAATAGTTTTCATACTTAAAGGGCGAATATAGGTTCCATATGATATGAGCTTATATGAAAGGTGCCATTTCATACTTTTAGAATATCTATGCCAAATTTAAAAATTCAAAAAAATCCTTAAGTAGATTTTGCAATTTTCTGTTTCAATTGAACATATGATAAATGAGATTGACGACAAACGGTTTATTTTAGCCCTTTACAAGACTTTTTTTGGACTATTTTGCTTAAGTTTGATTGACTATTACAATGGCACGCATCTTAAATGATAATTTAAATGTTTATTAATTTAGATTATATACTCTTTAATTCAATTTTTAAAAAGCGTAGAAATAATTTGCGTAGAAGTGCACCAATAGTTTTGACGAGGGTAGATAATACGTCTTAAAGTTTATTTTCTGTACAAAGATCATTGGTTAATTCTGGAAAATATAAAAACCCTAATGTACGCAATTTTAACACACACACACACGAACCTTAAAAAAACAGGGATTTGAAATCATTCTTCCTCCAAGAAAATTTTATCAATTATTTTTTTTTTACTTTTTACATTATTTGATGGTTTTTTAAACTTTTAAATATTTTACTTTATATAATTTGTATTAAGGTAGAAGATGGGTATATTTACCCCTGATTAATTGGTTTCCACGTTATTACGACTATCCTTTAACGAAAGCTTTTTAATTCAACCTTGCTACAAAGCCTTGTGTGATGCTAGGGTAATTAAGTTCTTAGGGAACCACACTTATTACATAATATTATCTTGAGTTAGAAAGGTTTTAAGCTATAAACAGACTTATACAATTAGATATGTCAATATCCTTAAGTTATTTATAATCTATATAATGGCACCTTTGAAATAAGCTCATATTATATCAAACCTATATTCGCCCTTTAATTAACGTTTTTAAGTTTTTCTTCAAAAAGTTTAGATAAGATGCCTTTAAAAGTCGTCTATGATTTTGTCAGGGATAAAAATGTAACTTTAAAATAAGAATTACAACATATTTTGTCAATTAGTACAAAGTAAAATTTTGAACATTTTATTGATCAGTATATTTTTTAAAAGGGATGGGAGACCAGTTACGTGCACGCCGTCCATCCTGCACCGTGCATCAATGATCCTAGGAGCTACACCAGAAGAGTCCTACTGTGCTGGAAAGGTCCTAGGGTAGATGCCAGACTGAATTCTGGTCACTTCCCCCAGTTCAGGGGGTTTGGGTGGGGCTAACAATCCTTCCCTAGAAAAAACCTGCTCACGTTCAATCTGCACAAAGTAAAGACCAATTTAACTTTGGGCTCGGGAACGAAGTAGAGGTTGGAAACAACAATATGATGTTTGGCTGGGAAACCGCTAAAGGACCAGTCAGGCGGATGATTCTGAATTCCCGCAGACCAGCAAAAATTTGCACCTGGAATGTTCGGACAATGTTTCAGTCAGGCCAGACAGAAAACATTTGCCGAGAAATGCTTAAAGCCAAGGTTGATATCCTGGCTATCACCGAATCAAGGTGGACAAATAATGGAGAGTTTAAACATCATTCTGGCTTGAAAATACTTTACTCAGGCCATATGAATGAGGATCTAGGACATAACCAAGGGGTGGCTCTTATGCTGACCAAGCAAGCAGAGCAGGCCATGATCAGTTGGCAACCCCATGGTCCAAGAATCATGGAGGCTTACTTCAAATCCTCAGATAAAAACATCAATCTGAGAATAATAGTAGCATATGCTCCTACAGAACAAGCAGATACAGAGGTCAAAAACGAATTTTATGACCAGCTTGACTCTGTATTTAAGAATGGTCATAAAGAAAAGGACCTGACCATGCTCCTAGGTGATTTCAATGCTCAAGTGGGGAGTAATAATGAGAATTTAGAAGAAGTCATGGGCAGATATGGCCTAGGCTTAAGTAATGGCAAGGAAAATGACAATGGTGATAGACTTGTAAGTTTTTGTACTGAAAACAAACTTGTCATTGGTGGAACCATCTTTAAACACAAGAAGATTCATACTGCCACCTGGAGATCACCAGATCAAAGAACCTTTAATCAGATAGATCACATCTGTATATCTAGACGTTTTAAAGGTTCTCTCCTTGATGTCAGGGTTGAAAGAGGACCTGATGTTAATTCAGACCATTATCTTCTATCTTCTAAAGTTCGGCTTAGATTTAAAAAGCAGGACACAAAGCCTAACCCCAGGAAAAAGTATAATTTAACAACCCTTCAAAACTCTGAAAAGCTACAAGAGTTTAAGCTCACTCTAAAGAACAGATTTGAGTTGTTGACTCTTCAAGAGGATGATGGAGTTGAAGATATTTGGCAAGGTATCAAAAAAGTTTATAATGATACTAGCCAAGAAAAATTAGGTTTTAAAAAGGCTAACCAAAAGCCGTGGATCACTCAAAGATCCATTGATCTCATGGATCAAAGAAGAGAGGTAAGACAAAAGACACTCTCCAGAAACTCTCCAGAAGATAAAGACCTGTATAAAATGCTCAGCAGGGAAATCCAAAGAAGTGTCAGAATTGACAAAAAAGAACACTTGGAAAACCTTGCTATGCAAGCAGAAAATGCTTTTAATCAAAATAGAATGAAAGATGTCTATGAGATTACTAAGAGCATTGCAGGTAAAGTACACAAATCAGGATCACACATCAGGGACAAGGATGGTTCACTCCTTAAAACTGATGAAGATATTCTAAATAGATGGGCAGAGCACTTCACTGAACTGCTGAATCTTCCAGTTCCAGAGGAAGAAACTGAGATTCCACCCTCAGATGCACTTGACATTGACTGTCGAGCGCCAAATCTATTGGAAATCAAGGAGGCCATTAAAAGTTTGAAAAATAACAAGGCCGCTGGACCTGATAACATCCCAGCTGAGGTCATAAAAGCAGACCTAGATACATCTGCTGAGGCATTCCTACCTCTGATCACAAAGATATGGAATGATGAGTTATGCCCAGAGGACTGGAAGAATGGACATATCTCAATACTAGCCAAAAAAGGAGACTTGACCCAATGTGGAAACTACAGAGGGATAATGCTCCTTTCAGTACCTGGCCGTATCCTTAGTAAGATTCTTCTTAATAGAATAAAGAAGAAGGTTAATGAAAAGCTAAGACCTAATCAGGCTGGATTTAGACCAAACCGTTCCACTATTGATCAGATAACCTCTCTAAGAATCATCATAGAGCAATCCAAGGAATGGAACTCTGAGCTTTTTGTAAACTTCATTGACTACAAAAAAGCATTTGATTCTTTAGACAGAAGATCTCTCTGGAAAATCTGCCGACACTATGGCATTCCAGAAAAGATAATCAATATCATTAAAGCTATCTATCATAAAGGAGGTGGAAATGTAATGTATAAAGGTAAACTATCAACCTTTTTTGAGATTGTAACAGGCGTCAGACAAGGATGC
The DNA here is from genome assembly GCF_053477335.1 of Acartia tonsa. NCBI lineage: Eukaryota > Metazoa > Arthropoda > Copepoda > Calanoida > Acartiidae > Acartia > Acartia tonsa. Next base: position 40,658,778 of record NC_137270.1, on the reverse strand, counting down.
CTTCTTTCTCCCTTCCTTTTCCTCCTTGCCATTGACTGGATCATGAAGAACTGTGAAAGTAATGATGGCATTCGTTGGGAGCTATTTGGCAATCCCAAATATTTAGGAGATCTGGACTTTGCTGATGATATCGCTTTGTTAACAAGCAATAGAAGTCAAATGCAAAGAAGGACTAACAGGATAGCTGAAACTTCCAAGAAAGTTGGACTAGAAATAAATGTTCCTAAAACCAAAATACTCAGATTAAATGCAAATTCCCAAGAACCAATTACTATTGGAGACCAAATTCTTGAGGATGTAGATTGTTTTGAGTATCTTGGAAGTAAAATTGATGAAGCTGGAGGCACTTTAACAGATGTTAAAGCTAGAATTAACAAATCTAGGACAGCCTTTGCCAGCCTGAACAAAATTTGGAATTCCAACAACATCTCCATAAAGACCAAGTTAAGACTGTTCAAGTCAAATGTTCTCTCTGTTTTGCTGTATGGGGCTGAAACTTGGTTCCTAAACACAGCAGTGGTCTCCAAGCTACAGACATATGTCAATAAATGTCTAAGGAGAATCCACAAGATCTTTTGGCCAAATAAGATCACAAATGCTGAGCTTCTAGAGCGCAGTGATATGTCAGACATTAAACTGACAATAAAACAGAGAAAATGGAGATGGCTGGGGCACACTCTAAGGAAAGGGCATGATGATATAACCAATCAAGCCTTGACTTGGAACCCCCACGTAGGAAAGAGGAAACCAGGTAGACCAAAAACAACCTGGAGGAGGGAACTCTTAAGTGAACTGAAAGAAAAGAAAATTCCATCTTTCAGCAATGCCTCAAAACGTGCCCAAAAAAAGGAAGATTGGAGAACCATTGTGCATGGCCTACGTTCTGCCGAGAACTAAAAGGCAATGATGATGATATTTTTTAAAATGTGAAGTAGAAACCTGAATATTTTATCATGAAAATTGTGTTATGATTTGATTGTCTGCTAGATTACAAGAAAAAAGATACTGACAGTACTTGTTGGTTCTTTAAAAAAAATTAGGTAGATTACTTTCAGAACCCCTCTTTTTGCAACGTTATTTTAATAGAACAGAGACGTAATCTTAGTGTACTCAATATCTAGACAGCCAACCATTGTTTTAGAATTGTTCAATTTTTTTAACTTCTGATAAAAACAGAATTAATGGTATTTTTGTAAATATTATACCTCCAAGAAATGGCTATACTTCCCAATCATATGTTGTGTGATATTTAAGAGGAATTATTTTGATATAATGTCATTAAAATATTCGTTGAAAAAAGTGCTATTCTAGCTTATACTTTACATTTTAATGTGTATGATAATTCAAATAAAAGATAATGAAGATTTATATTATATTTAATTGTTATAATTATAAAGAAAAACCTGGAAACAGTAAAAAACTGACTTTATTTTATTGACGTAGGGAAAATTTTGTCAAATATTTGAATAAAAAAGCAATATAAAACAAAATAAATTATTTTTAATATAGTCACAAAAAGGCTTAATGAGTTTAGGAAATATTTCATTCACTAATCATGTCATTTAAACTCTATTACATAGAATACAGTGTAAAAAGATGTTCTCGTTTTAATTTTAAGTAATTTCAAATGCATTTTAATACCTTTTAATGATTTATTTTTTGAAACATCTTTTTATAAAATGTTAATGATTTTTGAAGTTATATGTTAAAATGTTTTTAAATTATGTTAACATTTTGTTTTAAATGTAGAAAATTGGTAATTCTAAACATTCTAAAAATGATTTTATTAAATTTTCATCACTTAAATTGCATGTTTGATGAAATTTTCAACTGATAATTCAAGAAAAATCGTTTAAGTTTTATTATATTTTACTTTGAAATGTTAAAAAAATATATTATTGTCAAAAATGTGGAAGTTATACTTTCCTCAAAAAAAGACCTAAAACATGCAAATTAACACGTGTAATGAGATTTTTTTTCTTTCAGGTTTAATTTTAAGTAATTATTAATATTTTTTGTAAAAAGGATTTTATATAAAAAGTTTTAAAACTCGAGTTATGTAGTGGTTCTAAAAAAGGTTGCGAATTTATGCAATTTTCTTGCAAAAAAAATTTTCTAGGATTTTAAAAATAGCAAAGGATGTTATTAGACGTACTTACAGATACAATTGCTAAGTCATTTTGGCCAAACACTAAAATAAAGTTTTGACATCTGAGGGCCCATACGTGAAAAGTTGTGGTATCCGCCGAGGATAAATGGCAGACACCGGAGTTCAACTAGGTTACGGCAGTGTGACAGACGTGGACACCTTACTATAGAGAAGCTACGCTTCTCTAGCATTCACTAGATAATAATCAACATCTATTTCAGTTGTCACTTTATTGAAGGTTTAAAGGATACTAAAGCTATATACAACAAACAATAACTACATGGATAGGAATAAATAATCATAACATAAAAGCATTATAATACATATATAATAGTCAGTTTGGGCAATAATGATCCCCCATCCCTGGAAAGGGTGGGGGGAATTAAGAATACAGTTAACCATAATAAAACATGACAGATTCAATCATTAATTTTAGGCATAGGGAGGGGGTCGTCAGACCCCTTCCCCAGGACTCGGGGGAGGGCCATTGACCCTCCACCGAACCCCGGTCAGGGGTGCCATAGGCATGGCTCACGGTTGCCGAATACCACATTATGTGGAGATAGGTTTCGTGACTAATTTGCAATATAGATATCCAAAAAATGGCAAAACGGCTGAGCCGCCAGCCGTATACCACTACTTTTCCAACTTTTGTTTGATTTAGGGAAAATAGACCTACTAAGGATTACTCATGCAAAATTTCAGATGGAAATTCGAATTATAAGTGTCATTTGCTCACTGATTACGAGATGGTTTCATTAACCCCCCCCCCCCCTTATACAAAAATATTTTTTTTGAACTATATAAATAATAGTTGCCTTCTGATTTATGCTTGCCTAATTACGTTTTTAGCATGCCTATATAGAGGTAATATTTTGGCCAAAACACAGAAACAATGTTACAATATGACGTCCATGGGTGGGAGTAAAGGGGTCCTAAGTATTTACCCCATTAAACTTGGAAACCAATCATTTTATACCCTTCATAATTTTAAAAAATATTAGACTACCCCCCTCAAACCTTTAAAACCCCTCATTTATCCGCCTAAAAATAAAAAGCTTGTACATGTTACAACTTCCAGAGAAAGGTCATACAATCAAATGGTTGAATTGTCATTTTTGTTAAAACCCTGGTTGTTTTGGGCAGAAAATACTATTGCACAATAAATGTGTGCACATGATTAATCCAAGTAAGTGATTTATACCCCCCCCCCCCCATAAGAAAATTTCACACACATAAGGCGTGGTAAAAAAGTTCAAGTGGGTAGAATAAATTTTATAAGTTAATAATTCATTGAAAATTAATCTTTTGAGTAGCTGCGTTCATTTCCAATTACTCACTTTTTAAAATAAAAAAAACAAAACACACACAGTGACAATCACTCAGACATACACACAACATATATTACGGTTCTGTACAAACTATTCCACTAAAACAATAATTGGTCAAGTGAGTTTATGTGTGTGGGTGTGTGTGTGTGTGTGCTTTTTTGCCTACAGAAGCAAGATAAATATGCCGTGTCGCGCCAAAACATTTTCTTGGGAGTTGCAGCAGAGCACCAAAATGTTCACCCACCCAACAACAGAGAAATCAGGTGAATTTACTCACAGTAAGAAAAAAATCAAAAAGTTTGGAGTTTAAAAAAATACGTTTATTGTAATTTGTTTCATTTAAACGCATATTAATTTAGAACTTAAATTTTTTGTTCAGGTATAAATTTTTCAAACTTGTAGGTTTTTTTATTTTAAACTCTGGTTTGATGTTTTTTTGCTATAGTGAAATTAGAGATAGCATAGCTAAGGTGGGCGGGGGTGAGGTGAGTCAAATCAAACTCTCAAGAGAGAGAGGGAGAGAGAGAGAGAGAAAAAAGAAGGAAGGGAAGGAGTTTCATCATAAGGGTATATGGGCATAATAAGAGAGAGAGAGAGAGAGAGAAAGAGAAGAAGAGAGAAAAGGGATGGAAGGGGTAGATAAAATAATGCAGCTAAGTTGCCAAATTATAAAAAAAATAAATTAAAATATTTTAATTTTACATTTTAATTTAATTTCTTTAAAAAAGAGGTTTGGGTTTGTGTATAAAACTGAGAGTTGAAAATATATTTACAAAATTTTATTTTTAGCATTTTTCACATACATTTATGATTATCAAAAAAAGCTATCGTACTATCATTAAAATACCATACAAAACTTGAAGAAAGGCTAATTTATCATCCATTATCCTATCCCTATCTATATAATATTAGTGTTTTAAATACAAAAAAATACTTTTGCAACTTTGACCTGAGATCAAGTTGGCAACCATGGTTCAGACTCAGTGAAGATATTTGGCTTCGAGGAAGTTCACACGCTTAGAGTTTCTGTGTTTTTAAAATTTTAGTTTCCTCGAATTTTTTATTATTTGGAAGATTTTTGTGATTATTTTGGAGGATTTTTTAGTGATTTTGTGAATTTTTTTCGTACAGTGATTATTATATTTGTTGTTATTTATATTTTATTATTTTTTTTGTAATTAAAAATTGCTTCATTTGCAATTTAATTGTTTGTATTTTTTTGTTTGTTAATTTCAAATAATTTTCAGTGCGAAGCATTTATATTAGTAGGATCTGTCCACCTGTACGCCACATACAGCTCTGATTATAAATTTAAGCATGCTATAATTGTCCGGCCTATCGATTTCAAGCTTTGCTTTTATGGAAGACGTTGTCATGATTGTTTTAGAATAGTTATGAATTGCATCGTATTATAGACATCTTTCCGTGGATATTTAATTGAAAGAGTACAGTATTAAAAACAGTTTTATTAACCCTGCGGGGTCTAAGGCCCGGGCTTACAAAACAGGTATTGAACTTAGAATTATTATTTTAATATTCATAGAAAATTGTCTGTAATACGATGCTATGCATGAATTTTCAGTAAGGCCGAGAACCGGTTTTAATCCAGCGGATATTTATCTGTTTCGTAGCCATACTGGAAAATTGTTACACAATCAATTAAAGCAGGAAATAAAAAAAAAGGTTGACAACAATCTAAGTAGCGAAATTTTAAGTACTAGAACATTTCATTAAGATATCTGAAACCTGTAAATAGCAAAGTTAGGGCTGTCTATTACACTATTCCTAAAACTTTTATGATAACGTTTCCCAATTAGTTAGCTCAACAGCTTTTGGGACTTTTACTGAATTTTGTTTGGTTGGTTTGACAAGTATAGTGTCCAAAAATTTCAACCACTTATTGTAATCTGCAGAGGGGATCATTATGTGTATCATCATTAAAGATGTATACTATTTCAATCTTGGCTTTGTCTTATCCCTTTAGATTCCTGATTTTATACATAAAATTTGTAATTCAGTGCACTACCTAGTGGATGAACTGACTGTCAAAGTTAGCTATTGAATAGTGACGTTTATTTGTGTTTGAAAATATTTACTGAGAAGATTACGTTTCCTATAGACCGTTTCTGGAATACTGACTGACAGACGGACATTTTCAGTTTTAAATAAGCTTCAGCCTTCCCTTATACTAGTTGCTGTATCTCTTGCATATAGGGGGAGGAGTGCAAGAAAAATGGTCTAAAACCATGCAAAGACTTGATTTTTGAAATCAAGTAGGTAGCTTAAAACACTCCAGTAAGCCATGAAAATCTTCCTTAAAAAGTAGAGAACTCATTCGGTTTGGTGGTTAATCGATATATTATTATTTGGATATTGCATCAGATTTTCATGTACTCTTTGTTACTGGTTACTGGTTGTAACAACGATACATGAAACCCCTTTATCCAGTGTTCCGGAGCCGGGAGCAGCAACATTTTTGGTGGAGCCGGAGCCGTATTTTTCGTTAAAAACGGCTTCGGCTCCGGACTAGCTAAAAATGATTTTTTAAAGTAATATTATAATTTGGCAACGGTCTATTTCCATTGATATAATAAACTGAAAAACTATTATTACTTAACAAATAGACACACATCCTTCTACTTTTATATAGCTTTAATCAAATAAAAGCAAAATATTTTATATAATTTATTTTATTTTATCAAATTCAATAATGAAAAAAAATTGATATATTAATTTTAAGGTAGGAGCCGGAGCCGGAGCTGGAGCCGGAGCCGCATCAAAATTATACGGCTCCGGCACCCTGCCTTTATCCCCTCCTCTCCTAGTGTTATGAATCAACGCAATCTAAATTGACGGCAAATTTCCCCCTGTCAATATATCCACGTATTATATATAGGTATATTTTTCAGAATAATCCAATGTAGAAGTGTATTGAGAACGGAGTGAGAAAAAAGTGATTTTAAAAAATACTTAGATTTAGTGAAAAAGTGATTTTTTTATACAACAGTTGAATAAATATAAATATTAGTTAGTATCTCATTTTTATACAAATGAGAGATGGTTAGAAGTTAAAAATTGTTGAAAATGGAGAAAGAATAATAAAGTGAATAAAATTGTAAATAACTGTTTCAATCTGTGATATAATACATAGGGTGATTAAAAAAAGATTTAAATAACAAGGCTGATTAAATACCCTTCTTTAAAATCAAGGACGTCCAAGCTTTGCGGTAAATAAAATAATGGTTTCAGATGGATTTGTTTGTTACAGTATGGGGGTGTAATAAAATGTTCTTTCCAATTTACTTTTGTTTTGGGGAGTAAAGAACCCTTTTATCTTTAGGGAGGGAGGGAACATTTGGCTTGTCCCCAAAGTTATATGATAATGTTTTCTTATTCGTTGGCTCAACAACTTTGTGGACTTCTATTGAATTTTGATTGGTTGGTTCAATTAGTTGAGTTTCAAACGTTTTAACCACTAATAATTATCTACAAAATTTTGTGTATGATCATAGGGAATGTACATCCATTTATCGGTCATTGTCTTATCCCTTTAGTTTTACCCCCTACCCCTTGGACGCCCTTCTTAAAATCATCCCTTGAAAAAACCTTACTACTTTGTTAATCACCCCGTGTTTCTTGAAGATCAGCAGTAGGCACCATTATGGCGTACGTCAACGTCCTGGAATGGAAGTCAGAACAAGTATCAGAGTGGCTGCGTGGCCTGGATGATTCAATATTTCCATACGCACATTTCTTTCTCAATAACAACATTACTGGACAGGAAAAATAGAGATTTTTATGCAGATTCCCTTGACAATTGGGCATTTATTCTTTATTTCACTATGTCCGTCCGTCCTTAAAACAGTGTAGATTTAATTTCAATAGAAAAATAAAATATTTTTGTTCAAATTCTAAAGAAATCTATTTATTATTTGCGGGAAATGTGATTTTCTCGGCTGCTTTGATTTTAAGATTTTTGATTGTTTTTTTTATGGATGTTGTTATCCTTGTTATTTATTCCCGTTGCTTTTGAATAAGGAAACCTTTTAGTTGAAAGAATCAAAGAAGGTTGTCTATTCACAAGTCTATTTTTAATTTTTCCTATAACATTCTTTATAAGGGATGATGTTTCTAAAGTCCTATTTCTAAATGTTATCTTATTATGCCATAGTCATAGTTTGAATGTAAAAACAAGAATGACAACATTCAATCATAAGAAGGGTAATTTTGTTTATTACAGAATGGTAACTTCGGCTACTATGTCAGGCGCGTCATGTTAACAAGTTTTAGACAAATGTCGTGTAATCAAAGGGCTTGTTGTTATGGGCCGTTGTCCTGTCTTAAATTTCAACCACCTGCCCCCAATAAATGTAAGACAGACCTAACCTCGCAAGGACGCGATTCACCTTCGATTTTTAAGTGATCTAGAGAATCCAGAGCATCATCCGCTTGTAATTGGATGCGATACTCTAACACCCAAGGATATTAGGTTAAGTAACATCCAAACAACAAATAATCCTTTTATTGCACGACCTTTGTCTGAGAAGTCCTAACTGTAAGGAGTTGCGACTGTTTATGGGCCATGACATTCCCCCCTACTCTTAACTATTTATGTCGCGCACCTGACATAGCTGCAGTTGGACTATTTTATCGTCTTGAATTATTACGCAGTGTTGAGCCGAGATTCGAACCTATCAGCTCCCCAAAGACGAGCGGTTGCGCTACGTGTTGAGCCACGGTCGCGGTTAATGAAAGACATAATCTCTAAATCTCTATTTGCACCCCGCAGGGCTTGCTGAACCTAACCGTTGACGACCTGTACAAACTTCACGTGGAAAAACTGGGTCACCAAGAGCTCATTCTCGAGTCATTAGAATTATTAAAACAGCTTCATTTTAGTCTTGATCAGGAAATTATTAATGCTTGGTTTCTTCAAAATGTCAGAGAGGGAGAGGGGACTGTTTATTACACTGGTCCCCAAAGTTTTGTAGTAGAATTACATTTCTAATGTCAATTTAAAGCTAAATCTACATAGCAAACAATTTAAGAGTTTTTGTTTAGGAGCGCAGCTACCCTATAACTTGGTTCTGTCTCCGCCTGTTCGCACATTTGTTGTATATCCTATTTGAAATTAAGAAAAAGAATTATGTATTAACATAAATTGGAATGGCATATTTCTAAATAAGGGCCAACAAAACTGGATTTAATCCTATAATTTTTCATTTTAATATCCGTGGAAAGCTGTCTATGATACGATGCGATAAATTACTATTATTATTTTTATTTGTAACTTGTTATTGCTGCGCTACTTATAAATGTTTAAGTGAGTTTAAATCTGCTTGATTGGATAATAATGTTTAAACTCTGTATTATGTCTAGTTGAGTTAGTTTTTGCAAAAAAGGGACAGTAAGAAAGTTCCTTTTATTCTCATATAAAATTAAAACTATGTTTGTCTGTGTGTGTGTGTGTGTGTGTGTGTGTGTGTGTGTCTGTCTGTACCGAAGGATCACGCTAACCCCTGAACCGATTTGGGTTTCCTTTACAATTTAGCTACTCATAGGTCCTGGGAAGGTTTATAACTATTTTAGGGGAAGTATTTCCTTCAATCCTATATAATCAAAAGTGTTAAAAGTTTGTTTTGTCTGAAGCTTAAATTTCAATAACTCCTGAACCGATTACTATTTCAATTTTAGGGAAGCTTCACATAGGTGTCCGGATGGTTTTAGGCCATTTTTTTAATTAAAAAATTGCCTTAGGGAAGTTTTAGCCTTTTCTTTTATCTTTTAATATAAAGCACCTAGATGCGTGGCACTTGTAGTTTCTATATTATACTAAAAGAACAGGTTTTAGGCTATTTAGCGATTGTATTTGGCTGGTCGAGGTTTGGGGTGAAGAAACCATTTAGTAAAGGCTAACTTTAACAGTCTAAATTATCAAAATATTTTTAATACTGATTAATATTTAAACAAACTAATTAAAAAACTTCGAAAATAAATTTTTTTTTGGGAGGGTTCTTTTGAATCTTTAAATTTACATACAATCAATTTAATAACTCTCAATAGCTCTTAACATCTTTTAAAAACAAGGATGACATCATTCAATTGATGGAAGTTATAAAAAATAAATACAGAAATATTTTTTTATGAATATAAGTAGGTATATACATGTGAAGTTTAAGATAACTTACAAAAGTAGTTTTTTTTTTCAATGATTATTCCATACCTAGTGATGCTGTTAGGGTAGCTTTTGATTGTTCAAGAGCTTTCAGATATATATTTTTGGTGTTTTGTTTCATAAATAGATAAATCCCCATTGAAAAAATGTTTTTCCTATATTTCTCACTAGCGGGGGACAGACAAAAAACGCTTACTACTTATAGGATTATTATAGGATTTATTGTTTTAGGAGAGATTATCAAGCGGACAACGTCAATTATAGAGCAAATGTTATATACATGATGTTATTTGGTTCTGAGAATCGTCATAAAAATACTCAGCCGTTTATCTTATAAAGGAGCCGGGATAATCATGTATTCCTTCATGTTTCTGACAGACGGACAGACAGACATATATAATTATATAGTAGCTTCGCTACTAAAAATAGAAAAACTTATTATTTATATTTTATGTATGTATATCTACTTTATAAGAAAGAGAGGAATACACCAGGGATCTAAAGGGATAAGAAATGCTCGACACTCAACTTGATGAACCAACCAATCAAAATTCAATATTAGTCCCCAAAGTTGTACAGCTAACGAATAAGAAAACGTTATTATAAAATTTTGAGGACTATTGTTCCCATTCCTTCCTGGGAATAAATTGAAAAGTTTGACAAACTTTCAATAGGATAGGACAGCAGTCAATTTACCCAGGGGGGTGAGGGGACATTGGGCTGCATATTACACTAATCCCTAAAGTTTTATAATAATGTTTTTTTATTAGTGTTTTTGGCTGAACAAATTTTAGTGAATTTCATTCTTTGGTTCATTGAGTTGATTACAATGTACAGGAGGGTAATTTTGTGTATCATCATTGGTAAGGTGCATCAATTTATCGGCCATTGTCTTATCCCTTAAGATCCCTGCAATTTACCTCAGGGATAGGACAATGGATAATGGATATTTTCTTTTAATGAAACCAGCGGTTACGCCACTTAAAGCCTCTGGAGATCTAGAGGGGTGGATGGTGCTACCCTTCCCCAAACAGTTATCAACCTTCACAGGATTTATAAGACGCTACACTGCAAGTATGAAACATATCAGTTCAGTGGTTAGCGAGATCCTTCGGTACACACCCACTGACATAGATAGACAGACAGCCTGTTACTTTTATATAAGAATTATGAGGCTCGAACCACTAACCAATCAAAACAAGCATTAATAATAACAAAAACTGATCAGGAAAATTTACAATACGTGTCTCTGAAGCTATCCTGCAAGTCCAGGTCTCTGTACAATGAGATCCAGATGCGGTTTCCGCAGACAATCCAGGCGGCCACTCTGGCGGCTACAGGTATGGAATAGTTATTAAGCGCATCATATTATAGACAGCTTACTGCTGATATTGAAAGAAAAATTATTATATGAAAACCAGTTTTGCTAGCTCACAGGGGCCGTAGGTTCGGGCTAACAAAACTGGTATTAATTTTATGACTTTTATTTTAATATTCGTGGAAAATTATTCCTGGATTATTTTTTGTTAGGAGTATCTTTTTCCATGGGCGATTTCTCTTGGGATGGTGGTGGTAACCTTTGTCAAAATAGTTACAAACCTTCCTTGGATCTATTAAAAAACCCTATACTAAAGAAGAACCATATCAGTCCAGCGATTGGATAGATCTTTTGGTACAAAAACACACGGATATACTCCATATTAATTTGATTTTGTTTTATTCCTAGGACATGGAAGTAGCAATAATAGTTCTAATAATTCCAACAACAGTAATAATAATTCAACACCAGTTAAACAGGTAAAAACATATTATTTGGAGTACAGGTGCTCTAGAATAAGGGAGTATGTGTGTCTGTTCGTCAGTCCATATTGATTCTAACAATAGTAGTAATAATTCAACACCAGTCAAACAGGTTACAAAAACATTAGATACCTCTAGGTGCACTTGAGGAGAGGGTTTGTTTTGACCTATGAGAAGCTACATTGTAAAGAAGAATTATAGTACTTCGGCGATTTGTGAGATGCTACGTTACACACAAACAGACAGACAGATAGATTCACAAATATCCTGTTGCTTATATTTAAGGATACCAATGAAATTTTAAAAGATTACTATTAAACTCTGAATTTCAAAACAATTACCTACATAAAAATTTGTTTAATAATGAATTACATTTGTTAACAATTCAAAGTTCTACTCCATAACGTAGTGGGGTATACATCATAATTAAAGAAGAGATTTTACTTTTTTACATGCTTTTGAAAAAGATGATATTGATAGAAAACTTCCTGCTTTTAACATAAAATTAATTTTGACCATTTATAATTGTTAACTCTTCCTTTCCAATTTACCACTCTCCCCACCCCATCACTTTAAAAAAGGAGAAAATTTAATGGGGATATTTTTGTATGGGTTAAGTTATCATGGAAAACCACTATTGGAAATAACTATATAGTTTTTGCTTATTAGTATACTTAAATAACTTAATTCTTTAGTGGCGTCGACCTTTATTATTTAGTTGACATCACGAAAATATAGCAAAAAACCTGTGACACAGACTTTTACAAATTTCATGAAGATGTTTGGCCTAATTTTTTTGGCCGTTTTTGAGATCATTTTGAATATACTTTCTTCCTGATCGAAGAAAGATTTATGTTTGACATGATGTTAAACCTAAATATTATTTTTTTTTGGTAGTAGTGTATGACTGAAGGGGATGACTATGAGAGGGGGAGGGGGGTTGTGCTTGTATTGACCTGTGGCGCGGGATGTTAACAGGTTTGGACGGTCATACCGGGGTCAATCAGACACGGTAGAATAAAATGGTTAATAATTTGGAGCTTTAAAAAAATCTACCATAGAATTATCATCTTTAAGCATTTTTTTTATGAAAACCTACCTACCTACTTAATTAATATTTTTTATTTAAAGTAAAATATTAAAAAAAAATAAATTAAAGAAATTCTATTTTTATTCTACTGTGCGTTATTGTGGGAGAGGGGGGGGGGGCAGAGGAGTTATTGGGTTTGTAAATGAAGTTTAGTGGTTTAAAAATGGATTAAATCTTGCATCCGAACTAATTTTCTATATTAAAAAAAAACAATGAAATTCATAAAGGGTTATGGAAGGTTTAAATCTAAGTCAAAATTATGTTCATCTAATTCTTATTAAAATTCCCTCTTAAATAAATATTATAAATTGTCTATAAATAAACAAATTACATGTTTACTTATTCAATAAGTAAATGAACTTTTATTTAATGAAAACAAGAATAACAACTTACAGTTGCAAAATATGGATTTTAAGAGAGATCAGACCATTATAATTAAGATTTTCTAAATAAAACTTATAACATGAATGGACCAGGTGATTTATACTAGAGGCCTCTAGGGGCACTTGAGGTGGTGGGGGGGTTGAAATCGTCTCCCTCATATTTTATTTTTATTTAAAAAGGAAAAGTATTTGTGGAGTGGGATTCGATTTCTCTTGGGTGTAACCTTTGAAATAATTATGAACTTTCCAAGGACCTATGAAAAGCTACATCGTAAAGGAGAACTATATTGTTTCAGCAGTTAGCGAGATCCTTCGATACAAACAAACAGACAGATAGACATCATGTTTATGTATTATAAGGATATACCTATTTATCCTAAAAGGAAATCATCACAAAAATATAAATCAACGCAGCTAAATCTTCTTTAGCTTTATGGACGGACAGACAGACAGAATTTCTACTTTGCTACAAGAAAGTTTTCCTTAGATAAGTAAAAATCATATATAGTTAGTTATAGATATAAGTTTTTAATAGGAATAGTTACCAAAACTGTTTATTATATTTATGTAATAGCTAAGTTCTTTTAGTAAAAGTAACCCCCCCCCCTCCCCCCTCCCAATCAAAAGTTATACTAAATGAAAAATATTTACAAAAATAATAGGATGTTTGTTTGTCATTCTGTAAACTTGTTGGGAGCATGAATTCTTGACCCATAGCAGGTTTTAGGCTGTATTTTCAAACTTATCATCCGTGAAAATAAAGAAATATCTTTGCTTATATGTAAAAGAAATAAATATAACATAAGTTGGAATAGGCTATACAATACTTATGTTAATTTTTGTCAGGGAGGAAGGGGATATTAATCTGGTTCCCAAAGTTTATAAACACTATCTTTCATTCGCTTGCTTAAAAAACTTTGGGTACTATTAATTTTTATTGGTTGTTCATTTTCCAGTCAAAACTTTTTAACCAAAAATTTTAACGTGAAGAAGAGGTAATTTTTATCATTTGGGACGTTCATTTATCGTTCATTGTCTTATCCCTTAAGATCCCTGATATCTATACATGTGTTATTTTTTATACATATCGTGCATACATTTTCTATAATTAGGCTATATCTATATGTCGAATGAATGCAACAATTGTAATAATGTTTGTCGACAGTAGACATAACTGACTTATTTTCGACAATTTTTTATTCACTCTAAATTACCAGGGAGGAAGGGGACATTGGGCTGTTTATTACACAATTATAACTTATTCGTTGGATTAACGACTTTGGGGACAATCATTGAATTTTGATTGTTTAGGTCGGTTAGTTGAGTGTCCAAACGTTTCAACCACTTATTTTAATCTACAGAAGGGAAGGGATGATTTTGTGTACAATCATTAAGAATGTACATCATTTTATCGGTCATTGTCTCATCCATGCTAAAATACACTCAAGACATACAGTCAAAATGGCAGACATCCTGTTATTATTTGATAGATAAAAACACATAAGGAACTTATTTGGTTGAAAATTTATGTATCACGACGCGCCGAGTAGTCGTTTAATACTCCCACTCTTTGGCAGGGAGATAAAGGGATAAGACAATGGCCGATAAACTGATGTACATCCCCAATTAGATTATAAGAAGTGGTTGAACTTGAAACATTCGGACACACAATTCATTTAATAAAAGTCCCCAAAGTTGTTAAGCCAACGAATAAGAAACTTTGGGGACTAGTGTAATAAACAGCCCAATGTTCCCACCCTCCCTGCTTTGTACTGTTAAAGTACAGGGGACAGAGGATAATTTAAGTACAGATTATTAAGATTGCTTTTATTGGGAAAAATGTACAGTCGGAAACATAAAAGACGGGTCAAACAACTTTAATGATTACTAGGTCCATATTATTAATCATCTAGGCAGAGAGAGGCTATAAAAATAGCTTAAAACAATGCCAAGTCTTAAGTTTGAAAATGAATTAGCATAGGACCATCACCTTTTTGTAGCTTACCTAAAATAAAAAATCAAATTCATTTTTTAAGGGGGGGGGGGGGGGTTTAATGCAACCATCACGTAATCAATGTATAAATGGCACTTAGAATTCGAATTTCGATCTAAAATTCTGCATGAGTAATCCTTGGTAGGTATATTTTCCCTAAATCGAACGAAGTTGAAAAGGTAACGGCTAACGGCTCAGCCGTTTAGCCGTTTTTTTTGGCTTTTTTTAGAGCAAATCTGTCATAAATTACGTAGGAATCAACTTTTTGAAACATATTTTTGCTTTAAATTATGTGAAATGATACAAAAACAACATTTTCAGATTTCTAGTACCAGCTACTAGCGGCTAGAACCGTTTGAAAACATTTTGGAGAAGAAAATAGTATTATGCGGAGATAGGTTTCGTGATGATTTGCATTGAAAATAGCCCATAAAATGGCTAAAATGCTGAGCCGCCAGCTGTTAGCCGTTATTTTTACAACTTTTTGTTCGATTTAGGGAAAATAGACCTACCAAGGATTACTCATGCAAAAATTCAGATCGAAATTCGAATTCTAAGTGCCATTTATACATTGATTACGAGATGGTTGCATTAAACCCCCCCCCCCCCCCCCCCCCCCTTATTGAAATCTTAAGCCTCAGACGAAAAACTTTTACTACTTTATATAATAGTAAATGAGCCCAAAGTAGAAAGTAGAAAATTTGCAAGTTGAATTAAATTTGTGAAATACCACCGGTACCACTGCTTTTAATATTGTTGTAATGTACTCAGGGACGAATTGATAAACATCTCCAATGATGATTCACAAAATTACCCCCTCAGAAGATAACAAGGGGGGGGGGGTAAGTTTGGACATTTAACATAATTAACCAACCAAAAGTCCCGTAAGTTGTTAAACCATTGAATATGAAACCTTATTTAAAACTTTGAGGACTTTTGTAATCCATAGCCTAATGTCCCCTTCCCCCTGCTTTTAATATTGTTATACTGTACCAGTGTACTTGTCATTAACTGAAAGATAATTAGATTATTTCTATGTGTATATTGTAATAATGGATATAGAATTTTGTGGATATATTCACAAGGGAAAATTTGTCGTCAATTTAGGTTGCTTAAATAGACCTCATTTATTGGTGAGTCTGTTCAGTAGGTGTGGAAGGTATTTTAGCCAGCTGTGAGTATAAATTTATCAGAGTACTTGAAAATAAGGCGCAACATCCTATTAATAATAAATCGATTATATTGTAATACTACAGAGGGTTGGGTGGTTGCACTATAATTCTTCTGGATAAAAAACTGTTGGCTTTGCTCCAAACCTCTATGGGCTTTGCATTATGATGAGAGAAATCAAATCATGTTATGATGCATTAGTATTTTAAAAAAAATTAAGGTGGGGGGGGGGGGGGGGGTTAATGCAACCATCTCGTAATCAATGTATAAATGGCACTTATAATTCGAATTTCGATCTAAAATTTTACATGAGTAATCCTTGGTAGGTCTATTTTCCCTAAATCGAACAAAAAATATACCTACCAAGGATTACTCATTCAAAATTTCAGATTGAAATTCGAATTATAAGTGCTTTTTATACATTGATTATTAGATGGTTGCATTAAAAAAAAACCTTTAAAGTTTAATGTGTCCTATAATACCGTTTTCAATCCAGCCACATATCATTTTGGGAAAGTAAATACTTTCTTGAAGCCAATCTTAACGAGGAAGGTATTTTTGGAAAGGGGAAAATGTGCAGAAAACACCTATGTAAATTAGAAAATCCGCAGAAATCATTTTCAAAAGTTATTTGCAAACATTTGCAATGTTAATTTGCAAAATTAATTTCATGCCTTAAATGACATATTTTGAAATAAATGTTCTTATGAAAGTTTTTATCTATGAGTTTAGGACATGTTCAAGACATACATTTTATTTTCAGTGTTAGTTTTTTCGCTCTATGTGTGAAAAAAGGCATTTCTCACATTTTATTATAGAAAATTGCATATAAACACAAAAATAATTTTTTTCTGCAGTAAACATAATAATTGGTATAAAATCTATCATTTTAAATGCAAAAGTCAGATACTGAATCCTTTTTAGAGCGAATATATTGCAAAAAGTAACCAGGGCATTTTAGCAAAGTATGAATATTTAAAGAATTAAATACTTTTTATTTTTAATATACATATTATATAAATGAATAAAAAGAGAGAGAAAAAAAACTATAAAACAAGGTATATGTTTTTTTCACTCTATCATTGAATAAAATGCACTTTTAGGTTTGATTATAAGCAACGCATCACATAAAAACTCATTTTTTACAGTTATTAAACAAAATCAATGCAATTCTACAATCAAGGTAGTTTTATAAAGCAGTAATCCTTTTTGTAGCTATATTTTTTGCCAAATTTATTCTTTATTTTTATAAATAAACTTAATTAAAATCTAATGATTTGAGATTTCGTAATAAAGAACTTCATATTTTTACTGTTTAGACATATAAATTTCAAAGAAAAAGACTAATTCCTTTAAGTTTGAATAAAACTTTATTCATTTACATAATAAAAACGTTAAAATCATTAAAGAATCTAAAAAAAGAAAAAAATAAGTAATTTTTATAAATGTTTTTGTGTCGTCTTTATAAACTCTTTCCGCTTTTATTATTAGACTGATAGAATTTAAAATTATAAATAACACTTGTTGGGCCTATCCTATCATATAAACTTAGTAAGATATTTTGTCAGTATCTTAAGGTTTGATACTGCTAAACTGATTGAGTTCTCGATTTTAGGGAAACTTTACATTGGTCCCGGTATGGGTTTAAGCTATTTTACGTTCCCTTCTTAACCCTTCAGAAAACAGAGCCCCTAGAGATAAATAAATTGAAATTATTTTAACCTAAACAGTCGGACCCCTTCCAAAGCTTAACCCTTAACAGTTGGGCCTCTTGCCGCACCTTTATCGGCCAGGGGGAGGGGGGGGGGGGGGGCATTCAATGCCTCCCCCCCTTATTATCTCACTTCCTATTAGAGCTAAAAGGCTTAAAATTTTTGTGCATGCCCTCTGTTTGATAATGAATTTCCGACTATAAGTGAGTGAAAGTCAATTTTCGCTTCCTTCGCCCTTTTATTTAATAACCTTTGTTTGTAGGTCCTTTTTTGCTAAAAAATTTTAAACAGCTGTCATTTTCTTATTTTATCTTGTTCATACAATGTTTATTTTTATGTAAATTTTATAATAGAAATCTCAAAACATAAATTTCGGCAGCTGCAAGCCGCCGAAATCGGCGGTTGGAGATAAAAACCTGGATAACCCTTCCAGGTTTGCTGGCATCCTGTGCCCGCCAGGGTGGAGATATACAAAAAAATCTAACTCTCAGTTAGGACTGTTAAGGGTTAAGTGGATGGGTTGGGACTTGGGGGGGGGGGGGGTAAAATAACATTATAAAACCTACTAGAGGCTGCACCTCTTGCATCTAGGGGATCTATAATCGAAGGAATATGAAAGTGCAGAAAAAACAATACCCAGACTTATTTATAAAACTGAAATAGCCTAAAACTATTTCAGGGCATATATGAAGGTTTACTACAAAAAGCTTACTACTTTATATATTAGGATATAAATGGTTAAATACATACATACATTATTACATGGAAACATAGATATGTTAAACTATTACATTGTTTTTATCAGGTGGAACTACATTGTATTCAGAGCCATGATCATGGACATCAAAGCTTTTTTATTTGGGTGGGGGAGATAAAAAGACGAAATTCTTTAAAATCCTATTTTATTTGGGGAAGGGAGGGTAAATACTTCCACCAAAATGGTTGTTGGTAAATTTTTTGGTTGGGGGGGGGGGGGATGAGTAAAATAACATTTTTTTCTTAAATATACATGGTGCCTATGACATCCCCAAATGCGTTTTGGGTGTGTGTATGTGGGGAGGGGGGTAAACAATAAACACACCCTTGGACATATCTGACAAAACAAAGTATTTTCATTTTTAACCTTTTTAGGGTGTCCCAAAGTGAAAAAAAATTATGCATAAATAAGACACAGTTTTAATCAGTAATTAAAGGCCTGTTTTATGTCACTTGGAAACAAAGTAATCAAAAATTAAAAATTCTCAGTACAGAAAAAAAGTTTATCTAACAAGATTTAATACCAAAAAGAAGAAATGGAGAGAGCTAATAAACATACAGACATAGTATACAGTATTGGAGCCATTACAAATAAGCTGCTGAAAAAATTAAAGGCATTTAATTTTCATAACAATGCTTCGCTACTAAATGAATGACTGTCTCACAAAAAAAACATATTTAATTATTTGGGAATCGTCCCTTTCGTAACATGGCCCCATAAGGGGTGATTCGTTGTATTTTTAAAATGGCTTTTTATAGGTTATTTTAGGTTAGGTTAGGTTATATTTGGTTAGGTGATTGCCCCACAGGGTTAGGTAATTGGCTCCGCAGGGTTAGAGCCCCCTCGCAAGGGCTAGAAATAGGAGATAAGCTACTGTTTTAAATACAAAGAATCGCCCCATAAGGTGCGATGTTACAAAAGGACTACACCCGATTATTTTTATATTACTATGTCACCTCACTTTTTAATTCACTAAATTTTTCAAAAACCTTTTTTTCACCCTTATAATTAAAAATTTCTTTTGCCCACAGGGAGAAAATATTCTTTTTTTTCTTTCTAGGTATATCAAATGGCTGGATTTTATTAATCATTACGGCATGCATGTTTAAATATAAAATAGAGACAATGCGGGTTTTTTTAATGTACAAAAGTAATTTTATTACAAGAAAAAAAGAGTATCTTTCATTAGAACTAAAAGTAGCTTTTTGTTCATGTTAAAAATCCTTTTTATGTTTCTCAGAAAAGAATATTATAAAATACATGAATGCCTGAAAATTAGTTTAAAAAATTCGTATTAAAAAGGAAAAAGAAACTAAGTCGTCGTTATATTTATTGTTTGTTCTTTTTGGTGTAAGGTTTTTTTTTAATGAAACTTTTTTGGATCTCGTTAATTCGATTTCTGCGGATTTTCTGGTTGCCAGAAATGAAATCTACGCATCTTTTTTAGCTAGATGGCATTTGTCTGGTTAAGATTGGATAAAAAATTCTTTGGTTGGTTAAATTTAATATATGTGCAGCAGATAAAAATTATGGTCAATCTCCCAACTTTGTTATGTATGTACAATTTCTTATATATGTATTGTCTTTTGGCAGGGATCTTTAGGGATAAGACAATAGATTATAAATGTTGTACAATGATGACAAACAAAATTACCCCTTTAGTAGATTAAAATTTGTTGAAAAGCATTGTTAGAGTTTAGAACCAGCTAAAGTTATATAAAAGATCCAAAGTTTTTGAGCTTACGGTTATAAAACTTTGGGTACAAGTGTAATTTACAGACAAACCTCTCCCTCCCTGCAATTTTGGTTGAATTAATCATTAAATCATCACTTATCCCTTAAGCTCTGATAGTTTATTGAGACATGTAAGAATTGTCCCATTGATTTTAAACTTTGCATTATAATTTTGGTCATGAACAGAACGTCCAGATGTTCATTTGAAATGAATTGATTTAAAGATATTTTGAGTTTTGACCTAAACTTTTAATGATATTATACCATTCGAATGCTGATTCTTGGAAAGATAAGTCACAATTTCGTACAATTTGCTATTATAGATGTTGCCATCCTTACTTTTCTTCAAATGTTACAGAAAACGTACTTTAACCAACAGACCTATAAAATTAAACCTGAACATTGTAGCTCTTGCTTCGCGCCCAAAAAAATGTCAAAATATACAGTTTTTTTACACGAAATATATTTAGTAGTTTTGATAAGCAGAGGCTGTAGGTGTCAATTAACATTAGATTAATGTTTCCAGTTTTAATTCTTAAAATTTGTTGTAGTTTAAAAACAAGAACAATTATTTTTCTAGTGGATCTAAAGGGATAAGACAATGGCCTATAAATTGATGTACATCCCTAATGATGATACACAAACTACCCTTTTTGTTAATCAAAATTAGTAGTTGAAACGTTTGAACACTCAACTTAATAAACAAACCAATTAAATTTCACTAAGGTCCCGAAGTTGTTAAGCCAACTAATAAGAAAACGCTATTTTAAAACTTCAGGGACTAGTGTAATAAGAAGCTTATTGTCCCCTCTCTCTGGCTAAAACCTTATAATGCGGGCCGACCCATTTTAACCTTACCTTACCTAAAGTAATAAAAAAACAAATAAAGAACTAACCCCTTTTTTATTTATCTCAAATAAAACAAAAATTTATATATTTGATTATTTCTTAGGTTAGGTTAGGTTAAGCAAAGGTTAGACAAGTCCAGCAGGTTTAGTAATCCGTAGGTTAGAGCTCTATGCAGAGGCTAAAAAACTGTATATGAGGAGGGAGTAAAGTGATGCAAAATTAGTATTGTAATAAGAAACTGAGTATATATGTTCAAAGAAAATTATAGAAACTAGTGCAAAAGCCATAGAGAAAATATTGCTTGCCATACGGACTGACGGACAGACAGATAACGTGAGTTGATGAGTAGCTTTGCTAATAAAAAATTTAAGTTAGCTGTCATCATAAAAGCTAAAAAATCCGCTTTTTCTACTTTAGATTGCATTGATATAGTTCTTGTGGAGGTAGGGCTAAAGTATTATGAAAAAACAATTATTCATTTAAAGTAAGATATTTCAAAAATGGATAAATCGATTAGAATTATGTCTTTGTGAATGTTTATACATGATTTTATTTGATTGATAAAAAATTAAAAGATCTCTTAGAGGTTTGGAATAATACACTGGAAAGGTAAAACCCATAGTAATATTTCTCGTATTCATTCGAAACCGGTGGATTAGAACCGGTTCTCATCAATACGAAAAAACTATGTCTAGCATCGTATTATATCCAGTTTTCTACGAATATAAAAATTTACAATCATAAGATTAAAACCAGTTTTTTAGCCCGTGCCTTCGGCATCTCGGGGCTAAAAAACTGGTTTTAATCTTATAATTGTACATTTTATATCCGCGGAAAGCCGTTTATAATACGATGCGAGAAATAACTATTTAAAGCTGTTGGTGCCCTATCGACAGGGATCTTAAGGGATAAGACAATGGGTGATTTATTGATATACAACTCAAATGATCATTAAAAAATATCCTTTTTGTAGATTATGAGGTTAAAAAACCTCTGGTTTTGCGCGTTTTCGCATTTATTTGCATCTTTGTTAATTTACAACATCTGTAAATCAGATTTTATTTCATTATATATTACGTTTTATATATCTGTCAACAAAATTGAAATTAAAAAAAAATCCTTTTTTAGGTGGGGGGGCACTTTGTCTAAGGGCAAACTCTCCGGGGAGGGTGTTAGTACATCCCCCAAAATATTTATAAATCTTCCCAGGACCTATGAGAAGCTACACTGTAAAGGAGAACCATAACGGTACAGGGGTTATTGAGATCTTTCGTTACAGACAGATACACATACACAGAAAGACATCTTGTTACTTTTATATGACGAATGTCCTTATGAATGATATTTTATTTAATAAAAATTCATTGGTAGATTTTATGCAGAATTTTGGGCTTCAATTGGTTTAATTGTGCATATACCGTGTGTCAGGGTGGACTCAATTTTGGCGCTCCATGTTTTTGCTACTATTAATAATTTCGCACTTTAAATATTATGTAAAAATATTCGAAATTGATTATTATCCGCTGGATTAGAACTGGTTCACAGCCATACTAAAAAGTATAGCATCATAATACACGCAATTTTCCACGGTTATTAGAATTAAAATCATAAAAAAGGAAATAATCTATAATTTTTATTAGTATGTGTCTATTAAGAATGGTACTAGTAAGGTTTTAGGCTTTTTTTTTGAGCGGATAGGTAAGGTCAACCCACCATAAAAAGCCTAAACCATGAAGACATATAACAAAATCGTAATTTTATTTTGAAATTGGATGCATATGTCGCCCAAATAATGATGAACATGTTTTGAGTATTTAACTTTACTATCTAGACATTTAAAGTATACACCCCGATATCTGGTACGCCCACCCCCAACACTCCAGGGAGTTGAGGGGATAAGACAATATATATTTTTTTTAGGGATGGGAATCCGTCGAATTTTTGGGCCGGATTCGGATTCCGGATTCTGAAGGAATCCGTCAAAAAAAGTGACGGATTCTTGCGGATTCCGGATTCTTATTTTTGGCGGATTCCGGATTCGGATTCCGGATTCTAGCAGTATTTTAAAAGGCCGTCCGTCACAGAGGGATAGCTTTTTTCGTTAATTTATCACTATGTTACTTGGTTGAAGCCTTGATTTGTTTAAAGTGTTGACTTCCAGCATAACTAAAACATTTACATCACATTACGTAAAAATTTAAGTGCTACGTATGTCCTAAAAATGTGCTTGGTATTTTCTAACCTATTTAAATTAAATTTAGCCTACCAATTTAGAATCCTGAATCCGCTATAAAAAACGGATTCCGGATCCGGATTCGGATTCCAAAATTGGCCGAAAATTGGGCGGATTCCGGATTCCGGATTCGGATTCCGGATCCGGATCCGGATTCCCATCACTAATTTTTTTACAATCCTTCCCCCTTGTACGGTAAATAAACTTACCTTCTCTATAGAATTATAAAACTTATTAGTGGAAAATATTCGGACAAACTAAATAAAATAAAAGCTTTTAAGTCAACGAATGAGAGACCGTGATTATAAAACTTTGGGGACCAGCATAACGTTCAGTCCAATTTTACCCATTACTTCCCTGTTATAAACACACACACACACACACACAAACTCTCACAAACACACACCTAACCGGCATACCCACGAATTATTCAAAGCCTGATTTCTGTTTTTTTCTCTGTGTATTTGTGGAAGCTGCTCTTACATTCTCATTTTATGTCGATTCTGTTACTATAGATCTCTGGGATGGCAAGGGCTTTTAAATGAAGCTTTTTTTAGGTCCTTTAGTTGGTAATACAAACATAATTTTGATATAACCCCCTTACCAACCCTCCCTTTTTATATTTTGTAAAAAAGGATTTTTAGTAGATTTTCGTTAAGGGGTGACTAACATACCCTCGAAAATAGCCTAAAACCTTCCCATCTACTACGCAATGGGGGAAAGGTGATTTTATTGGCTGCTATTGAAGATAGGCAGCTGATATTATTAGTGAAGATTCCCAAGACATGCGCATCTGGTTTATATATACTTCAAAAGACATTTAAAGGTTTCGTGATTTTCTTTGAGTTTCACAGTGCACAGTGGGCCAGAATTGGCCAAAACGTTTCAAAATTCAATAACTCAAAAACTATTGGTTTTAGAGAAAAAATTTTAAAACATGAAATGTCTATCTATGCAAAAACTAAAAGTTTGCTTATTTGTGTATACTCAGTTTTGGGGGAATTTTCGCGGATTTTTTTTTCAATTACTACTAAACTTCATTTTACAGTTTCAACATCAAAAGAACAATTTCATATTTTTTAATTTTAAGCAACTTTGCTTTTATGTACTATTAACCTCTGACCACTCCTTCATGTGGTTTTGGTGTATTTTTCGCGGATTTTTTTAAAATTACCACCAAACTTCTTTTTACAGTTTCAACACCAAAAGAACAATTTCATATTTTTAAATTTTAAGCAACTTTGCTTTTATGTATGATTACCCTCTGACCACTCCTTCATGTGGTTTTGGTGTATTTTTCGCGGATTTTTTTTAAAAATTACTACCAAACTTCATTTTACAGTTTCAACACCAAAAGAACAATTTCATATTTTTAAATTTTAAGCAACTTTACTCTTAGGTACAATTCACCTCTAACCACTCCTTCATGTGGTTTTGGTGTATTTTTCGCGTTTTTTTTTAACCTACAGAACTTCATTTCACAATTTTTGGTTGAAACGTTTGAACACTCAACTCAATGAAACCACTAATCAAAATTAACTAAAGCCCCCTAAAGTTGAAAAGCCAAGGAATTAGAAAACATTTTTATAAAACTTTGGGGACTTTTGTATTAAACACACTGTCCCCTCTCACTCTCTCTAGAAAAAGCAGTATAGTAGTTTGGGAGGGAGGGGGCATTGGGCTGTTTATTACTTTAGTCCCCAAAGTCTTATAATAACTTTTTCTTATTCATTGACTTGACAACTTTGGGGACTTATTATTAAATTTTGATTGTTTGGTTCTGAAAGTTGAGTGTCCAAACATTTAAACCAATAATTGTAATCTACAGAAGGGGTAATTTTGTGTATCATCATTGGGGATGTACATCAAATTATTGGCCATTGTCTAATCCCTTTTGACTTCTGAATAGTAGTATAGCTATGCATAAGCAACAATTGTTAAAGGCTAAGCTTTTCTATAATTCCGGTCGTTCTATCCGTTTGTCCGTTCAAAACGTATAGCTCCTTT